>NC_138358.1:18467409-18894909 GCF_046562875.1 Panthera onca
CTTACAAACATGGCAATGGACGTGCACAAAGAGACAATGAAACTGTGAACATTAACTCATGGGCATGAGGGAAAGGGGGTCTTGAAGATATTCAGGGTTAGGGGTTTGAGCTAACACCAACATGTCATTTGTAAATAGTTTCTCCCAATCCATCAGTTGCCTTTTAGTTTTGTCACTTGTTTCCTTTGCTGTGCAGAATCTTTTTATCTTGATGCAGTCCCAATAGTTCATTTTTAATTAATTTCCCTTGCCTCCAGAACAATGTCTAGCAGGAAGTTGCTGTGGCCCAGGTCAAAGAAATTGCTGCCTGTTTTCTCCTCTAGAGTTTTGATGGTTTCCTGCCTTGCATTTAGGTCTTTCATCCATTTTGAATTTATTTTTGGCAACAGTGTAAAGTGATCCAGGTTCATTCTTCTCCATGTCACTGTCCAGTTTTCCCAGCACTATTTGCTGACATTACTGACTTTTTTCTAGATGTTCTTTCCTGCTTTTTCAAGGATTCTTTGACCATATGTTTGGGGGTCCATTTCTGGGTTCTCTATTCTGTTCCATTAATCTGTGTGTTTGCTTTTGTGCCAGTATTACACTGTTTTGATGATTTCCACTTTGGGGTCTTTTGAGGTTCCATACAAGTTTTAGGATTGTTTGTTCTAGCTCTGTCAAGAACACTGGTGGTATTTTGATAGAGATTGCACTGAATGTGTAGATAACTTTAGGTGGTATTGGTGTTTTAACAATATATATCTTCCAATCAATGAACATGAAATGTTTTCCCATTTCTTGGTGTCTTCTTCATTTTCTTTCATAAGATTGCTATAGTTTTCAGCATACATATCTTTTACCTTCTTGGTTACATTTATTCCTAGGTATCTTATGGGTTGTTTTTTGGGTTTTTTTTTTTTTTTTTGCATTTGTAAAAGTGATTTATTCCTTTATTTCTCTTTCCGCTGCTTCATTATTAGTGTGTAGAAAAGAAACCAATTTTTATACATATTTTATATCCTGTGATTTAGCTGAATTCACATATTAATTCTAACAAATTTTTGCTTTCGTGTTTTCTATATGGAGCATCATGTCATTTGCAAAGAGTGAAAGTTTGACTTCTTTTTTTTGCTAAATTGTGTGCCTTTTAATTGTTTGTTGTTTTATTGCTGGGGCTAGGACTTCAGGTACTATGTTGAACAACAGTGGCAAGATGGGACATCCCTGTCATATTCCTGACCTTATGTGGGGAATAAGCTTAGGAATCCTCCAGGCTTACACCAGTGGGTTAACAAGGCATGAAGAAGTACAGTGCCATAGGATGCTCACACGAGTTTGGGTAAATAAGAGTAGCACCCAAGAATACGGAGGTGCAAAGTCACCAAGAATAAGGAAGGGCCAGGGCTCCCAGAATAGAGAGGGAGGGGAAAAGTCCCCAGGATAGAATAGAGAGGGGCCAGAGGCCCCAAAATAGAGAGGGAGGGGAAAAGACCCTGGAACAGAGAGGGGGAGTAAAGGCCCCCAATACAAAGGTATATGAGGTAAGCAAGATTAGACGTTCAGGGTGGAAGCGCCCCCAATTTGGTACTATAGCAGAAATTTGCTCTCACAGGAGGAAAAGACCAAGTTAGGTAAACAGGAAATTTGGGCTATAGACTGCTGTGCTGCAGGAGAAGCAGCCCAGAGGCAAAGTGATTAAAAAATAAAAGGTGCCTTGTTAACCCTGAGGATGTTTCCCCTATCTGTCTTATCCCCTAGGCTAGCGAAAATAAACAGACATAGCGCCTCCTGTCTGCCATTAACAACCATCTGTTCATCTGCCTGGCACCTGCATTTTGTTTTATATTGACCCAAACCCCAAAGACCGTATATCTTCAAAACTCCCTTTCCCCTCACATTCCCAAGTTAATAGTCATAGTTTCATTGTGTCTTTCTACATGCCCATCACATTTGTAAGCCTTCTGATCTTAATAAATATAGGGAAGGACCCTTATTCAGGACCTCTTGTCTTTTCCCAGACATTAGCCATTTCTCACTTTTCATCCTGCATCCCACTTTCTTGCTAGACAAGAGAGAACTTTAGACATAGAGTCTACGACACACAGACGTGATAGAAGGAAATGGTGACTATGGGCAAACATAGGCAATGAGCTGATGTGGCCAGGCAGTGCGACACAAGGACTGCAGGATGTCGCAGAGTGGTTTAGGAGCTCTGAGAAAAAAAACAATGCACCAGGTACAGTCTCTACCTGACAAGGCAAGGGATAAAGCAAAACTATATTACGATTTGCTTCTGTGGAATTTTTGAGAGATCTCCCATGGGAACCACTCTCCCCCTGACTCCCTAGAGCCTGAACAAAAGCACTATATTCGAATAGTTCAGTCACTAGGAGCAGGGATGACTCTAAATTATAAGGACTCTGCTTAAATTATTGCTATTGAACAAGGAACTTATGATCTTGATGTGTGGGAATGAATAGAGAAAACATTAAAGGCCAGGCATTCTAAAGGGGCTAATATCCCCCTAAAGCAATCCTAACCTGGTCCATCATCCACACTGCCCTTTCCTCCTTAAGTTCAGATGGTGTATGTAAAGACATAGTTATCTAAAAAGGAGGAGAAAGGTCAGTCAGACTGTGCCTCTGGCGCCTCTACAGCAAAAAGATACTCCCTCTCCTCAAAAGGGTGGGGCCATATTGAGCCTCTAAAAACCTAACCGACCAGCTCTGATAAAGTCCTTACCCTGATGCAAAAGTACATTAAAATATCCCTTAAGGCCAGTAAATTCCAGCTGTTTCCTATTGTCAGGAAAAATGGACAGTATGTCCATGAAAGCCTGCCCTTCAAAATAGTAAAAAACATTACAGAAAGCAGTTCAACTATAGGGCCTGAATAGCCCTTTAACAATCCGTATTTTAGAAAACATTTGTGGCACTTATTCCATGTGTCCCTGGGACTGGGGCTCTCTCATGAACATCATACTGACCCTGGCCCAATATGCTGTCTTTGCTCAGGAATTTCATGATGCTTGTGTGGCTCGTGCTATTCAGAACTTTGCTGCTGCTCTTCCAGTGTCTTTTGAGCAACTGTCTGACATGGGTCAGTATATACAACCAAGACAACGAGCCCAGCTTCCAATCATTGTCAGTAAAACAAGGAGTTGAAATAGTGTGGTGTGTTTTACACACTGCATCCCCAATTTAGGAGACTCTAACTCTCACACTGTTTCTCCCTATACACTCTGGTTACCGTAATTATATGTCAGGGCTTCTGCCTCATTCATTCACTGGATTAATAACTATGATGATAAGAGCCAATTGTCTCTGGCTAGTCTACCTCAGGATAGAGATCTTAAGGAATATCCCCAAGCAGCTGCTGAAACTACTTTTGTTTGGGGGAACTTCTCTGTCTTCTCTGGCCTGACATGGATTGCCTAATCCACTAGTGGAAAACAAAACAAAACAAATAATACAAAACAAAACAAAACAAAACAAAACTCAGTATCCACTCATCTGTCTGAGCTGACAGGCTTTAGGATCATGTGAACTCTTCTCTGCCCTCTGCACCTTTGTCTGCCTTCAGGCCTCTTGGCCACCCCTCACCTTTTCTGCCCTCCTCCCCATCCTCCCATTTCTGCACCACATGGGGTGTGGCTAACATATCTGGCTCTTCAGTATCTCAGACATCAGCTCCTCCTCCCTATGCTGTCAAAAGACAAAAATACACCCTTTTAAACTTTAAATTTTCTCACTGACTCCATGGAAAAAAGTTAACAGTGGTAAACTTTTAAGGGGACACAGATAAAATATTATTAAGATAGGCATGTCTTTTAAATTATTAAAGTTTATTCTACTAAGGTTGACATTAATGCAATTTTTAAAGTACACTGGTATAAGGCTGAAATTCTGCTTTTCCCTCTGTTCAAAAAAACAAAGTTTTCTTGAACTGTTCTGCTCTTGATAAGACAATGTAAACAAATGTTTTGGTTTTGTTTTTGTTTTTCTCTTTTGTATGTCAGAAAACCAAAGCTTTCGGTTTCATCTTTACCAGGTCTTTGATTGCTTAAGTTAAAACTTCTCAATGTTAAAGGAGCTAGATTTTGCTAACAACTATATAATGGTATACATTCACCTTTAGGATCTTTTATTGTTGTGTTGGTTGGATAAATAAAGTTTTAAGATTTGTAATGATCTCTAATCTTACATAGGATGTCCTTCATAATGACTTCCTAAGGTTTTAACAAACTTTCCAGGATTTAAATGGTAAATAAAATATATTCGGTGTTTAAACTAATTTAAATTTAAATGTGTTAGATCTGTGTTTAAAGTTAATAGTATTAAATATAAAACTTTATTCTACTAAGGTTTACCAAAGGTCAAATAGCTCATGTTATATCTGTTCCAATTTGGTAACAAAAGAATAACTTCAAGTAATGGTTAACTTTGTTTGCCTCATAGTTTTCACCGGTAATTGTTAATGTAGCTTTTTTAGGTCTTTGGTAACCTAAATGTTAAAGTTTTGCTTGCATGATAAATTTGGGATAAATTCACTGGACATCTAAACAGATAAAAAAACTAAAGCACTAATTGCCAAATGTAAGTCTGTGTTTTGACTTGTGGCAAAAAAAAGTAAGGATATTTAAAATTGTTAAAAAAACATGTTTATGCTAATGGATTCATAAGTCTACCACATAAAAAATTTTCTATTGTAACAGATAATTCACAACTGGTCACTACATAGTTTTCACTGGAGACTAAGATTTCTAAGACTTAAAATTCTGCTAAATGTAGTTAAACTAATAAAACTAACAACAACAACTGTATGTGGAAGAGTAGGAGACATAAAAAAAGATATGAGAAATGGAAATATTTTTTTTTGTTGAAAGTAAAAGAAAGTAATTTTGTCCTTAACAAGACAGGTTATTTGGAGAAAAATGGCTTGTGACAAAATCTAAATGCAAAGAAGAGTGGTAGAAGGTTCGTGGGGAAAAAAATCTTTAAAAAATTTTATGTGTGGTCATGACGCACTAAGGTTAAAATAAATAGATTTTTAAAGTACACTGTGTCAAGATTAAAATTTCTCCTCCTTGGATCCAAAGGCTGGGAAAATGATAGCAACACTCTTGCTGCCAGCCTCCAAATCCTCCACGTTTGCGTGTTCCTGTTCAGCAGGGGAATGGATGCCTCTGCCATGTGAGGGATGGAATATCTATGAAGGGCTTTTACTAAGGTTCATGGGAGCCATTTTCCTAAACTCAGCCCACTGTAAGGCAAAAATGGATATCCGCGTGGCTAAAACATATTTATGTGGGCAATGTTGAGAAAGGCAGGGAAATAGACCTTGATTTTGGCCCTTTCGCCCCCTCCCTCAATGGCCAATGACCAATATGCAAGTTATTGCTGAACCAAAATACAATTAGTGCATCCTACGACAACCACAAAAACAAACAAAAACAGAACAAAACAAAACAAAAGCAAAACAAAAAACAAAAACACTACTGCTAATGGTAATAAATAAATGAGTGAATAGGTAAATAAACACATAAATAAATACATAAATAAATATAATTTTAACAAAAAGAGTAAAACAACAGGACCACACACCCTTTTATGTTATTTTACCTAAGCCTTGGTTGGAGTTACCCATTCCTTATAGTCCACAAGGCCAAGCAATTATAAAATGAGCACGTAATAAGCTCAAACACGTGTTAACAAAAACAAAAACAAAAACAAAAACAAAAACAAAAACAAAAACGGGGAGATACCCCCGGCTGTCTGCATGACAACCTCAGCTCCTTCTTGCTATGATGACTCTTAACTTTTTAAGTCTTAATCCTCAAGGACTAATGCAGCTGAGTGACATTCTTCAAAACAAGATAAACCCTCTCACCCTACGGTGCTACGCAAAACCGCTGAAGGGGGGCCCACACGGACTGGGCCCACTAAACTTCTTAGCTGGGGTTGAGGGTACACTTGTGTTCTTTCAGGTTCTGGACATTTGTGGATTCCTTCTTGTTTGGTAAAGCCTTACCATGGCATCACGGAGATCCCCGGGATAGCTTCCAACGAACCAGGACATCCAGAGCATGCCTCTGAGTGAGCGGCCACCGGCCCCTTTTGCAATATGGAAGAAGCCTCTTCGTGAACTCCTCATCCTGAAGCCACTCCACAAACGTAAGTCCTTGCCCCTGACATAACACGAGGAACACTTAAATGCCGCCTAACCAGGCCGGCATCCTCTTACAAAACAATGATATTGCGTATACCCCTAATTCACATCTGATGGCCATGATTTCTGTCTTTAACAAAAATTCAGTGTGCGTAAGCCTGATTCTTCTCCTTGCCCTCTTTTGTCCAGGCCAAGTTCACTATTCAAGTTGGGGCTCATCTCCTTAAGCCACGTATATTTGATAGCCTAACACTCCTAGACTGGGCTATTCTTATTAGCAATGACGACAGAGTTCATAGATGGAGCCAATCTTAACCTGCCCTTCCAAATAGAACAAGAGCGTTGGCTTTATATGCCAAGACCTTCACGGTGACTTCCTCCAGCACCTCCTATGCGTGTTACTAAACTTAGCAACTTACCTGCTTGCCTTAGACTAAAAATCAACTGGCTTTTACATGTACAGCCCCAAATTTCTACCAGGCCAGACGATTTTACCTTTTTCTCGGTCACAAGCTTTGATATACCTCAAAAAAACAAGCATATCTCGCACTCCTAATGTTATAGCTTGCTCTAGTCTCAAGTATTCAGACCACCCCTGGAATAATATTCCTTGGACAACCTGTTATGGAGAGACTGAGCATAATCTTCACTGGGGTAACTGGGCTATTATTGACAGGGGTCCTAGAGGACACCTTGAAACAAAATATTCTAATAACACCACATCCTTTGGCCAGCCTAGTAGGAGAATATTTTTTGAAAAGATGGAGACTTGTCTGGCCCTATAATTTCTGCACATAAAGGGAAATTAAAAGGACCTTGGCCTGGTAATCTTTGGAAACTAGGCCTCCCCTTCTTCACTCGTACTATTAACCAATGGTGAAATTTATGTAAAGCGACATGGCAACCTAACTTGGGCCTCTCTGCACAATGACCAAATTGCGTGGACAACTATTCGTGTCCCTTTTCCCTACATTCTCTTTGCTACCTCCCCTTTGCAGATCCAACAACTAGGAAATACTGATAATATCTCTACCTCTCAGGGCTGGTTTATGTCCTGCATAAGTAATGATAACATCATCCAATTTAAACACCTCCTTCTTATGAGTACTTAGTGCATCTCAGCCTGGGTTCCTGTTAATAGCTCTGAACCCTATATGCATCCTTCAGGACTAGGCATGCCTTCCAAGCTTATTGGACACTGGCACTCTGCCGTAAGGCAAAAAAGGTTTGTTGGCCTGTTAATCATGGGCATCCTAGCAGCAGTAGGCATTATCACCTCTGCACTACAGCGGGAGTCACCCTGCATCATACTATCCAGACAGCCCATGTCCTTAATAAATGCATGGTCAATGCTACCAAAGCATTTATAAGCCAGACTTCCATTGATAGACACTTCTGGCCCACCTGGAAGCTCTTGAGGCTGCAGTGAAATTTATTGGAACAAGACAGGAGGCCTGGTTCCTCCACTCTAAACTGCCCTGTGACCCTAGCTACCAGAATATATGCATGACTGGAATTCCTTATAATCACTCCCAAGCTTGGGATGCTGTCCAGACACATCCTCGCAGTATCTTTTCTTCCCACCTCTCTGACAATATAAAAGATTTAGATATGACTTTGTTCCAAAAGCTACAATTTGCAAAGGATCTGCTTAAAAATAAATGGGCGGATTCCTGGGAAACGTGGCACGACCTAAATCCTTTCTCACTTAAGGCTAGCACCCATCTCAAATTCTGGGTAACTTTAGGAAGTGGAATGCTTTTACCATTGTGCAGAATCACCCTCCAAGCCATCCAAAAGCCAAAAAAAAATTTAAAAAGACAAGGAACTCATCATGACGGATTGTCTTCAAACATGAAACTAAAAGAACTCCCCCCCCAAAAAAAAACCCCCACAAAACCAAAAACCCAAAAGCAAAAAACAATAAGGGGGAACAGTGGAGAACCCTGGGCTTATACCAATGAGTTAACAAGGCACAAAGAAGTACAAAGCCATAGGATGCTCACATCTGAGTTTGGGTAAACAGGATTAGCAGCCAAGAATAGGAGGTACAAAGGCACAAAGAATAGAGAGGGTCAAAAAACAAGAGACAAGAAGGAAAAAGAAGCAAACAGAAAAGCATGATTCAAAACAAAGATAAAATATCTTTATTTATTCAAAATATCTATATTTATTCAAAATAAACATAAAATGAAACGACAAAAAACAAATCAGAAACTATGAGACTGATTCCACTAGGAAGAAACAAAAAAGAAGGAGGAGGGAGGAGGAGGGAGAGGAGGAGGAGGAGGACGAGGAGGAGGAGGGAAGGAGGAGGAGGAGGAGGAGGAGGGGGAGGGGGAGGAGGAGGAGGAGGAGGAGGGAAGAAGGAGGAGGAGGAGGAGGAGGAGCAGGAATAGGAGGTGGAGGAGCAGGAACAGGAGGTGGAGGAGCAGGAATAGGAGAAGGAGGAGGAGGAGGGAAGAAGGAGGAGGAGGAGGAGGAGGGAAGAAGGAGGAGGAGGAGGACGAGAAGGAGCAGGAATAGGGTGGAGGAGCAGGAACAGGAGGTGGAGGAGCAGGAATAGGACGAGGAGGAGGAGGAGGAGGAGGAGGAGGAGGAGGAGGAGGAGGAGGAGGAGGAGGAAGAGGAGGAGGAAAAATAAGGTGAAGAAAAAGAGTTATTTGTTGGTGCCCAGAGAATGGTGCGTTTGCTGGTCTGGAAAGAGGCTGGTTGCATAATCACAGCGTCAGTCTTTACTCCAGTTAATTAGCAGCTGCCAAGCATGGAGGAATGGAGTTTGGGGTAAGCAGGTCTTTTCTACTCTGGGGGCTGCTATGCTGCTCTCTGGAGTCCCAGAGTGTTGGTGTTGGGACAAATGGCATGACTCCAGTCTCTCATGGCCATACTGGAGATCTCAGCTGCACTGTTCAGGCAGCCCTTGCAGAAGAGCAAGGGCCATCAGCTTGCCTTGTGCCCCAAATATCCTGAGACTTCTCCTTGGTACACACTGCTAAGATGTAAAGCCGTGTCTTAAAGGACCTGGCACTGTGCAGATCTTCTTTCCTCCTCTGGAGTAGAACTTCTCCACCTGTTGAAAGGCCTTTGTCTGGCGCTGGCAGGGTCTTTTGTCCTTGGGGAGGCAATAAACCCTCCTCCAAAAGTAGTCCAGAAAGGGGATCGTTCTCTCCCAGTGTGCCCCAGAGATTGCTACACCATACATTACCCCCTTTTCCCCGTGAGAACTCTCCACAGCTACAGTCTGGAGAAAGTTGTGCATGTCCAGAAACTCAGGGTTTAAGCTCCATATCCTATTTGCAAAAGAGAGATGCTCAGTACCTTTACTTCCCAATTGGTGGCCCAGAGAAGTTTTCCTCTTGTGCTTATTTTTTTTTTTTAATTTTTTTTTTCAACGTTTTTTTATTTATTTTTGGGACAGAGAGAGACAGAGCATGAACGGGGGAGGGGCAGAGAGAGAGGGAGACACAGAATCGGAAACAGGCTCCAGGCTCCGAGCCATCAGCCCAGAGCCTGACGCGGGGCTCGAACTCACGGACCGCGAGATCGTGACCTGGCTGAAGTCGGACGCTTAACCGACTGCGCCACCCAGGCGCCCCTCCTCTTGTGCTTATTTGATGCTGCACTATCTCAACCCTTCTCTCTTTCTCTCCCTTTTGTCTCTCCATGGAAGGGATTCCCTCCCCTCATGGTTCCACCACTTTCTTCCCCCAACTCACATCATGCACCTTGCTTCTGCCAAGCTGTCTCCCTCCAACCGTGGAAATCCTTCTGCCACTCTGCAGATCAATTTTCTGAGTGTTCTGAATAATCTGACCTCAATCCAGCTGCGTGTGAAGCCCAGGATCCCCCTCCTTGTCTCTCATCTTAACTTAATATCAGCGTAGTACATTTTAGCTTCATCCATTGAAAATTGCTTCATCATTGCAAATGGAAAGATTTCATTATTTTCAATGGCTGAGAAATCTCACTATGCATGTATATGTATACATACTACCTATGTACACTACATCATTTTTAATCAGTCATCTGTTGATGAACATGAAGATGTTGATGAACATCTGTTGATGAATAGCTCCATAGTTTAGCTATTGGTGATATAACTTGGGGGTGCATGTACCCCTTTGAATCTGTATTATTGTATCCTTTGCGATAAGAATATGCTGCAGCAGAGAGCAAAGGGGTCACTGCCTGTGCTCTCCTCCAGGATTTGATGCTTTCCTGTCTCACATTTAGATCTTTGATCCATTTCAAATTTATTTTTGTGTATCATGTAGGGAAATAGTCCAGTTTTATTCTTCTGCATGTCACTGTCCAGTTTTCCGAGCATCATTTGTTGAAGAAACTGCTTACCCGCCGCCCCCCTCCCACCCCCCCCCCCACCCCACCCCCCCCCGCCAATGGATAGTCTTTCCTGCTTTTTGGAAGATTATTTGGCCATACATTTGTCAGTCAATTTCTGGGTTCTCTATTCTGTTCCATTGATCTATGTGTCTGTTTTTGCACTATTACCATTCTGTCTTGAAGACTACAACTTTCAGATATAGCTTGATGTCTGAAATCATGATCCTCAAGCTTTTTTTTTTTTCTATTTCAGAATTGCTTTGGGTATTCAGAGTTTTTGTGCTTCAATGCAAATTTTAGGAATGTTTGATATAGTTCTGTGAAGAATGCTGGTAAGGGATTGCATTAAATGTGTAATTACTTGAGGTAGTCTCAACATTTTAACAATGTTTGTTCTTCCAACCCGTGAACATGACATGCTTTTCCATTTCTTTGTATCCCCTTCAATTTCTTTCATAAACGTTCTACAGTTTTAGAGTACAGATTTTTACCTCTTTAGTTAGGTTCTTTCCTAGATGTCTTATTGGTTTTGGTACTAATAAATTGGATAGCTTCCTTGGTTTCTCTTTCTGCTACTTTGTAATTGGTGTATACAAATGCAAGTGATTTTGGGCCCCTGAGAGGCTCGGTCGGTTGGGCATGTGACTTTGGCTCAGGTCATGATCTCACGGTTTGCGAGTTCGAGCCCCCATCAGGCTCTGTGCTGACAGCTTGGAGCCTGGAGCCTGCTTTGGATTCTGTGTCTCCCTCTCTCTCTGATCCTCCCCTGCTCACACTCTGTCTCTCTGTCCCAAAAACAAATAAATGTTAAAAATCTTTAAAAATTTTTTTAATGTTTATTTATTATTGAGAGACAGAGAGAGAGACAGAGCATGAGCATGGGAGGGGCAGAGACAGGAGAAGACACAGAATCCAAAGCAGGCTCCAGTCTCCGAGCTGTCAGCACAGAGCCCGACGCGGGGCTCGAACCCACAAAGTGCGAGATCGTGACCTGAGCTGAAGCCGGACGCTTAACTGACTGAGCCACCCAGGCACCCCAATGTTAAAAAAGTGTTTAAATAAAAAAAAATGCAACTGATTTATATCAGTTGACCTTATATCCTGTGATTTTGCTGAATTTTCATGTATTAGTTCTAGCTACGTTTTCATGGAGTCATTGGGTTTTCCATGTAAGGTATCAGATCATCTGCAAATAGTGACAGACTATTTGTATGTCTTCCTTGCCAATTTGTATGTCCTTTTAAAGGTTTTGTTGTCTGATTGCTGAGGCTAAGACTTCCAATACGGTATCAGATAGTAATATCTGATAGTAGTGTCAGAGTGGGCATTCTTGTCTTATTTCTTGATCAACAGGGCAAAGGCTTTCAACTTTTCCCCATTGAGGATGATAATACTGTGGGCCCATCATATCTGGTCTTTATGATGTTGAGGTATGTTATGTGTCTATTCTGTGTCTATTTTTTTTTTTTTTGTGGCAGTTTTTATCAAGAATGAATGCTGTATTTTGTCAAAGGCTTTTCCTGGATGTACTGTGAGGATCATATGGTCTTATCCTTTCTTTTATTAATGTGGTGTATCACACTGATTTGCATATGTTGAACCAGCCCTGCAGCCCAGGAATAAATCCCACTGATCTTGGTGAGTAATTCTGTTAATGTGTTGTTGGCTCCAGTTTGCTAGAATCTTGTTGAGAATTTTTGCAACTAGTTTCATCAGGGATATTGGCCTGTAATTCCTTCTTAGTGGGATCTTCGCCTGGTTTGGGAATCAAGGTAATGTTGGCTTCATACAATGAATCAGGAAGCTCTCCTTCCATTTCTATTTTTGGGACAGTTTGAGAAGAATAGGTATTAACTGTGTTTTTTTAACTGGCTGGTAGAATTCCCCTGGGAAATCTTCTGGCCCACCACTCTTATTTGTTGGGAGATTTTTGATAACTGATTCAATTTCTGCACTAGTCACGGGCCTGTTCAAATTTTCTATTTCTTCCTGTTGAGTTTTGCTAGTGTGTGATTTTCTAGGAATGTTTTTTTTTTATTTCTTCCAGATTGCCCAATTTGTTGGCATATAATTTTTCATAGTGTTGTAACTTTTTTTTTTTTCCTGTGGCATTGGTTGTCACCTCTCCTCTTTCATATGTGCTCTTGCCTATTTGGATGCTTTCTCTTTTCTGTTTGACAAGACTGACTAGGGATTTATTAATTTTGTTTATTCTTTCAAAGAGCGAGCATTTAGTTTAAACGGTCTGTTCGACTGTTTGTTGTTGTTCCAGTTTCCACATCCTGTATTTATGCTCTAATTTTTCCCTTCTTCTGCGGGTTTTGCTGTTTATTTTATATAGCTCCTTTAGGTGTAAGGTTAGGTTGTGTATTTGGGATCTTTCTTGCTTCTTGAGTGAGGCTCAAATTGCAACATACTCTTCTCCTAGACCTGCTTTTGCTGCCTCACAAAGGCTTTTATTTCATCACAAAGGGGTTCCATTTCATCCCAAAGAGTTTTCATTTTCATTTGCTTCCATGCATGTTTTAAAAAAAAAAAAATCTGCTTTAATTTCCTGGTTAACCCGGTCATTCTTTACAAACTTTTTTTTCATGTTTATTTATTTTGAGAAAGATAGAGACACAGCATGAGCAGGGGAGGGTCAGAGAGAGGGAGACACAGAACCTGAAGCAGGCTCCAGGCTCTGAGCTGTCAGCACAGAGCCCGACGCGGGGCTCAAACCCACAAATAGTGAGATCATGACCTGAGCTGAAGTTCGACGCCTAACAGACGGAGCCCCCCAGGCACTGCCACCCACCCTTCATTCTTTAGTAGGACGTTCTTTAACCTCCACATATTTGAGGAATTTCTTACTTTTCTCTTGTGATTATCTCCAAGTTTCATAGCCCTGTGACCCGGAAATGTGCATGGTATGATCATTTATCTTTGTGGAGGGCTGTTTTGTGACTCAGTATGTGATGCATTCTGGAGAATGTCCCATGTACACTTGAGAAGAATGTGAACTCTTCTGGTTTAGAACGACATAATCTGAATAGATCTGTTAAGGCCACCAGCCCAGCGTGTCATTCAAAGTCATTGTTTCCTTGTTGATTTTCCGCGTACTTGTTCTGTCCACGTCTGTAAGAGTAAAATCCCCTACTATTATTGTGTTATTATCAAGGACTTTGTTTATTTTGTGATTTATTGACTTATACACTTGGGTTCTTTCAAGTTGGCAGCATAAATATTTACAAATGTTATACAGACCACTTACTTCTGATACAGTGTCCTTCTTCATGTCTTTTTACAGACTTTGTTTTAAAAGTTAGTTTGTCTGGGTGTGCCAGGGTGGCTCTGTGGGTTAAGCGGCCAACTTTGGTTCAAGTCATGATCTGACGGTTGGTGAGTCCAAGCCCAGTGTCAGGCTTTGTGCTGAAATCTAAGAGCTGGAAGCCTGCTTCAGATCCTGTGTCTCCCTTTATCTCTGTCCCTTTCCCACTCACACTCTATCGCTCTCTATCAAAAAAGGAATCAACATTAAAAAAAAGTAAGACCTAGTTTGTCTGATACACGTGTGGCTGCTCTAGCTTTCTTTTTGTGATAGATGGTTCTCCATCCACTTACTTTCAATTTGCAGGTGTACTTAGGTCTAAAATGAGTCTTTTGCTGGCACATAGGGATAGATCTCGTTTTTATATACATTCTTCACCCTGTGTCCTTTGAGCGGAGCAATTTAGTCCACTAATATGCAGAGTGCTTGTTGAAAGATATGAATTTAGTGCTATTGTGTTACCTGTAGATTTTGTGTTTGTGGTGATGTTCTCTAGTTCTTGGTAGTCTTTGTTTCTTTGGGCTTTTTGGGGGTTTTTTGCCTCCACTTGTAGAGTCCCCTTAAAATTTTTTGCAGGATTGATTTAGTGGTCACAAACTTGTTTAGTTTTTGTTGGTCTGGGAAAGTCTCTCTCTCTCCATCTATTCTGAATAACAGCCTTGCTGGATATGGAATTTTTTGGCTGAATATTTTTTTCCCATTCAGCACATTGAATATTTTCTGTAACTCCCTTCAGGTCTTCCAAGTTTCAGTGGACAGGTTTGCTACCTCCCTTTTGTGTCTACCCTTGTAGAGTAAGGGCCTTTTGTCCCTAGCTGCTCTTTGTAATTTGCAAGTTTCACTGTGTTATATCATGGTGTTGACCTGTTTTTGTTGATTTTGAGGTGAGTTCTCTGTGCCTTTTGTACTTGAATGTTTGCTTTTCTCCCCAGATTAGAGAAGTTTTCAGCTACGATTTGTTCAAACAATATTTCTCTTCTGCTTTTTGCTCGTCTTCTGGAAGCCTTATTATTTGGATTTTCTTTTTTTTTTTCATATTATGGAATCACTAATTTCTCCACGTCTCCCCTAGTGATCTAATAATTTTCGTTTCTTTCTCTTTGTTCGCCTTCATTATTTTCCATAACTTTATTTTCTATATTTTCTGTTTTCTTCTCTGCTTCTTCAGTACTCATTGTGTATCCAGTGGGTTTTGGACCTCAGTGATAGCATTTTTTTTTTTAAGTCTCGGGCTGACCAGTTTTTATGACTTTGATCTCCAAAGCACGGGTTTCTTTCATGTCTTCCATATATTTTTTCAAGCCCAGCTAGTAGTCTTCTGACTGTTGTTCTAAATTCTTGTTCAGATGATGCATTGTTCATATCTGTTTTGAGCAAATCCCTGGTCTTGATTTGATCTTGACCCTTATCTTGTGGAGAATTTCTTCAGCTTGTTATTTTGGCTAAGTTTCTGTCTTTTGCATGTTTTGAAAGGTTGTTATGTTTTCTGCCCCTGGGAGTACTACTGTGTTAAAAAAAAGGGTCATAAACGGTCCAGGTCCTGGCACTTCAGGTTGTATTTCAGGTGCATGCTGTGTGCACTGTCCTGTTGTGTTTGGCTTCTCTTTCCCACTGGTTACTCCTCTGCAGAGCTCCTCCTTGCTTTTAGAGCTGAGTGTTTGAACTTTAAACCAGGTGTGCTTTGATTTGTTTGTTGAAGTAAGCCTGGGAAAAAGAGAAAAAAAAAAAAAAAACTTTATACCAAAAAAAGAGGAAAGGAAAGTAACGACAACAAAAAAATCAAATAGAGAATCAAAATCTATATGCCTGATTCTAAAGGGGAAAAAAAAGATTTAAAAAAGAAAAAGAAAGAAGAAAAAAAATCTGATGCAGAGAGAGAAAGAGAGAGAGAGCAAGCAAGGGAAGAGAGAGAAGGAAATAAAAAAGAAATTATGAGCCTGATTCCAAAAGAGAAAGGAAAAAAAAAAAAAGAAAGAAAAATAAATTAAAAAATAAATCAAACCTGGTCCTATTTCCACCTAAACTTTCCACCTAAACTTTAAGTGTTGTTTTAAACACTGGATCTTCAGTACACTCGGTTTATGGGGGGCGCTGTCTGTGCTGGGCTTTTGGAAGACCAGCCCACTTCCTTGGCTCAGATGAAGTCCTGACCCAGAAAATATGCAGTTTCAGGCACAGGGGGGCAGAGTTTGTGTTGAGCTGGTCCTTCCTCCTTTGGGGACTGTTTATTGCTCTCTGAAGTCCCACTGCATGGGTGTTGGGAGGAAATGGCGCCACCCCAATCTCTCTTCCCTGGACTGGGGATCTCACACCCCTGTTGTTCAGGCAGCCCTCATAGAATAGTGATGGCAGACAGCTCACCCTGCACCACAATTCTCCTGTGTTTTATCTTTCGTGGGTAGCTGGGATTCAAAACCCAAAGTCTTAAAAAACTGGGCACGTGCAGACCCTTCTCCGGAGTAGAGCCTTCTCCGGAGTAGAGCCTCTCCACACTGTATCTGATATCCTTTGTGCCTGAAAAGCACTCCCATGCCTGCAGAGAGCACCAAATCTATGAGGCAGAACAGCTAACAGCAGCAAAGTTGATATTCCCTCTGGGTGCACTTCTCTCCCTTGCTGACGAAAAGCCTTCGGCTGGCACCTGCGGGGTCTTTTGTCCTTGAAGAGGTAACAGACCCTGCTCCAAAAGTACTCCCGGAAGGGCACTGTTCCCTCCCCGTGCACCCTGGAGATCTCTACACCACCCTACGCCCTCTGGGGCCAGCCCCCACCTGTCCGGGAGTGCACCTCACATACGCTCCCCAGAGAAAGTCATGCATTTCCCAAACCTTGGAGTTTGAGCTCCAAATGCTGATTGAAACACACACACACACACACACACACACACACACACACACACACACAGCAACCCTCAGAACCTCCGGCTCTCCAGTCTGTGGTCCAGAGAGAGGTTGTCCCCTTGTGTGAAATGATCCCACACTTTCTCTATCCCTGTTTCTCTGTCTCCCTTTTGTCTCCACAAAAATGGCTCACTCTCCTCCACAGCTCTGCCATTTTTCTCTCCCCCAATCCGCTTCCACGCACCTCGATCCTGCCAAGCTGTCTTCTTCCAACTGTGGAGATCCTTCTGCCTCTCCACAGATGGATTTCCTGTGTGTTCCAAGTGATCCGACCTTAATCCAGTTGTGTTTGAGGGACAAGGAAAGCCCAGAGTCCCCCTACTTCCCCACCATCTTAACTCTTCCTCTAATCCTTGAGGGAGTGAATTCCTAAAGGGACAGCTGAATAAGTTCTGGGGTGGGTTGGAGATTCACCATGATTAAATCTAATTCCCACGGAGAATGGGAAGAAGAGTATTGGTGACTTGGCAACATGTGTTACTTTTCCCTGTAAATTTTGAGATTTTACCTGGCTGAGTGGAAACGCAGTTGTGTGGCCCTGGCTCTCAGTCTATGTCACAGTGTAGGAACAGAAGGGAGTATTCCAGAAGTTCAGAGTCCTGAAAGACTAGTTTTCACAGAAAGAACAGTTTTGTTGCCTTTGAACATGTGTTTATTCTGTTTTGTGAAATGAGCCACAACTGAATGAGGAAGTCATAAAGAAATACACAGTCACTGGTGAACACTACAATGCCAGTTGGGATAGCACTTCCATAAAACCCATGGGTTCTATCTTGACGGATGCAAAAGCCTGTCAATGCTGGTAGCTCTGGCTGAGCTTTCTCCCATCTATCCTTGGTGGAATTTTGATTTTTCTGCTATGTAGACTTAAGGGTAAATAAGAGCAGTGGACTGCAGAGATGGTGTGAATATATAAGAGCAGTGGACTGCAGAGATAGTGTGAATATATCAGACACGGCCCAGTTTTCGCAAATTAGAAGGTCATCTTCTAGTATTTTAGGGTGAGTCGGTGCTCTTTCACTGAGTACCAGGCACCTGCCAGCACAAGAAAGCTTTAGGCTCTGGTCAACTGCAAGAAATGATCACACTGCCCGGCTGCAGGTGATCATAAGTGCCCGGTAATCTGCCAATAATTGTGCCTGAAGCTGGGTAGGGGGTGGGGAGGAGGAGGGAAAGGGAATTCTATCAAAGCCTTTTTCTGACTTCTCCTTCAATAGATAAGAGGCTCTGGAACTTTCCTTGACAAATAAGGGCTAAATATTAAGTCTTCCCTTTATTTAATCTGGTCGTGTAAGTTTTATCTTGGAAAGTTAGGTCCCATTTTGACTCAAAGCATCTCCCAAAACCTTCAACACTAAGGAGAAACAGAATCACTGGACACATCCATATTTGCAAAGAAAAAAAGTAATACTATTTGCAAAAACATGCTTTTGTATCCAGTGTGGAAAGTACTAACGAACACAAGCATACATAAGTACACAATAAACATTTCTATTAGACATAATAAATAAATTCTGGAAAGTGGCATTAAATAGGATCAACACATTAAAAACTAATTGCATTTTTATAAATTAGAAATAAATAGTCCAAAAATGGAATTAAGAAAACATTCCATTTACAGGAGCAGCAAAAAGAATAAAATATATAGGAATGTATTTAACCAAAGATGTGCAAGATTTGTACATTGAAACTATAAAATATTGTTGAAAGAAATTTTAAAAGGACCTTAAAACAAGTACAAAGACTTCTGTGCTCATGTATGAAAGGACTGAAGACTGCTCATTAACAGGTGGCCTACAGATGATCCAAACAGATCTGCCACTTCAAAGCAATCCCTTTCAAAGCATCTCTTGGCTTTTTGTTGTTGTGTTGTTTTTTTTGTTTTTTTTTTTTTTTAACCTGTGCTTATTTTGTTTTCCTAGAAACGCACAGGGGGATTCTAAAATTCACACGGACTTACAAGGGACCCATAAAACCAAATCAATCTTGAAACCATACGACTTATACTTCCAAATTTCAAAATGTACGACAAAATCAAATAGAGTATGGTAACGGCGTATAAATACACATAGAGATCAATAATAAAATTTAGAGACAGAAATAAACAGTCACACATATGGTTAGAAGGAATGTCAAAACCACTTAATGGGGGAAAATAGTCTCTTCCACAAATGGTGCTAGGATGAGTTATCAACAAATAAAAGTATGAAGTTGGACTCCATGATACACCATATACGAAAACTATTAAAAACGGTGTAAGTTCATGAATATAAGAATTTAAACTCGAAAACTTTTCAGAGAAAACATAGCCATAAATCACCATATTCTAGGACTGGGCAGTGGTTTCTGAGATATGAGATCAAAGTACAAGTGCAAAATAAAATTTACGTGCAAATAAGTTAACTGGGTTTCATCAATAGCAAAAACCTTTGTGGGGTGTTACTGTGCACCGAAGAAAAAGTTCTCAGACACTTAGACTGAGTGAACATGCAGGGCTGCCTCAGCCAGCGAAAACAGTAGCTGCGGCTAACTGCACATAGCTTTTATTTCTTATTTTATCAGATACGAGTATTAAAGAGTACCAAAGTATAGGACGAGAAAACAAAGGATCGTCTGATGTTTATGTGAAAAACACGCAGGGAGTACGTGCATCTCCAGTGAGTGCCAGCAAGTTACAACCAATTTTGTACCTAACTATCCTTTGGGGGATCATGGGGCTCTATTCTGATAATGCTATCGCATCCAAGAGCCTTGAGACCAGAACACTGCTGACGTTTCAGCAATTCCCCATTTACCCTTCAGGACTTAGAATACATTCGCTAGAAATAACTCAACAGTGGAGCAAAAGAAATCATGAAGAAAGTGCAAAGGTAACTCACAGAATGGAGGAAAATATTTGTAAACCCTATCTGATATGGGCTTATATCCGGCATGTGTGCATAAGTCTCACATCTCCACGATAAAAGACAACCCATTTTTAAAATGGCAAAAGATCTTAAGAGACCCTTCCTCCAGAAGGCCAGCCAATAAGCACAGGAAAAGATGATAAATATCATTAAACATGTGGAAGCACAAGTCAAAAGTATAACAGGGTACCACTGGATGTCTATAATCAGACGAATGAATACTAGGAAGATGTTGGTGAGAATGTGGATAAATATGTCGCCTAGTGGGAACATAAAATTGTGCAACTGCTGTGGAAAACACTTTTGTCACTTCCTTAATAAGTTAAACATATAACTACTATATAATCCAGCAATTTCCTTCTTAAGTATACACCCAAAAGAACTGAAAACAGATGGTCACACAAATATTTGTACAGAAATGTCCATGGCAGCCCTATTCACAATTGACAAAAATTGAAAACAATACAAATATTCATCCACAGATGAATGGATAGAGAATATGTGGTAAATCCAAGGAATATAATGAGCCCTAGAAAGAATGAAGAACTCATGGATACTACAATCTTGAAGTCAAAAGAAATCAATTGCTAGGGTGAAGGGAAAATGTGAGGTGGTTGTTAGTGAGCATGGTGTGTGTGCGTGTGCGTGCGTGCGTGTGTGTGTGTGTGTGTGTGCGTGTGTGTGTGTGAAGGTGACAAAAATATTTTGGATTTATATAGTAATGATCACACACCTTTATGGATATGATAAAAATTACCAATTGCATACTTAAAAATGGGAGAATTTGATGTAGTGAATTATACCTTTTTTAAAAAGTCTTAATTCTTGGAGCTCTGATTGTATGAGATGGAAACATGTATCAAATGTATCAGGAACCCTCAGAGCAACATTTCATATTAACAACAACAAAGGAAAGCTATTCAGCAAACCAAGTTTATTGTAAATGTAATCAATGAAACAGATGATGGACACAGTAGAATTTATTCAGGAAATACTAAAGGCCAACTATTTGCGGAGCTTTGTTCTGGAAGCCCGGGTTGGTCAGCAATCCCTCAACAAGACAAGAGCCCTATCTCCCAATAAGCTGTAACTGGTAAATGACAGTCAAAGTTCTGCTGGCAGGGCAGGCTCTGGGCAAGTGTTGGAGAGCAGACAAATCATGAAAGCCAACAGTCTTCCACTTTTTGAGAAGTGTGAGGACACCTTAGGTTAATCCAACTAAAACACAAGTGTGTGGCTGCTTTCACTCAACGCTGATCTATTATTACATTCCCAAACACTGGAATACCTCTTAAGTTCTTCGGATACCTTCCATAAGCAGGACCTTTTCCTCGGAAAACTACAAATCCCAGAAGGCTGCCGGCGCAGCCCAGTGGGCACGCTCACTTTTTCAGAGCCCCGAATTACGCTGTGGGCTTGGGAGGTACAGCGACGCAGCTTGCTCGGAGTGCCAGTTCCAGTTCGATCCGGAGGCTCTACCCCGGACTTGGCAACGCCTCACGGCCTTTACTGAAACTTTGGCCCCAAAGAGCGACAGCGTAGCCTTTAACATTCCCCATCCTGCCCGACTTCCTCCCCTCTAAGGACAACCTCCTCCGGTCACGTGAAATACCTCTCGTGCGTGACTGGTTGCCGAGGTACAGAACCTAAAAGCTACGTTTTGGAAGCTTCCGTGCTGCTGGTTAAATGGCACATTTTGGCTGCTTGCGTCAATCCTTCGCGACTCAGGTGAAACTGGTAGTGCTGAAAGAGGCACCCACCATCCTCAGTTAGGTCACTGGGGGAAATGCCTGGCTTGCCACCGACTACAAGGTAAAAGGTGAGGAAGAATACTGTTTTTTACGTGTTGGCTGTTAACGCTTGTTTGGTAACCTTTGCCACGAGACGAACATTTGGCTTTGTTTCCTCCCGGGCGATGACTGTGGGAGCGAGTGTGTGTTTTTACCTGTGTGTAGGACTAAATGGGGTGGGGAAGACCGCTAGGGCTTGGGGGCGCTTGGCTGAGAAGGAAGGGCAGGGGGCGCAGCCCTATCTGAAGGCCAGGTGCGGGTGAGCCAGGTGTGACAGCCACGTGCGAATGTCGCTGCGGGGGCCTTGGAGCCTGGTGATCTTGCTCCCAGTGCTCCCCGCGCTGGGCACCACAGTCGGGAGACGGGACTGAGGTCAGTAGCTAGCCCTGGGGCTTTGGTGGGTGCACAGAGTTGCTCTGGATGCGCCCTGGCAGAACTAGCGAGCTATTGCGTAGTTCGGTAATGGCGCGGAGGCGCTGGCTACGCTGCGTCTCCTTTTCCTGCTCTGCCTTTCCTTTCCGCCGCCACACAGGCTGGTCCGTTGCTGTGAAGTAGCTGGTATGGGCGCGTGGTTCCTGAACCTTGGCTCTTGGCATCGCCCGTTTGGCGACACGCGGGGGCAGCGATGCCGAGGTGATGCCAGAGGACTTCAGTCCGACACAATTGGGCAGGATCGTCGTGTAACAACTTGTCTTTCTAACTTACGTTTTTCTTCCTTTCTCTCTTTTTTTTCTGTGCTTTGAGTGGCTTACCCCTGCCTGGCCTTTGCTGTCTCAATGTGGGACACATTCTAGAAAATTTCCGTTATTTTACTTACGGCAAGGAGTTTTCACTCCCTGGATACAAAAAAGTGGAGACCTCCTTAAGAATGGGAGAATCCACTAGTTCTGCGATCGGTTTGTAGAATCGGGGAACGGTCACGCGACGCCTGCGGATGCGCTCCTTAACGGTATGCTGTTTTCGGTATGCTGTTTTCGCAGCCCTGTTGCCGAGAATTGCAGACGAGGGCTTTGGAAATCCCGTTTCTTTTCCCATCACTTGAACATGTGAAAACATTCACTCCTGTATGAAATCATGAAATAATATTTTTCTAACATGTTTAATGAATTTCAGAAGGTCAAGTTTATAATTGAGCAAAGTGTCAAGAACTAGCTTTTTGGGGTCTGTTTCCAATGTTAGGTATTTTCAGGTATCAGTACAATGGGTTGCTAACTTCTCAGGGTCCACCCGACCCCCCCCCCCCCCCCCCCCGCCCCCAACTTCTCACTCTCCACACAAGAAAGATGTGCAGGAAAGATCCAGTATGTGCAGCACTGAAAGCGAAGTCGCAGATTCGAGCTAGAAATTCAAAATTGTCACTTTGTGTGGCAGTGATTTTAGAGATCCTTCCCCCCGGGAGAACTCTGATTAAAATTGTAACATAAGTTCTGCTTTATGCTCCTTCGGATGAGGATAGAAAGTGGTTGGATTAGGAACAGGGGTTTATTCAATTAGTGTTTTTAATGACCAGATTAGAAAGGTTAAGGTAATGACCCTTTGTGTTAATAGTTGGACATGAATAGTCTGAAAATGATAGCGTCTCAGCGGATTCATTTTTGTCTACCAACTGTACAGTTCTCTGCTTATGCTTTTCTGGGCATTTTTCTAGTTTTGATTTCTCATTTAACTGGGATTGAAACGTTAACAAGATAAGGTATTCATTTTGAATTTCTTTTCTTTCTTTTCTTTTTCTTTCTTTTCTCTTTCTTTCCTTTTCTTTCTTTTCTTTTCTTTTCTTTTCTTTTCTTTTCTTTTCTTTTCTTTTCTTTCTTTTCTTTCTTTTCATTTCAAGTTGGGTGAATATCTGCTATCTGCAGAAGTCACTTTTAGGTACATTCTTTAATTTTTAAACTTTCTCACTGACTTGGGAAAAAAAATACTTCTCAAGGTAAACCTCTTTTCCTCTTTTTTCCCCTATATTTTCAGGAAGCAGAAATAATGTGTAATTATTCGGTTATTTTTTAAATTTGGGGCAGTTAAAACACAAGTGACTCCCTTGTTCCTCTGTTGAGACGATGGCTTTGATTGGGTTCTGTTATTACACAATTACCTGTTTTTCCCTTGTTGTGTTTATCAGTGCTTATATATTTTGGGGTTCTGTTGGATGTATGTAAAGTTGTAATTGTTAATTTTTGTGGATTGACATTTTTGTCAAAATATGATGCTTTTGCCTTTTGTAACAATTTTTGCCTGAAAGCCGATTCTCATTTTAGCATTGCCCCTCTACCTTTCCTTTAGTTACTGTTTTTATGAAGTATCCTTTCCCCATGCTTTCATTTTCATACTGTTTGTGTCCTTGTATCTGAGTCTATTGTAGAAGACGGTTAGTTGGACTCTTCATTTTTAAAATCCATGTGTCGTACTTGGCCCCTTAATTAGAGAGTTTACTCCATTTACATTGAACGTAATTACTAACCGGGATGAATTTACTTCTGCTAACTATTTATTTATTTATTTATTTATTTATTTATTTATTTCTGCGTTTTATTATTTATTTATTTATTTATTTGTTTATTTATTTATTTATTTATTTCTGCTATTTTTTGTTTGGTATGAGTCTTTTTTCCTTCTGTTACTGCCTTCTTCTGTGTTTGTGTTTTTTTGTAGTGTAGAATTTTTTTTCCTCATTTCTTTTTGTGTATATTGGTTAGTTTTATAGTTGTTTTCTGGGTATTACAATTGGCCCCTTCAGTTTATAACGAATGAATTTGACTTACTACCAAGTTTGTTTCAGTAGTATACTGAAAGTCTGTTCATATACAGTTTTGCCATCTTCTTTGTTGTATTGTCTTAGATTACATCTTTATAGATGAAACATTTTTATTTTTGTTTGTAGTTTGTCTTTTAATCACCTAGGGGAAAAAAGAAGTTAAGAACAAAAATACAGTAATACTGGCTTTTGTGTTTATCTTATGTAGGTACCTTTAGTAGTTTATTGTTTTGTATGGCTTTGAGTTGATGTGTACTATCCTTTCATTTCTGTCTCATTTTCAAATGTCTCAAATCTGATCTTCATTTTCATTTTTTGTAGTGTGGGTCTGGTAATAAAGTATTCTCTCCTTCTCTTTTGCTTTGAATTTATTATCTCATTTACTTTTATTGAAGTGTGGTTGATGTACAATATTATATTATTTTCAGGCATACAGCATACTGATTCAGCATATTAATACATTATGAAATGATCGACAAACACAATTGCTCCACTTACCATTTGTCACCACCCCCCCAGCTTTTGTTTGTCTGGAGATGTTTAATGCCCTCTTCTGTTTTGAAGGACAGACTTTGAATTTATCGTATCTTAAGTTTGTTGAGCTCCTTGTATGTGTAGATTAATAGTTTTTATCAGATACGAGAAATTTTTTCACTTCTTATTGTCTCTTAGTGGCTGTTATTTTCTTCAAATATTTTTTTCTGCTCTTCTGTATTCAGTTCCTCTTTAACTCCCATCATGTGTGTGCTGGTATGCCTACAGGTCTCTTAAGCATGTTGATTCTTTTCATTCTTCTTTCTCACACTTTTTCGTACGGTTTCTCACACTGTACCATTTCAGTTGACCTGACTTCCAGTGTACTGATTTTACTGCCTGCTAAAAACTCTGCTGTTGAATCTCTTTTTCATGAGTTTTTCATTTCAGTTACTGTACTTTTTGGGTCTGGAATTTCTGTTTGTGGTTCTTTTTCTGACTTTTATTTACTGATGCTGTTATTTTGTACATACATTGTTTTCCCGATTTAGCACTTTGTCCATATAAATTTTATTTTATTTTTTTTATGTTTATTTTTGAGAGAGAGAGAGAGAGAGGGAGAGAGAGAGAGAGAGAGACAGACAGACCATGAGCAGGGCAGAGGCAGAGAGAAGGAGACTCAGAATCTGAAGCAGGCTCCAGACACCGAGGAGTCAGCCCAGAACCTGACGCGGGGCTTGAACCCATGACCTGAGTTCATGACCTGAGCTGAAGCTGGCCGCTCGACTGACTGAGCCACCCAAGCACCCCACACATTTTATTATTTTTAAAACGTTCTCAGTAACATATTTACACCAGCAGGTAATTCAAAACATGCATGTAATTAGTTCAACACCAAGGTTTCCTAAGGGACATTTTCTCTTACTTTGTTTTATTCCTGTGATTTGCCCATAGTTCCGTGTTTCTTTGCACACACTATAATTTTTTGTTGGCAACTAAGTGTGGCGAATGTTACTATCAAACAAAAGCAAATTCTGATTTGGTAAGAAGACACCTTATTTAAAGAGACCGGTGCAATATGGAGAACATTCTGATTGTAGAAATCTGAAAGTATCTCAGTCAGAGAGTGGCTTTTCTTTTATTGGGAGGGTAAGCAAGATTAGTAAAAACTTTTTCAGGGGAAATGAGCAAGCAAAGAAAGTGAGCATGTGGCATGATGGGCTGTGTGTCTCAGCTCTTACTTGGGGTGACTTCTTAATAGGGGGAATAATCTGTATTTTAGTGCTTACTCATGGGTAAGCCTGAAATTAGGGGTGTGTGGAACGGAAAGAAGGCTGACTAAACTTTGGTCAAGAGAAGGCAGTGAGTAAGAAATGCGCAGTTGTGAGTACTGAACTGTGGATACCAGAATCTTTCCCCCACTAGCTAGGGTTCTTGCTGCTTGTGATAGATTATAGTTGTTTGTTCAGTTAACTTTTTATGGTTTCTTTATGGAGAGCTGTTTTGCAAAAATAATATATACTTTGTATGGTCTTGGAAGTCATCTGTTTTAGATAATGATATGAAAGATACTTCCTTGAAAGCTGGGAGTGACAAAAACAAAAACCAAACTCAGTCTTTACAAGTGGGTTTCATTTAGGGAACTCCGTTAACGCTTGGCTAGGCCATTTAAAACTTGCCTTAGCGCATACTTCCTCCTTGAACACAGCAAGATGTAAAACCTTAGGATCTTTAAGGTCTTTTCTGAGCATATCCTGCTCTTACATATGTCTGGGCTTCTGGATTCTCTGGTATACCTGGGGGCTTTTCAAAGCTCTGTTCCGTCTATCTTTCTTCTCCAACCTTCTCATTTTTAGGTTGTTTGCCTTACCTGTTATTCTTAGCCCAGAATGGTGGCTGTGGCTGTTACTACAGCTTTGGCACTCGGAGGCTATACCAGCCCAAGGGAGTTCGTTTTGAGAGTAGCAGAATAAAGGCTCCTTTGGAGCCACTGTATGGGTCAAAACCCATCATCAGTGCTCTTAAGAACAAGGTTTCTATTAGCCACTCTGCCACCGGCAGACGACACCAGGAATGCTAGCCGCTTTCAAGCTGTGGTTAGTGTATGTTAGGCAGGTAATTATAAAGTCACTCTGTCCTCTTACAGATATGCAGTAGCTGCTTTCTTCATTTAGCCCTCCCCTGGTGGGTGTGTTGATTATATTCCAGACTTCTAAGGAAAAAAAAAAAAAAAAAAAAAGGGAATTTGGACAGTTTTGGGGAGCTTAATCATTGCCTTAGTGTAGGAATGGTTTTATGGAAAACCTGCCTCATTATTTTCAGTCATGTCCCTCCCTCTTGCATAAGCTTAATTTTGTAAGGTGGTGGTATCCAGATAACACACTTAGTTAATTTTTTTTTTTTTTTTAACTTGGTTAGGTGAAATAGCTCCTAATGAATTATCTATAGTTAGCATACAATTGTGATTGTCTCGAGTTATCTGTAGACTATCTAGAATTGATACATAATCGTATAATTGACAGTGCAAATGACAGACCTTGCTTCAGGGACGCTTGTTGTTTATGTAAAGTAGAGTTTAAAGTAATGTCCCAAATAAATTCCTTTTCCTCCTTTTTCTTCTTACCTCTCCTTTTCCCCATGGTCCCAATATGATTATAAGTACCTTTCAGATAATCAAATGGGTGTGACTGTATTTAAAACATCTAAAGCATATACCAATTTAACGTTAGTATTCAGCAGCATTAAAGAGAGTAGATACAGATACTAGGTGACCTTTAGTATCCATTCAGACCCAGAGATTATACTTTTGTGGTTTTATCCATGTCCTAGTTGAATTTATGTTGGTAGTTACGACCGTGTAAATTCTGCTCTTTGATGGAAAAGATTTACCAGATAACCAATGTGGTCTCCCTGTGCTACCACAATACTTTTGTTAATGTTTATGGTCTTGGGAATTGATTTTAATTCTGTTTCCAGAATGCCCCTCCCGTCTTCCCACTTTCCACCGCTTAACCTGCTGTAAGCAATATTTACTTGTTATGATGACATTTTTTTCTACTTCTGTAAGGTAGACTGGTGTGGTGGGGAATAAGAGCTTCTAGAATTTATGCCATAGAACATCATGTCTTCTTTAAAAAATGTTGTTGTGTTAACATGTGGTAAGAGAAAAAAATTTCTGAAACCTGTGGGTATATTATCCTGCAGAAGGAACTCCCCACTTATGATTAAGTAGTGTGCTGAGATGGGGAGATTGTTCTGGATTATTTGGGTAGGTGGGCTCGGTGTAAACACAAGCATCCTTATAATAGGAAAACAGGAGTGTGAGACTCAGAGAAGGAGATGTGGGCAGGTATCAGAGAGAGATCTGAGGAATCTGCTGCAGACTTTGAAGGTGGAGAAAGGAGTGGTCTCTAGAACTTGGAAAAGGTGTGAAAACAATCTCCTTGAGAGCCTCGAGAAGGAGGCCTGAGAGCTTCTGATCTTCATAACTGTAAGATGATAAATGTGAATTTTTAATGCATTAGGTTGATAGTAACTTGTTAACAACAGTAATAAGAAGCTAACATAGCATGCATCTTACAGAATTCCTCATTCACAAATTATTACAGTAGTTCCGCAGTGGGCCAGCAGTTTATATTCATCATAGCAAATTTTCTCACAACTCTATAAGGTAGGTACTGTCCATCCAGTTTACAGATGAGGTAACAAGTGTTTAGCTCTCACCATGGCTGCACAGGATGTGGTAAGTGCTATGTTAAAATATCGGGCTCTTTTGGCTCTAAGACCATTATCTGTTCCATATGTCTCATGCTCTCTCTTATTAGCACAGTCCTCAGTTGTTAAGGGTACAAAGGGCAAAGCCTTCTTGCTGAGTGTGAGCAAATGTTGGTGGCAAGTAAATGAGTAATAGTTTTACTAAATGAAAATAAATGTAATTAAGGGTGGGATGTGATTAGGAAGTGTCAGAAATCTCGTGAGATCTAGAGACCAGGTGGATTGTGAACCGTCTAGGCTTCATACCTGTGGTTTCACTCATTTGAGCCCCACCTGGACGTTAGATACAGATTTGGAGGTATGGGTGCACTGGAATTCTCGGAAAAAGCACCTCAAAGTGTAACTTAGGTAAATTACAGGTTGACCATTGTTTGAAGTGTGAAGTAGAGAGACCCATTCATTGTAAGTTCTGTTGAAGAAAGTCCACAATTGTGTGTTAACAAATGCTAAAGTGGTCTGGGACAGTAGGACAAATAAAAAAAGCATTGATGTTTCAAAATGGCATGATGATTGGTCCACATGGAGCTGGAGAAAGGTGGCTTCAGAAAATTGGGACACAGATGATGCACTTGGCTAACCCATAAGAGTAGAGGACCATCTTATATTTTAGGACTCTCTGGCTTTAAAGATGCTAGTTGTGTGACTCAACCCCTGCCACTCTGCAAAATAGGTCAGGTCCAAGCATATTTCAGTGGACGTTAAAATCTTTGGATTCCTGATTATTTGGCTGCCGATATCAATGTAGATTTGTACCTGTATCTCTCAGAGTACAAATAGTCATTGAATTATATATAGTTAGAGCTAGAAGTGGTTTTTAGCTCATCGTAGTTTTATAGACAAAACAGCCACAGGTATGAAATCTGAAATATATAACCCTCTGTGATTGTTTTAAAAGGCAAAGTACTTAGTCTAATATATACTGTCATTTTAGAATTCGTCTATAAGGAGTCTACTAGTATGTATACTACTAGCATGGAGATTATAAAACTAGAAACTCTGTACGACCCTTTTCATAACAGACCGTTTGCCAAACTATTTTGGTCAATTTTGGCTTCTTCAGTGCTGCAGAAAATTAGATTTCTTCATCCCTATATTTAGCACTTATATTTCTTCTCCCAGATGCTTTGCCTGCCAGCAGGAAGTATTTGTAGTAACTCCTACGAAGTTATTTTGTCCATGTATTATTGCCTACCAGAGCTCAATTACCACTTTCAGAAGAACTTACTCTTCAGAATGTGATAGGTCATAATGATAATGCATTTTTATTTGTCCATATCTTTGGTTCTTGTACACGGACAGACTTCTTAAAATTGCTCATCACCGAGACTGTTCATTATACCTGCCTGGAAAGGATTTCTGAGTATTGAATGAGGGGTTATACCACTGTTCCAGATGGTTTAATCAGAGCAGTGAAGAGCAAGGGGAAATGCTTAGGATTCACTTTTCCTCACCTCCTATTTGGATTATCCTGGCTTGGTAATGCCAGTCACTTAAAAAATAAATATAACTTACTTACAAGTTACAGTTGACCAAGAAGGAAGTGGTTGGTCCTGTTGTCCCACGTAGTGCCAGGGCATTTTCCCTAAAATTGGATTTGCCAGATCATTTGTAAGGTACAAATTCTTCTTAGATTATGTTTTTATTCCTGCCATCTTCTTGTGTGTGTCCTTATTTACACCTGAGGGCGGCAGTTCTTCATTTCTTCGGCCTAAGAAGTTATCTAAATATTACTTAATTTTATTTTTAAAACTCCTTAAAAAGCACCAAGGACTCCAGTTTGGAGTCTACAGTGCTACCAAAAATTTTAATGGGTCCTGTGAAAACCCAATGCTGTATTACATGGTTCAGATGGATCCCATACCTTTCAGTCATCTCGTAATGCATTGTCATGTGGTCACTGACGTACATTCTTCTTCCAAATGTTGTTATCCAATATTAGGCAATCATACTTGCTGATATCATTATCCCTCTCAGCAGAAAAGCCATTATGTACTGGGAAGCTGCTGGAGTCATGGTGACCGACTGAAATTATCCAAAATTCTGATTTGCGTTTGAAAGTTTGAAGTCTTCCCATTGCGACAAATTCTGTTGTTTATCCTGACGGGCTTATTTCATTCATTTTCTAGAAAATATCGGGCAGATACCCAAATCTGAAAAATCATGGTAACTAGAAACTGTGGAGGGCCAGAGATTTTACTTTACTTGCAAACTGATAACTTGGCAGTATTTTATGAATACGGGGAGAAACCTCGAGACAAAAGAAGAGTTTTTTACAATTGCATTTACCTGAGGGCCCGCATGCACGCACCTGTCTCCTGAGCCTGGTGGTGTAAAGAGAAGCAGATGATGTTTGCATTTCAGAAGAGTAATGCTAGGTTTAGGGGATCTGACTCGTTAATAATGGGCAGTGTGGTGGGAGGAACAGTGCCTGCTCAAGGACGCCCATGTCTTCAGCAGGACTCATGAATGACCTCATTGTCCAAAGGGACTTGGCAAAGATGCGGCGGCATAGATGAGGATATTGAGGGAGTCTTCGGATGGGCCCAGTGAAACTGCTAGGATCCTTGCAAAGGAAAGACGGGGAGAGGAGTCGGTGGTGAGGTGGCGGGGGTGGGGGGAGGGGGGCGGGAGGAGGCATTATGTATGAGGCTTAACTTGCTATTACTGGCTTTGAACATGCAAAAAAGGGCCACGAGCCAAAGAACACAGGTAGCCCCCAGAAAAGACAAGGGAATGGATTCTCCCACAGAGCCTCAAGAAGGGATATAAGATAATAAATGAGCCACTGAGTTTGTGGCCCTTTGTTACAGCAGCAACTGGAAACATAGGCAGTAAGCAAATCTGCCCATTGCTTTAGAAGTCAATGCCATTCTTATTTTTTTCCCCCAGGGCATCCTTGAAAAGATAGTCTGAAACAAAGACAGGAGGTGTGTCGTGTCTCTGCCCACAAGAGAGGCAGAAACACTGTCATAGGCTCTGGTGAATCTTCTGTTGGGTGCCCATTGGCCACACTTGTTCAGTCTGACCAGCATAGCCCAGGACCAGATTTTTCCAGTCTGTCTCATAGGATACTATCAACAGGACTCCAAGCATGAGGAAGAGCCCAAGTGGCAGGATTAACTTCGACCCTGCCCTGCTGTAACTGGCTGAGGAAGTCTCACAGACCGTCAGAAAGCCAGATGGCTTTCTTCCGTGGGGCCCGGTGTTGACCTTTCCACTGGCCTGAGGCATGGCAAGATACACTCACAAGTGGTCCGCAAGAAAGAGGTCTAGGGCAATTTTGTCATCATTAATAACTCTGGCCAGGGAGTTGAGACTCCCTTGAAGCCATTCGTTGATCATTTCAACTAAATTTGTGGACAGATTTCAGACTGCCTTTGGTTCGTGAATGACTTCCATTGTGGGGATAAAACTACCTGCGCTGTGGGCATAAACCCACCTACGTGTGGAGTTAGTTGTTCTCGGGTGGGTTCCTGCAAGGAACCAAAGCTAGCGTCATTTTGGAGAGCACTTCACAGTTGTCTGAGGGCTACATGAGTACTAGTGGTATTTAAACACTTCAACACTTGATGATCTGTTATGACTTAAACACTTGGTGATCCATTATGACCACCGCTAAGACAGACGACGCTTGAGGGACACAAATTAGTGCACAACTTCCATGAAAGACGAGGCACACATGGTACCTTTGGAAAGAAAGTGTTGTTTATGATTTTGGAGCTTCCCAGGGAGGACTTCAATCAGTGTCCCCAAGTGGCACAAGTTCAGAGTGCTTGACAGCATAACTCCCTAGAGAGCCGGTGAGTCTTAGAGTTTGCAGGTAAGTAATTGAATTATATCCCCTTTTTGAATGGCCTGCCTGAGGCCAGTCCATGCAGTTTGTCCTTCTGTCCATGACATCGGGAGGGTGGCATTTTTCTGCCCCTGGAATGAGCTGGTGATGCCTAAGAGGAATGAAGGCAGGGCAGACACTCAGTGAGGTACACATGTATTTTATTTGGGAGGTGCAGGTTCGGGGACATCCCCTGCTAGCTACATCCATTTAAATTGCAGTCAAATTGTCATGAGCTGTCTGGCTGGAAGGCACATTCAGCAGTGTGTCCAGTCCAAGGGGCTCTTCCTTCCCCCCCACCCCCAGCACCCCTTCGCCTAACCCGTTCCTGCCTCAGTGCGTACATTTTGGTAACTGCCGCAAAAATATCTCCGGTATTTCCAGGAGATACATCTTTACCTTTTGTCCGGTCATCCCCTACTTGTGGCAGTCCTTTTGTCCAGAAAGGTTAGGTACTTCAGGGCTGAGGTAAGTTGTATAAACGGCACAGAGATGCATTCTCTCCTCTTTGACCGGTGTGGACTATCACCCTAGGGATATCCCTTGGGCATTGTACTCAACAATGTACGCCATCATCCTTGTGATCTAGGACCATGTCAGTCCCACAAGAGACTCCAGGTAGCTGATGCAACGTTTGAGTCCTCTAGGCCCCATTTGGTACCTGGAGGGTGTTCCCCCTGGGTGACTCGGTTTTACTGTCGGGGGAATGAGGCAAGCATCAGCCCAAGAATGCTATGGTCAGGATTCTTTGAATTTCTTCTGCCGCATTGGCCCCGATGATGATTACCCGGGAGGAGACAGAGGGGATGATCCCTTTCTGGGGGCAGCTGCATTCACTGGCCCAACTCGCATTTCCAAGGTGTGTAGATAAGGACAAGGTGGGGAGGTAATATTAGGAACCCAGCATGGAGCCCATTGTGGGGCTTGCACTCATGACCCTGAGATGAAGAAGACCTGCGCTGAGACCAGGAAGTTGGAGGCTTAACTGACTGAGCTACCCTGGCACCTGTTGGGAATCTTGTTGAGATGGCTTTTGAGGGGCAGTCCTAACTCCCAGTAATACTACGTGCCTATGGATGATGGGGGAACGTGGGTGGTACAAGGGGTACCTGGACTGTCGCTGCATTCTTAGTGGGTCTTTGATAAGAGGTGTGCCACTGTCAGATCACAGGTCATCTGTAGGAGGTGATCACAGGATCGATTAGGGCAAGGGCTTCGTTGCTGTGGTGAGAGTCAGCTGATCAGAGTGGAGTGGCAACCCCACAACCTGAAAAGGAGGTAGCCGTGGGGTACCCGAGACCAGTAGCCCTGGCAATAGTTCAAAGGTCAGCGGTACTCAAACTTCCAGCAGGAGGTACACTCAGTGCCCTGTGTGCTGTGGCCTTCCCAATCTGGAGACAACTGGGTCAACTCTCAGCCTGTGTCACAAGCCTAGCATACAGTGGTAACGTCTGCATCAGAAACAGAATGTTTTACTTTGTGCCCAGTCTACGATGGTGGTGTACATGTTGCCATGATCCGTGCAGTCAGTGAGCGTAATTCAGCCTGTAGCAAAGGCGGCAGTCCGGGTGGTGCAGGCTTGATCCGCAGCTTGCTTTCACTCTCACCATGGGCATCTACGTGAATAACCCAGATGATTCATTTAGTGGGTTTGATTGATTTCCCCATTTCGTGGTGCTAAAGAGGAGGTCCTTAATCTACCAGTCTGTCTTTTTTTTCTAAGTTGAAGACCAAGTAGTGAGCCGTAACAAGTCTTACCGGGGAGAGATAAGGTATAGGCCAGAGCAGCAGAGCAGCAGGAGTTACCTTGAATTCACTCCGCCTAACGCAGCAGCCATGTCCATTCTTGGTTCTTCATAATTTGTGCTGAGGCAAAACAGCGAGCACAGCCAGCTGCGGCCATTCGGCTTCATTGTAACCAGGTCACCGGGTAAACTGGAGATTTGGAGAGGAAACCGGAATTTGGAGAGCCCCTCTGAATCCCACTGGCCCAGTGGCTTTGCTTCAGGCAACAGACCTCCAGAATGACAGCGAACACTTCTTTGTGTAAAGTAGAGGTGGGACTTGGCTGACTAAGTCCTCGAGTCGGCCATTTCAGTTTGTTACATGAAACCTGTTGGGCTTTTCCTACATTGTTAGTCTTAAAAACTGAGTTCACCCACCCCGAAAGGAGAATATCAGGCCAGAGGGTCAGGAGAGCATCTTGGAATAAGTCTTCAGCGTTTGCAGGAGCCCAGGGACAAGATAATTGGTGCTTTTCCAAAGGATGCACCGGGTATGTGAGGTAGGCTTGCCCATTGCTTGCCTTATCACAGAGACTTGTAACATAAAGGAGTCATTAGGATTTGTGGACGCCAAAAGCACTTATTTGTGGGTTTCCCAAATGACAGAATCCCCACGGGCAGCATATTACACTTTATATCCGATGTATACATGTATTTGTGGAGTAATCTGAAGCATACATTCAGAATTAGGGCAGCGCAGTAACAGTACATTGAATAAGCCCATGGCTGATTGTCTCACTTCCTTGATCTGTGAAGTGTGCCCCAAATGCCATCGGTGGAACAGACTCAGATGGGGGCAGTGACTTCAGTAGCTGTTTCCAAACAGAGACATAAAAGTTTGAGTCCCTCTGTTGTCCACGGTACACCAGCATGCTGGGATGCATGCGTATGGCCTTTGGCTTCCATTGGGGGATGGGGAATCCTTACTCCCGACCCTAGCCATCCTCCTCCTTAAGGTGGCTAAAGTCAGGGTACACAGGAAGAAATCAGAGGACGTGAAGAGGGAGAGGGTGGCCCCACATCAGTACACAAGACATGTTTCCACTTGCTTTTGAACGGCGTAGGCAGGCTGTTGATAACTTTGCTTTCACACGTTAGCTCTCACTTCTACATGAAGGCCAGACGGATGCCAGAACTTTTGAAAAGCCTATATCATCATCTCATTTCCCAGTTTCTCTCTCCTCTAGCTTTTCTCTCTCTCTCGCTTCCTTTTTCCTGATTGTTGTTCCATACACCCAGCCGCTGAAGTCAATACTTGTGGCTGGGATGTTTGTATCCAGAGCATCCTGGGAAGCTACCTCAGTCTTGGGACAGCTCTCCCCAAAGTAAAACAGAGGCAAACCTACGTACACGGTTCTCAGAGACCTGCCAGAAAGGGTTGACTGGGACCACGATCCTTTGAAAATAATGTCTGCGTTGTTCCCTCTGGCACTAAGAGTGTGGGCTGCCGCCTCCATGGTCACTGTTGACGTAGGGTATAGGGAATGGTTGGTGGGAAGTTTAAAATCCCACAGTGCTCTCTCCTGCTGCAAGACAGCTGCTTTTTCATTCGCTCAGCCTTCCGTTTGGGTTATAAGTTTTATTTTGTGTTTGTGTTGTAAGTTTTGAGAAGGTCCCAGAGTTCTGCAGAAGTTGATTCTGGTGGTTTCTGCCAGCATGTTACTTGCTGGGGGGACAGAGCCTCGGGGTTTTCTATTCTACCATTATGGTCGTCCTTCCCAACTCTTTGCCTCCTTTGATTCTAACTGGCATTGCTATTTTGCAAACAACTGTGAAAGGAGGGGGGAAAAAAACTGTGAAATGATGATGGGCCCACTGATTGTACCACATACGAAAAGTACACAGTATGTTTAGACATGAGCAATGTAGGATGGAAAACTGTATTCTTATGCACTGCATAGTTCCCCTTCCTTCACTACAATTGATTTAGCCCCTTCCATGGCCCTTTTTAAAATTTCTTTTTCCCCCTCTTCATTCTTTCTAGCTTGTGAGTGGCACGATGGATGAATCTAGAATTTGCAGGCTAGGCGTAAAAGCAGATAGGTTGTGTGACTCTCAGTCGAACGATACTCTTCAGCACCAAGACTCAAATTGTGCTGGCGCAAGTAGCAGGCATTCCTTGCAAGAGGATGAAGACAGTAACTTTATAAGAAAGAACAGGAATTTGGTGAACCCAGTGTACTGCACGCAAGAGTCAAGAATGGAGCCTCCTGGGCCAGATGGTGGAAGAGATCCTTCTGATGATCAGCAAGATGCACAGTGCAACAGGAACAAAGGAAAAACCTTAGGTAATAATTTCTGCTCAGTGCTTGGACATTTTCACATGCTACTCATTTTACCTAGCCTTTCTGCAGCACAGGTAATGACAGAACATAGTCTGTTTTAAGTCTGTCTTAAGATGTGGTTAGGTGAAAACACACCTCTGTGTTCTTGGAACAGGTTGGCAGTTATAATCAGGATGAGAATATGACGAGGTAGGAAGCCTGGTCATAGGAATCACATTATTTCTCTGCAAATAATCAAGAATTGTTTTTTGGGGGAAAAAGTTTGTGGCCTTTGGGCAGCAGTGCTGTTGTTTTGCCCCGTATTTAACCCTTTAAATGAATGGAGTGGAGTGGAGTGGAAATCTGACCAGTAATTACTGCGAGACCTCTGTATGTGCTCAGTTTATTTAAAAGACTCTTCACTAAAATTTGGAAACGGTATATGTTTTCTGTGGCTTAGAAGGCAGGCTCACAAGAATGCTTTTCAGGGTGTGCTTTCTCCCTCCTGCTCTGTTAGTTTGACAGGTTAGGGCTTAGAATGTGGTATGTTACATTTGAGGAATAAAGTCTAAAACGCCTACTTGGCCTTACGGGTTGCTTCTCAATTTTTAAAATTCCTACTGTACGTAACGTTTACGTGGTTTGATTTGCATGAGTTCTGTACCTGCCTGTAACTTGGAATTTTTAAAAATCCGCTTTTGAGCACCCTGTAGGACTTTAACATTACAGGAATATGAGAAGGATTTAAAATTCCTCGCCAACAAGACAGCTGTCTTCAGAACCCATCACTCCGCCAATGTGTGTAAATTATAGCTTCAGGTTAAAATTGTTAAATAGTTTTAGATGGTTACAGTTTAAAACCTTCATAAAATTAGAGTTTACATGGACGGTTACTTCTTACACATTCGGTAATTGTATTCCCTCTGTATTTGTCCTTGAACAGACTGAGAAATGGTTTCACTACGGAAATTGTGTGTGCTGTCATAGCAGAGTATTTTTTGAAGTCAGCCTGTTCCTCCTCCTCTTTCCCATGCATAGTTGTTTGTAAAATATTAAAGTTATTTAACTTAAGTTATTAAATTTAAGACAACTATTAAAGTTGTCTTCAGATTTTTAAAATGAAACGTCCTACATACAAGAGGGAACAATTCAGAAAATAAAAAGGTACCTACCCGCAGGGTACAGAATGAGGCGTATCACTTAGTTTGAAGCACCCTTTGCTTGCCCCCACTTACCTCAGCTACCGCTTCTCCCTGGCACAGTTATTCTTCTCTGTTAAAAAAAAAAATTTTTTTTTAACGTTTATTTATTTTTGACAGAGAGAGAGAGAGAGAGAGACAGAGCATGAGCAGGGGAGGGGCAGAGAGAGAGGGAGACACAGAATCCCAAGCAGGCTCCAGGCTCTGAGCTGTCAGCACAGAGCCCGACGCGGGGCTCGAACTCACGGACCGCGAGATCATGACCTGAGCCGAAGTCAGACGCTCAACCGACTGAGCCACCCAGGCGCCCCATCCCTGGCACAGTTATTAAAGTATCCTTGTAAAACTCCCCAAGGAAAGAGCTATTTTTTTTTTTCACTTCTTTTTCTTGGCCCTAATCTTGATTAGCACCCAGAGTATCCTTGGTAAATCACCAGGAAACAGTCATTAAGTCACATTGGTCACTGGAAAAGGTGTGTGTCCCTGTGGATTATGTGCGCTTTAGGTAGTCTTAAACTTCCTTGAATACTTGTAGTTGGCTAGCAGAAAGCTTTTGAAGACATTCCTACCCTTTGTGGAATGTCTTAATTTGGAACCAGTGGCTAAGTTAGAGTACTTACACTTTCATTCAGTGGTGTTCTTACAGTGTCAGTGCCAAATAGCTGACCACTAGTAGTGTTAGTTATTAAGTGAAGCGATGTGGGGCAGGGAGGAGGCTGACCCCTTCTAATCAAGAATTTGAAAATAGTTTCACTGATTTACTGGTGAGCCTGTATCTAATGTCCCCTTAAATCATAATCTGGATAGCTGAACATAATTTTTATGTAGAATTGACAGATTGGATTAATTTTATCCTTCTGGTACTTTTTTTTCCTCCATTCCTTTTGGACCATCAGGAAAAGAAGTGTTACTATTGATGCAAGCCTTAAACACTCTTTCAACTCCAGAGGAGAAGCTGGCAGCTCTCTGTAAGACATATGCTGATCTTGTGAGTATTAAGGGTGCAAAGCCCGTATAAAATATAACGAAAGGTGCATGTGCCTGATAAGCTTATGAGATGTAATTTTGATATGGTTTTAAATGTAAAGTTGTTTTTCATTACAAAATTGAGGGTAAGAATCTAATTCCTTGAGACTTAGGTTGATTGTATGGCCTCATTTTATGGTATGCTTAGATACAGCATTTTACTAGTCTCTGGGATGTGGAATAGCTTTCCTAAAACTCAGTCAGCTCTGGCATTCCTAGGTCAGCATTTCCCTCATACGTTTAGATGCCTGACAGTTGTGAGGATATGATTTTCTATATGTAGATTAAGAAATTGTAGAACCTGAAACACGGTTAGATTCAAAAGTGTTTAACCATTTGACTGAAGCTGAGTGTTGTGAAGTAGTGTAGTAAAACAGTACTATTTCTCAGGAAAATATTTCCTTAGCATCCACTATATGCCAGGCACTGTATTTTTATTTTTATTGTTATTTTTTTAATTTTCTATTTTTATTGCATCTTCCAAAGAAACTGACTTGAATAAAGAGTTTGTTCTGGTCTGTGGCCCATGTTATTTCAAGTAGCATTCACCTTGGGTATATGGAAACATTCTCAACAAGGAAACCCTGCCATCAGTTTAAAAGTGAAGAATGCAGGGGGGGGGGGGCGGGGGGGGCGGCGGTGCACCTGGGTGGCTCAGTCGGTTGGGCGTCTGACTTCAGCTCAGGTCATGATCTCACGGTCCGTGGGTTCGAGCCCCACGTCGGGCTCTGTGCTGACAGCTCAGAGCCTGGAGTCTGCCTCGGGTTCTATGTCTCCCCCTCCCTCTGTCCCTCCCATGCTCGTGCTATGTCTCTGTCTCTGTCTGTTTCTCACTAATACATACATGTTAAAAAAAAAAAAGTTAAAAAAAAGTGAAGAATGGGATAGGACATTTTGAAGAATCGTGGCAGGAATGTTTTAGAAGTGTTGGTTCCAAGGTAAATGCGGCAATTCTCGTGGGTTGTGAAGTGTCTATGTGAATTACCAGTGATGAATTTTGTCCATTCACATCTGTTTGAAAGCATCTGCTCCGTAGCATACACGTTACTCTTTTCTGAATAACTGACTCTAAGTATAGAGCTGGAACAGTTGTACTTACTACCGCTCCAAGTGGCACAAGTATACCCCACTTAGCAACCTGGCACCTTCTGAAAATTGTGGAGAAGCAGGAATGGCCTAGAGCGTCTCTGAATGGCCTACACACGGTCCAGATGCAAAGATGGCAGCAATCAGAGTTGTTGGGGATTGCCACGTCAGGAAAGGCAAGAGCTACACATCTGCTCTGGGAAACAGCCAGATGGAAGCTTCTGCTTCTGGTCCTACAGAACTGCATATATTTGCGTATTTTAAAATGTGTTACCTGGGGCTGTACTCCAATTAGTACAGATCTCAGTGCTCACTGAGATCCGCCTACATTGGGACCCCAACAGGTCTTGGCACACTGAACATGTGTGTTTATGAAGGGTAAAATAGGCCATTGACAATCCTGAAGGTTTGAGAGACAACCAAGACCTAGGGCATTGCTGAACTCCGCGGTTCCTCTTACCCAAGGCATCCCCTCAAAACTGGGAGGGGTGACTGCCTCAACTGTTGCATAGAAACAGACACAGGGAGTCTGGAAAAATGAAGAAAGAGTGGAGTGTGTTCCAACAGAAACACCAAGATACAACCTCGGGAAAACAAACAAACAAACAAACAAACAAACAAAGCCTTAATGAAACAGAACAGGTAATTTCTCTGTTAAGTGTCCCAAGTGGTGGTCATGAAGGTGCTCACCAAACCTGAGAGAAGAATGGATGAGAACAGTGAGCGCTTTAACAAAGAGATCGAAAATACAAAAGAAAAGAAAAAAGAAAAAAAGCCAAAGAGAAGTGGTCGAGCAGTGGAATACAATTAACTGAACTGAAAAATACACCAGAGAGTTTCAACAGCAGACCAAGTGAGGTAGAAGAAAGGGTCGGTAAACTTTTTGGCAAAAGCAGTGGAGCTCACCATCAGAGAGCAAAGAGAAAATGGGAAAAAAGTGAAGATAGCTAAAGGGACTTACAGGACAACATCAAGTGGAGAACCAAGTGAGAAAGAGGAAGAAAATTTACTTAAAAAATAGCTGAAAACCCCCCCTAACCCGGGGAAGGAAACAGACCTTGAGATCCAGGAAGCACAGACCTTGAGATTCAGGAAGCACAGTTCCAAATATTATGAACCCAAAGACATCCACACTGAGACACACTGTACTTAAAACGTTAAAAGTTGAAGACAAAGATTATTATAAAGCAGCAAGGGAACAAAACCAAAACCAAAACCAAACCAACCCAATTTACATACAAGGGAACCCTGTTAGCCTATCAGCAGGTATTTCAGCAGAAACTCTGCAGGCCAGAGTCAGTGACATGATATACTCAAAGCTCTGAAAGGAAACAAACAGAACACTTGTGACTAACTAAGAATACCCACCAGGCTAACGCTGTTATTCAGAAGTGAAGGAGAGGTAAAGGATATCCTGGAGACGTGAAATCTAAAACTGTAAAAGGAAGTCCTTCAGACTGAAAAGAAAGGACACCAATCAGCAACACAACGTGGAAGTGTAAATCATACTGCTCACGGTGAAAGGCTATAAAGGCAGGGGCTTCATCACTTCAAACCTCGTTTGAAAGTTAAAAGGGAAAAGTGGTAAAACTAACCATAACTACAATAATCACGGAGAGAACACACACGATAGAAGGTTTTTTTTTTGAATGTGCCATAACATCCCGAAACATGAGCAAAGAATTAAAATGTAGAGCTTTAGAATGCATCCTAACTTAAGTTGTTACAACACAAAATAGACACACACACACACACACACACGCGCGCACACACACACACACACACACACGATGTCATGCGGGAGCCTCTTGGTAATCACAAGACAAAAATCTGTGGTAGATAACCAAAAGACGTTGAGAAAGGAATGTAAGCATACCACTTAAGAAACTCCTCAAACCCCAGAGAGCTGGACAAGAGGAAAAGAAACAGAGTAACTGCAAAACAGCCGGCAGCGAGTACAGACCTATCCATGACTACTCCAAGTGTAAAAGGACTAAATTGTGTAATCAAAAAAACATAGTGATTGAATGGACTTGGAAAACAACAGTCATCTATATGCTGCCTGTGAGAGAATGACTTACGATGGAAGGATGCACACAGACCACAAGTGAAGGTATGGGAAAAGACATCCCATGCTTATGAAAACCAGAACAAAGCTGGGGTACCTATGGTCACATCAGACAAAATAACCTGACAAATAAAAACTGTGTAAGAACAAAGAAGGGCATATCATAATGAAAAATCCGTCAGTCCAGCAGAGGACCTAACATGTTTATATATCTATGGACCCAACATAGGAGCGCCCACATAGAGAACACAAACATTAACAGACCTAAAGGGAGAAATAGATACGTATACAATGACAGTAGGGGGCTTTCACACCCTATTTACATCGATGGACCAATCATCCAGACAGAAAATCAGTAAGGGAATATTGACCTTAAACAACACAATAGAACAGGCAGACTTAAAAGCTATATACAGAACATTGCATCCCAAAGCAACAGAACACACCTTCTTTCAAGTGCTCAAGGAACTTTCTCCACAATAGATCCCATTAGGCCACAGCCTTGCCAATATTTGTTGTTTTCTGTTTGTGTAATAAGAGCCATCGTAATGGTTGTGAGACGGTGTCTTACTCGGTGGTTTTGTTTGCTTTCTGTAATGATTAGTGATAGTGTGCATCTCTTATGTGCTTATTGGCGATGTGTTGGTCAGCTCTGGAGACATGTCTATTCAGGTCTTTTGCCCATCTTTAAATTGGGTTGTTATTTTGTTCTTGTGCTTTAGGAACTGCCTATAAGTTGTGGATGTTAATATCTTATGATACGTAATTTCACCATACTTTCTTCTGTTCTGTCACTTGCCTTTTCACTCCCTTAATGGTATTCTCTGATGCACAACATATTCAATTTTCATGAAGTCAAGCTATTTTTTTTTTCCCTTTCTGTGCTTTTGGCGTCAGTCCAAGAATCCCTGTCAACTACAATGGCATGAAGCATTTCCCCAAGTTTTCTTCTAAGACATTTACAGGTTTAGGTCTGACATGTAAATCGGGATCCATTTTTTTTTCCACCAAGAGACATTTGGGATATAGGTTTTAAGATTTTTCCAAATACTTGCCCCTTGGTTTTCTCTTTCTTTTCTTTTCTTCTCTTTGCTTGGCTTGGCTTGGCTTGGCTTGGCTTGGCTTGGCTTGGCTTTTCTTCTCTTTTCTCTTCTTTTTTTTTTTTCTTCTTTCATTTTTTTCTTTTCTCTCTCTCTCCCCTTCCTTCCTCCCTCCCTCCCTGCTCCCTCCCTCCCTCCTCCCTCCTTCCCTTCTTTCTTTCTTCCCTCCCTGCCTGCCTCCCTCCCTCCCTCCCTCCCTCCTTCCCTACCCCTGTCCCTCCCTCCCTCCCTCCCTCCCTCCCTCCCTCCCTCCCTCCCTCCCTCCCTTCCTCCCTTCCTTCCAGTCCTCCTCCGTTCCTTCTTTCCTTGCTTCCTTCTCTCTCCCTTCTTTCATTTCTGCCTTGCTTCCTTTTATCTTTGTTTCCATCTTTCTTCCCTTCCCTTCTCTCCCCTCCCCTCCCCTCCTGTCCCCTACCTCCGCCCTGTCCACTCCCCTCCCCTACCTTTCCTTCCCTTCTTTCTCCCATGGCTTCCCTTCTTTCCTCCCTCCCTTCTTTCTCTCTCTTCTTTCTTTCCTTCCTCCCTCCCTCCCGTCTTCCCTCCCTCCCTCCCTCCCTCCCTCCCTGCCTCCCTCCCTGCCTCCCTCCTTTCCTTCTTTCTTTCTCAAAATTTGTGTGTGGTTGCAACATGGGATTCAGGTGTACAACATAGCGAATTTGACACATTTATACATCAGGTTATGCTCACCACAAGTGTGCCAGGATAGCTCCATCTATCCCATTACATCGCTATTACAACATCACTAGCTCCATCTGTCCCATTACATCGCTGTTACATCATTGACTGTGCTCCGAATACTGTGCCTTTGATTCTTGAGACTGACTCGTTCCGTAACTGGAGGCCTGTATCTCCCACTCCCTTCCACCCATTTTGTCCATTCTGCCGCTTCCTCCCCTCTGGCAACCATCAGTTTCTTCTCTGTGTATGGGTCTGATTCTGCATTTTCTTTGCTTATTTCATTGTTTTATTTTTGATTCCCCTTAGGAGTGAAATCATTTCTATTTGCCTTTCTCAGTCTGACTTCTTGTCAGTTAGCAGTACACCCTCCAGGTCCCACCATGTTGTTGCAGATGGCACGATCTCTTCCTTTTCTGTAATTTTGCATTGTGCAGGTGCATGTTTTTCTTATCCATTTGTCTTAGGTTGCTCTCATAAACAGTGTGGCCAGAAACATCGGGGGACATGTATCTTTTCGGATTAAGGTTTCATTTTCTTTCTTTGGAGGTAAATACCTCCAAAAGGTCGTGGAATTACCAACTCACATGGTAATCCTGTTTTTAATGTGTTTGAGGAAGCTCCATACTCTTTCCAAAGAGTATGACTGTACCAGTTTGGATTCCCACCAGCACTGCAAGAGTGTTCTTTTCCTCCATGTTCTTACCAACACATGTCGTTTCTTATGTTTTGGATTTTAGCCTTTGGGACACGTATCAGCCCCTAATCTCGTTGTGTTGATTTTCACTTCCTTGAAGATGAGTGAGTTTGAACATCTTCTCATGTGTCTGTTGGCCATCTGCGTGTGTTTTTTGGGGAAAAAAGAACATCTGAACAAGCACTCTGCCCATTTTTGAATGCATAATTGCAGGGGGAGGGTTGGTGTTGAGTTGTGTCAGTTCTTAGCCCTTCTGATACCCTATGCCTTTTGGATGGAGCATTTAGTCCATTTGTATTCAAAATGATTGTCGAAAGATACGATTTTAGTGCCATCGTGTTAACGTGTAGAGTTGGTGTTTCAGGTGACCTGGTCCTTTGCCGTGTTTGTTGCTCAGGACTTTTATCTTCTTTTTTTAATCTCCCACTCAGGGGGTCCCCTTAACATTTTCTGCCTGGTAGTTTAGGGGTCACGAACTGCTTTGGTTTTTGTCTGTCTGGGAAAGTCTTTAACCCTCCTTCTATTCTGAGTGACAGCCTTGCTGGTGCTCGATAAAGAATTCCCGGTTGCACATTTTTCCCATTCGGCACCGTGAGTATTTCCTGTTTCTCTCCTCAGACCTGCCAGGTTTCTGAGGACAGGTCTGCTGCTAACTTCAAGCCTTGTAGGTTAAGGACCTTTTTCATCCCTAGCTGTTTTCAGAATTTGTTGTCTCTTTTTTTTAACTTTTATTTAAAGTCAAGTTACAGAGAGGGTCACAATGGATTCAGGCGTACAATTTAGTGATCCATCCCTTCTCTGTAACACCCAGGTGTACTCATCCCAACAAGTGTCCTCCTTAATGTCCATCACGCGTTTAGTCCATCCCCCGTGCTCCTCCCTCGAGTAATCCTTAGTTGCTTCTGTGTATTTAAGAGTCTCTTATGTGTCCCCCTTCTGTTTTTACCTTCTTTTTCCTTGCCTTCCACTACGTCCATCTGTTTTGTTTCTTGGATTCCACATATGAGTGAAGTTGTGTGGTATTTGTCTGTCTCTGACTGACTTATTTCGCTTAGCGTAATACACTCCACTTCCATCCACGTTGTTGGAAATGGCAGGATTTCATTCTTTCTGACTGCCAAGTAATATTCCACTGCGTAAATACGCTACCTCTTCTTTATCCATTCATCAGTCAAAAGACTGCTGGGCTCTTTCCCTAGATGGGCAGTTGTTGAGAGTGCTGCTGCTATAAACATTTGGGTGCATCTGCGCCTTCGAAACAGCATTTTTCAGGGTAATGCTGGCCTCATGGAATGAATTTGGAAGTTTTCCTTCCGTTCCTACTTTTTGGAACCGCTTTGAAAGAAGAGGTATTAACCCTTCTTTAACTGTTTGGTAGAATTCCTCTGGGAAGCCATCCGGCCCTGGAATGTTTTTGTTGTGAGAGCTTTGACTACGATTCAGTTTCCTTACTGGTTATGGGTCTGTTCAAATTGTCTATATCTTCGGTTTCAGTTTTGGTAGTTTACATGCTTCTAGGAGTCTGTCCATTTTTTCCAGATTGCCCAGTTTGTTGGCATATCACTGCTCATAATATTCTCTTATCATTGTTTGTATTTCTGAAGTACTGATGGTCATCTCTCTTATTTTTATTCCTGATTTTATTTTTTGAGTCCTTTCCTTTTTATTTTTTATTTTTGTCTAGGGTTTATTAGTTTTGTTAGTTCTTTGAGGGAACCAGCTCCTAGTTTCGTTGATCTGTTCTACTGGTCCGTTGATCAGTCGATGTCATTGATTTCTGCTCTAATCTGTATCATTTGCCTTCTTCCTCTGGTTTTGGGCTTTATTCACCGTTCTTTTTTCCAGCGCCTTCGGGGCCAAGTTTTGATTGTGTGTTTGGGGACTTTCTTGCTTCTCGAGATACGCCTGATTTGCGAACCTCTTAGGTCTGCCTTTGCTGCCTCCCAAAGGCTTTGGACTGCCGTGTTTTCATTTTCATTGGCTTCCCTGTATTTCTTTATCGTTTCGTAAATTTCTTGGTTAACCCATTTGTTCTTTAGTAGGATATTCTTTAACCTCCATCTTTCTGAGGGCTGTCCAACTTGTTTCTTGTGGTTGATTACAAGTTTCATAGCCTTGTGGTCTGAAAGTATGGATGGCATGAGCTCGATCTTTTTTGCACATGTTGAGGGCTGACTTGAGACCCAGTGTGTGATCTATTCTGGAGAATGTTCCAGGTGCACTCAAGAAGAATGTGTATTCTTCTGCTTTAGGATGAAATGTTCTGAATATATCTGCTAAGTCCATCTGGTCCAGCCTGTCATTCAAAGCCATTGTATCCTTGCTGATTTTGTGTTTAGATGATCTGTCCATTGTTGTAGTGGGGTATTTAAGTCCCCTACAGTTATGGTATTAGTATCCATGATTTTCTTTGTTTGTTCTTAATTGGCTTACATGTTTGAGTGGTCCCACTTGGAGACGTAACTATTTACGATTGCTGGATCTTCTTGATGGATAGACCCCTTAATTATTTGGTCTGATTAGTTTGTCTGATACAGGTGTGGCCACTCCAGCATTCTGTTGATGTCCAGTAGCACGATAGGTGGTTCTCTATCCCCTCATTGTCAATCTGCAAGTGTCTTTAGTCTAAAATGAGAGTTGTGTAGGCAGCATTTGGATGGACCTTGTTTTGAAATCCGTTCTGATGCCCTGGGTCTTTTGATTGGAGCATTGGGCCCATTTACCTTTAGAGTGGTTACCTTTACCTTTTGATTGGAGCATTGGGTCCATTACCTTTAGACATGAATTTAGTGCCATTGTGGAGGTGGTCTTTTTGGTGAAATTCTCTTGCCCTTTCTAGGTTTTGGTTGCTTTTGATCTGTTTTGTGGTTTGTTTGTTTGTTTGTTTGTTTGTTTTCTTTTACATTCTGTTCTGTTCTGTTCCGTTTTGTTTCTTTCTACACTCACAGAGTCCTCCTAGAGACTCCTTGCAGGGCCTGTTTAGTGGCCACAGATTCCTTTAGTTTTGGCTTGTCTGGAATACTCTATCCCTCCTTCCATTCTGAATGACAGCAGTTCTGGATAAAGCATTCTTGGTTGCGTGATTTTTCTGATTCAGCACGGTGAAAGTATCCTGCCTCTCCTTTATAGCTGGCCGAGTTCCTGTGGACAGATATGCTGTAAGCCTGGCCTGCTTCCTCGTGTAGGTGAAGAACTGTTTTTGTCACTGCTGTTTCCATTATTCTTTCCTTGTCTGTGTGTTTTGTGAATTTGACTATGATATGCCTTGGAGTTGGTTATTTTGCATTGAATCTAATGGGAGTTCTCTGTGCTCCTTGACTTTGATGTCTGTGTCCTTCCCCGGATTAGGAAAGTTGTCTGCTACAATTTGCTCACATAAACCTTCTGCCCCTTGTTTTCTCTATTCCTCCTCTTGAACTTCTAGGATATGAATGTCCTTCCTCTTTCACAAGTGGTTGAGTCACCTAAGTCTTGTATCGTGATCTTTTGCATTTGTTTCCTACCTCTTTTGCTGCTCCATTATTTTCCATAGTCTTACGGTCTATATCACTGAATTGCTGCTCTGCTTTCTCCATCCTTGCCGTCAAGACAGCCATTCCTGATTGCATCTCGGTATAGGATTTTTCATTTTGGCCTGATTAGCTTTTAGTTCTTTTATCTCTGCAGAAAGTGTTCCTCTGGTGTCTTCTGTGCTGTTTGCAACCCCAGCTAGTAGTCTTATAATTGTGGTTTTGAATTCTAGTTCAGACATCTTACATGTATCTGTGCTGATTACGTCTTAGGTGTCATTTCTTCTCGTTTCATTTTGGGTGAATTCCTCCATCTTGTCATGTTGGAGGGAGAAATAAATTAATAACTTAAAGAGTTAAAAGTAAAATATTAAAAACAAAACAAAAATATCATTTAAAGGAAGCTAGATCCTAGGTATGCATCTGTCTGCATGTTAAGAGATGCTTGATATTAAAGGGACTAAAGAGAAAGGAAACAGAGCTTAAAAAATGAACACATTAAAAAGAATTTAAATAGTAAAGTCGAATAAAACCGTTAAAGAAAACAAAATAAATTTTTTAAACTTGAAAAATTAAAAAAAAAAGTTGTTCCTTCTGAGTGCAAGAAAAAGGAACCAACATAACAAAAGAGAACAGAACACATCAGAAAAACAGAAGCAAAGAGAATGAACAGATGAAGAAGCGTACGGAATGAAATCCGAGTGGGGTTGCCTCCACTTTTCCCTAGAACTGAAATTTTGCAGTACGCTGTAGTCCACAGGCTTGACAGGTGGAGGGATTTGTTCTGGTCTTCTGGGAGATGTGTCTGGAGGACACAGGTTGGTCAGGCTCGGGGCGGGGGTGGACTTTGTTTTCCGCTGGGTGGCGCTGCTTAGCTCACTAGCGTTGATGAGTGTGTGTGGGAGGGGGCGCACGCTAGAGAAGAAAATGACTTCACTCAGCTAGCTCTCCAGTCTCTGGAATGGGAATTTTGTACCCTCACGTGAGGAAGCACCCCTCCTTTGTCTCAGGCCTCTGTCCACTCCCTGCATCCACACTGTCTGTGTCCAGGCTGTCCGCCGGCCAGGCAGCACTTCCCTCCAGAGTTGGATCTCCGATGGGACTGTGTCTCAGAACCCCAGGCTTCAGAGATTGCCCCGGATTGGACACACGCCAGTTATCTGGGAGCAATGGGCAGGTGACGACTTGTCCCAGAAAACAGTTGTGCGCCAGCACACCCTCAAAGGTTCGGATCACAGCACGCAGCTGGGGCCAGGTTTCTCTGCACTCTGGCGTCTTTGTCTCAATGCCAGCAAATGAGGCAGCTCTCCTGGGCCTGTGGGGTCTTTTCCCGTGGGGAGGCCAGAGGCCATATGGCCTCTACCAGATTCTCTCCACGCAGGGAAATTGCTTCTCCCCATGTGGCACGTGGACCCCGCAGGCCACGCTGCCTGCTCCTGGGAGATTCTCCCTACTTTGTCACCAGAGCACCACCAGGCACTGAGCTCTGAAACGTCAGACTCGTGCTCCGCTGTTAACACAATCCTGTGCTGTTGAAATGCTCTCCTTTCCCCCCATCAGTGGTGATAGGGAGCAGATTTCTTGTCCAGTCCTCTTTGAGTGTTTTCACCCTTTTCTCTCTCCCTCTCTCCAGCTACTTTCAGGGAGAGTTCTCTTCTTGCACGCTCCCGATGTCCCACACTCTCCCCCTTTTCTCTTTCCCTCTCTGCTCTCTCTCTGCCAAAATGGCTCCCTGCCCTCCATGGCTTTTCTCTACCCCGGTTTACTTCTTCGCACCACAGACCTGCCAAGTTCTGAGGCTCAAGGTGTGCAGATTGTTTCATTAATCCTCAGACCAATTTTCCCAGGTGTTTACAATGGTTTGATGCTGATCTGTCTGCATTTCAGGGATGAGACAAACTCAGGGTCTCCATGCTGCCCTGCCATCTTAACTCCTCTCTGCCAGAATGCTCTCTTTATCCCTATATTTTGCAAGTTTCCCTATGATACGTCATGGTGTTGACCTGCTTTTGTTGATTCTGAGGGGAGTTCTCTGTGCCTTTTGGACTTGAATGCCTGTTTCCTTCCCCAGTAAATAAGTAGTTGCCAGGCACGGATGGACAGGGTGGGGTGTCAGCGGGTCCTGCCTCCACTGGCAGTGGCAGTACTGCTCTCTGAAGTCCCACCCACCGTGTTGGTGCTGGAGGGGAAATGGCGCCACTGCAACCTCTCCTCCCTCCACTGGGGACTCTCACATCCCCCGCTGTGAGAACAGTGAGGCCCTCACAGAAGAGTGAGGCCAGGCAGCACGGGGATCATGACCTGGGCCAGAATCAGAGTTGGTCGCTCCACGGACTAACTCACCCAGGCACCCCTGTCTTGCTGATTTTAACACTTTTTCTCTGTCCCTATTTTTTTGTATCTCTAATTACAGTACGTCTTGGAGTTGTCCTACTTTTGTTAATTTTGATGGGAGTTCTGTCGTGGACGCGCTGTCTTTTCCCTATCACTGAATGTGATGTTTTGTTTCCTCAAATAAATGTTCTCTCCTCCTTTTTCTCTCTTCTTCTGGGACTCCTAGTATATGAATGTTATTACATTTGATGGAGTCACTGAGTTCCCTAAATCTGTCACCACAATTCTTCTTTCTCTCTCTCCTCTGTCACCTTCTTTAGTTTCCATAACTCTATCTTCCGTATCACTTGTTCATCCGTCTGCTTCTTCCGGCCTTGTGGTCCTTCCATCTAGCCTGTTATGAAGCTGTTATTTTATTTTTTCATTTCTGAATGATTGTGTTATAACTGCTTTATCAAGGTGGCCTCCCTGATGTCCTCCTCCCTTCTACTAAAAGTTCTAAAAGAAATTGTTAATGTTTGTTTGTTTATTTATATATTTACTTACTTACTTACTTACTTATTTCCTTCTTTATTTGAGAGAGAGAGAGAGAGAGAGAGAGCATGATCAAGGGAGGGGCAGAGAGAGAGGGAGACACAGAGTCCAGGGCAGGCTCCACGCTCTGAGCTGTCAGCACAGAGCCCGACGTCGGGCTGGAACTCACAGAGCACGAGATCATCACGTGAGCCGAAGTTGGACGTTTGACCGACTGAGCCACCCAGGCTCCCCTGATGTCTTCCATTGTTCTCTCAAGTCCAGCCAGTATCCTTATGGTTGTTGCTTTAAATTCTCCACCAGGCATGTTACTTACATCTGCTGGGGTTCGATCTCTGGCTGTGACCTTATCTTGTTGTTTCTTGGGGGATGAATTCCTTCTTCTTGGCACTTTGTCTAGGTCTCTGTCTTCTTCTCTGTGTTAGAAAAGCCTGATATGTTTCCTGTGCCCACAGTGCCCACGGTGCCCACACAGTGAGACTAAAGGCTTTATGAAGAACCAGTCATACAGTGTGCAGGACTTCATGCTTCAGGGAATGTCTGTGGTGTATGCTTGGTGTGCTCTGCTGCTCTGCTGTGGCTGCTCTATCCCTCAGGCCAGTCATCTGCAGATGCTCTCTTTACCTGCAGTGGACAGTGTTGGGTCCTTGGCCAGAGTGGGGTAAGTTTTTAAGCAGGCATGGTAAAAGAGACCTGATGCTAGTTCCACTAGAACTGAAGTCCTGCACAACTCAATGGTCGGTACACGTGGGGCGTGGGGGATGTGTGCTGGTCTTCTGGGGGAGGCGCCCCCTGCACTGGCTTCTATGCACAGAAGCGGTGCCAGCAGAGTGCAGGGGGGCAGGACTCGGTGTTAGCAGGTCAGGCATCCACTGTGTGGGCACTGTGCTATTTACTGAAGTGGCTTATGGTGGGGGCGGGGGGACAGAAATGGGACCTAGCCAGGTCCCTTGTTTCTGGAGAGAGGAGTTCATGCTTATGCTCTCAGGGAAGTCCCCCCGAAGAAGAGTGAATACTTTCCCCTCGTGTGTCTAGGTGTCTTTCAGATTGCTGTTTTCTGTCTATTCCGCGTTACTTGCCGGCCCAGAGGAGCACAGTGCATTTGGGGTTTACCCCAGCCAGCTCTGCTGACTTCTAAACTTCCAAACTTCAGGGTCCTGGTGTTGGGGAGATTGGCACCGGTCCTCTGGGAAAGGTTCTCGCTGTGCTGCGACAGATGCAGGTTTGGTACAGAAGGGCAGTCACACCAGAGCACAAGGGTGTGGGATTTGGAGCAAGCCTGCTGTGCAGTGTTGTGGTTAGCTGCCCTGAGGATGTGTCTCTGCACCTCCGCTCAGGAGCAGAGGAAATGGTGCCCACCAGCTCCTCTGTCTCCACAGAGGCAATGCCACGCCTCACAGATGTGTTCCAAAACAAACCAGCAGTCTCTCCCTGCCCACTGAGGTGATCCTTAGAACATGCCATCTGCCCAGAAGTTGTTTGCCTGTCTTCTCTCCAGGAGTAGGGCACCGTCCTCAGATCTCCATCCCAGCTATCCTGGGGACCTGTGAAACTCCAGGCTTTGAACCCCACTGTTTACAAAAGCTCACAAAATTCACCCCCTCTCGTTGTGGAGTGAGTGCCTTTGGGGAAATGTTCCTGTGTCTTCCCCTGAGTGGGCCTCTTTCTCACCCTTCTTTGTGACTAGGGTTCTCTGCACTCTGCAGCACCTGCAGTCTGTTTCCCTCCCGAACCATGTCTCTGCACTTCTTACCTTTCTTCGTGTGGCCTCTTGTCTCTCTCTACTTGTGGAGTTTGTTTCTGTCAGTCCTCAGGTCATTTTCGTGGGTACTCAGAATGATTTGATGGTTATCTAGCTGTGTTCGAGGGACAAAGCAAGCCTAGGGTCCTCCTACCACACCTCCGTCTTAGCTCCTCTAGGGTGGGTTTTTTTTTTTTTTCCCTTTTCTTTTCTGTTTGAGTGAACTTCCATAACATTGTTGGGGAGGAAGGAATTCCATGTCCCCTTCAAGATCCTTCTAGCTGGACTGTGAATCAGATTGATACGAGGAGAGTAACAGGAAAAAACATCAAATTCAATTTCATATACATGGGGACTCCACACCAACACAAAATTGAAAGACTGGATATATGTGACATACATCATTCTGCACTAAGGAGAAGCAGGTAGGAGTCTGGGCTTTCAAAGGGAAGGTGTGCAAATCACAGGAAAAAAGATAAAGAGTAGATATGTGTTAAGCAACTGTTTGCAGGGCCTCATACAGACAATGGGGCATAGGAATTTTAACAAAAAGGCTTTGCTGAATTCCTCCTTGTTTTCCCCTCCTTCAATCTCTGTCTTCCACCCCTTGTTCTTATCATAATGTAGTTATCTGTGCAGATTGCTCCTTCTAGGAGCAGCTGCTCCATCTAAGTTGTGTTGAGTCAGCTGAGGGAGACAAGAGGGTCAAAAACTTTTGCTGAGTTGGGACGCCTGGGTGGCTCAGTTGGTTAAGCGACGGACTTCAGCTCAGGTCATGATCTCACCTGTGAGACCTGTGAGTCTGAACCCCACGTCAAGCTCTGCATTGACAGCTCAGAGCCTGGAGCCTGCTTTGGATTCTGTGTCTCCCTGTATCCCTCATGAGCTCGTGTCTCTCTCTCTCTCTCTCTCTCTCTCTCTCTCTCTCTCTCTCTCTCTCAAAAGTAAACAAACATTAAAAAAAAAAAAAACTTTTGCTGAGTCTATTTGGTTTTGACTGCTTTTAATTAGAAATAATCTTTGTGCCAAAGTAGCCCATCTCGGGGAGTCCTGCCATTGGCCTCTACGAGAGTTTTCTATATGGTGAGTAAAGTTAAGTGCCTTGTATGTGAAGTGTATGTATTATGGTTTATCATTTGCTTTCAAATAACTGTCCTTTAATCTCAGTACTATTTACTGAAATGTCCATTTTTTATGCCCAGTTGGTCAAAATACCACCTTTGTAGTGGATTAAATTTACACATGTACATGTGTGATTTTTGGACACTTAATTCTGTTCCACTGGAAAGCATTCATGTCATTTGATTTATTCTTCCTTTCTGTCTCTGAATGTGTAAGAACCAGGTGTTTAATTATACAGGTTTTGAATTATGTTTCAGAAGTAGCAGGACTAATTTCTCCCATACTCCTTACCTTTTCAGAACTTTCGTTTTTCACTAGACTTATATTTTATTCTTTCATGTGTTCCCAGACTGGTCTTTGGTGAGGTTTTCTTTTTTTCAGTAGATTAGTAGAATAGTAGAGTTCTTGTTCAGTAGAATATCTTACATAAAGTTTCTGTGTCAATATTGTTTCCCTCCACTTCTGTGTTGTCTTATTTTACATTTCGTAAAATGCACATAACAGAATGCTTACCACATCCATTTTAAGTGTACAGTTCAGGAGCATTAAGAACATTCACAATGTTGTGCAACCTTCACTACCATCCATTTCTAAAACCCTTTCATAATTCTGAACAGAAATTCTGTATCAATTAAACAGTAACTCCAAGTTACCTCTAACTCTTAGCCCATGTATTGTATTTTCTGTCACTATGAATTTCTCTATTGTAGGTACTGAAGGAGAGTGGATTTTGCCACTCCAGAATATGTCTCTTTGGCATAAGAATTATTTGGAGCTAAAGGCAGTAAAAACCCAGCATATTCAGGAAAAGCTCCTTACCTTCACTTCTACCACCTAAATTTACACGTTGGACAGAGAACCTGTATCAGGAATAGAGGTATTGCCAGAGATACCTAAGAAACTTCCATTGTATAACAGGGAAGCTCTCATTGCCCAAACATTGCTGCCTTTCTGTTAATGTCCTTCGTCTCCATTGCATCTCCATACCTACACTTATACTTAGCTCCGGATGTTATATAAGCTTCAATTTCCCAGCTACCTCTTAAGTCTCATATCTTTTGGGCCCCCATATGTATAAAATTAATTTTTCTTCTCCTGTATCTTAATTTGTCTGTATCAACTTAATTGTTAGACCAGCCAAGGAACATAGAAGGGACGGGAAATTTTCTTGTAGATACGGAATCATATATTTGTCTTTTTATATGTGGCTTATTTTACTTACAAAATATTTCTGAGGTTCACCAATCTTACAGGATATGGCAGGATTTCCTTTCTTTTGATGGCCAAACAATTTATTCATTTTATCAGTTCAAGGGCATTTGGGTCATTTCCACATTTTGACTATTAGGAATAATGCTGCTATAAATGTTGTTATAGAAATTTCTGGTTGGTCTCTGTTTTTAGTTCTTTTGAGGATACCGGAAGTGGTATTGCTGGGTTATATAGTTAACATTTTGTAGAACCACGTACTATTTTCCATAACAGCCGTACTGTTTTATATTCCCAATAGCAATACACAAGTTTCCAATTCCTTGATGCCTTCCCAACAATTGTTAATCCCTATTTTTTTTCATTACACACATCTAATATATGTGAGTGGTATCCCATCATGATTTTCATATGCGTTTCTCTCGATGATGTGTGGTTATAAATACCTTTGTGTGTTTAAAGAGAGTAGACTATTTCATCCCAAAATATGCTAATCTGACAATGAATTATTTTGAGCTAAAGCCAATTAAAGCCAAGTTAGGCAAAGCTTTTTACCAATTTTTACATCTTCCTTAACTGCCTGAAAGAATTTAGATAGGAGGCCTGGCCTAGAAAGAGATATGTGAACAAAACCTGTATACACACACACACACACACACACACACACACACACACACCTCACTTTAATACTGTGTCCCACTCTCTTGCTGGCTCAGAGAGTACTTTAGACTTAGAGTCTATGACACACAAGCAGGGGAGAGCAAAGAGAGAAGGAGACAGTCTCCAAATCAGGTTCTGCACTCAGTCCCACCAACTGTGAGATTATGACTTAAGCCTAAATCAAGAATCAGATGCTTAACAACTGAGCCACCAAGGCATCCCCAATATTTACTTTTCTATGTGTGTATATTTGGCCTAACTTTTGTTGGGATAACAGTACTAAAATCTACTGAATGTATCTATTTTTCTTATATAATCTGTCACTTACTTTATATATTTCAAAACTTCAACATTAGGTGCAACAGCATTTATGACTGGTATGTCTTCATAATTAACTTGTCTTTTGGCAATACTCTTACTGAACTTCTTTTATCTTATAAGAACATAGATACTCAGTTATTTATTTTTTTAGTGAAGTGAAATTCACATAAAGTCACCATTTTATTATATACATTTTGTGGCATTTAGTCTTTTCACAGTATTTTCACATACTTTTCCACCCGTTTAAGGATATCTTGTTATGCAGTCATTCTGTAGCTCTACTTTCCTCTAGGACCTGGCAATAACTAACCAATTTTCTGTCTCTATGAGTTTACCTATCTGGATATTTTGTATACATGGAATCATTCAAGAAGTATTGTTATTTTTGGCCTCATTTACTTGGTGTATTGTTTTCAAGGTTCATCTACCTTGTACCATGTATTTGAGCTTCACTCCTTTTTATGACTGAAAAATGTTCCATTGTATGCACATAATTCATTTTGTTCATCTGTTTGTCAGATGATTAATTATAAGGCCATTTCACACTTTTGGCTTGTGAATTCTTCTGGTAAGAACATTTGTGTACAAGTATTTGTTTGAGTACCTGTTTTAAATTTTGGGGTATACATTTTTATATAAGTGAGTTACTTACTTAGAGAGGAAAATGTCAGCAACATACTGAATGAGAGTGAAGTCTTGGGTAAAGGTTACAGAGTCAAAATCAGTATAAAGAACTTGCCAAAATATTGAGAGGGACTCACAATTGTCTTCCTTTATATATAAATGCAAAGAGAAATTGAGAGAACTTGTATAAATGAGCAGGCTTGGTTCCCTCTTGAATCAAACTTTCCTTCCTTTTTCATTGGTAAGTTTGTAATATTTTAGGCTAAGGAGGTAAATGTAGGAATACTGGATTGCAGGCAGAGTCTACTATAGGTTCACTTACTCACTCTACATATCATGACAGAGGCTTTGGGGACACTGATGGGAAAGTTTTATTCCCTTTCAATGAAATAGTGTACAGGTTTTGCATTTAGCAGTAACCCAACCACATTTGCAAAGATTAATTGGGAAATCTTTTTTTTTCTGGGTACTCCTCAGAGGATTCTAAATCAAGATTGGTCCCCATTAGGGAAAGTAACAATCTTTAGTTTGGTCTGAGAGAAGAGGAGTAAAACCACCCTTACTATTACACTGTATGGTGGCATTACATTGTAGATAACACACCTCCCTCCATGAGAGATTTACTGGTGAGGAATTGGGATACTAGAAAGGGATGGTGGTTATGAAAAGGGCCTACAGATATCACAGTGGTCTGAGATGTGGGTCAAAAATTGGGTTTCCCAGAAAGACTCTCATCAGTTTAAGTCAGCCATTAGGGTTGATGGGTGGGAGATAAATACTCCAAGTGGGTGATAGAGAAAGTTTCACCAGTTAAGAAATCCAGTTTCTCCCTATGTGCTGGTGGAAATGTAAGATGGTGAACTTACACTGTGGCCAACATTATGGAGGTTTCTCAAAAAGTTAAAATTGGAACTTCCACATGATCCAGCAATCAACTTCTGGGTACTTATCTAAAGGAAACAAAAACACTAACTCAAAATTATATGTGCACTCCTAGATTCATACAGCATTAATTATTATATTAAAGACATAGAAACAATCTATGTGTCCATCAATGGATAGGTGGATAAAGCAGTGATACACACCCACGCACACAAAAAACCGCAATGCATGTTACTGAGTCATAACAAACAAAAAAATCATAGCATTTCGGACAATATGGATGGACATGGACATTATGTGAAGTCAGACAGAGAAAGAGAAATACTGTTTGATTTCACTTATATGAGAAATCTGAAAAACAAACACCAACAAAAATTACAACCTAATAGAAAAAGAGACCAGATTTGTGGTTACCAGAGGCCCAAATGAAAGGGAAGGGAAGTAGTCAGAAAGTACAACCCTTCAGTTATAAGATAAATAAGTAATAGGGGTATACAGCATGACACAGTGACTCGAACTAAAACTGATATACTATATACAGGAAAGTTGTTAAGAAACTAGATCCTAGGAATTCTCATCAAAAAGATAATTATTATTTTTTGTTTGTTTTCTTTTTATTATATCCGTATGAGAAGATGGATATTGTTAAGCTTACTGTCATCCTTTCGCAATGTATGTTAACCAGATCATCGTGTGTGCCTTAAACTTATGCAGTGATATATATCAATTATTTCTCAGTAAAACTAGGAAGAAAAGCAACCAGTTCTTTATCCCTTGAGTGTAATGATAATTTTTGAGAGAACGGCAAAGACCAGCTGATTCTCTCAGCTTGTCTTCTTGGGAAATGATCTCCTAGAATGTGAGAATTGAATTTGCTATATGTGCTAGGCAATGGGTCCTTGTTATTTACCTTTTCTTTTTCTTATTTTTTTAAGTGGGAAGCAACTGTGTTTCCAATGTTCAGTCTTTTATAGGGTTTACAAACATCCTGAGACAGGGTGGGTTCAGTAGTTGGTTAGTGGGCTCTGACTCATTTTCAGAGTAATTTCTGAGTTAATTTCATAAATTACATTTCAGAGTAATTTTTCTGCTTAAAAAACAATTTGGAAGGCAAGGATTTTTGCTTTTTATTTATTTTTATTTCTTTTATCCGCGTGTCTCTCTCCTTGCTTCCTGTTTCACCCTTTCCCATTAGCTGTTTTCAAAGAATTGGGTAATAGTGGATATAATGTTGAGAGTTTTTTGCCACCTCACCTACACTGTTTTGGATTTGTTCCTTCATGTAAGGGGAAAGATTTCTAGCTAATGCATAAAGGCAAACATTTCAGTGCTCATGAGCCTTGCTTGGGGTTTAATGCAGTGTGTCTTTGGAAAGCCTGTATAAAGTATTGTAGAAAAACTTTGGGATGCTACCCTTATTTATGAATGGTTTATGTTCTCTTAGAACAGGTTACCTTTGGGAATAAAGCTTCTACAACTGTTTCTCCCAGACTTTGATATAAACCTCCAACTGAGCTGTTTCCTGGTCATTTTCAAGAGGCCCTGGGAGGGTGTCTGGCCAACAGTTTCCCAAGTAAGTGACTTTCCAAAGAGGCTACATAACTTGGAAAATAATTGCAGTAATCATGGATGAAAAGAACATCTTTTACAAACCAGTTAAATTCCCTATGAATAGGATTATGAATGGCCACTAATCTTTCTAGCCCTTTTCTACATTTGGTAAGATCTTCTATATGGGAATAAAATAATATTGTAATGTCTAATATTTGAAGCTGTCCAGACAACATGTCTGTGGTGAGAGTAGATGCATTTAAAAGGGACTCTACCTGGGAAGGATTGGAGATGATGGAGTGTGATTACAGAGCCCTGAGAAGTAGGTGAAGTGAAAGGAAGTGTACCTTGTGTTTTCACAGGCTCTGCTAACATTATTTTCTTACTTTCAGCCTTTACATAAGTAACTGCATGTCCTGCATTGGAAGGCATACAACCTGCGGATTGAGTTGGGGTGGTTTTTGTATTTCTTGTCATGAAAGGGCAATGAACAGAGGCAGCTCAGTGATCAATGGGTTTCTTGGCAGATCCAGAGGATTGTGTGATAAAATAGCCATATTGTGGAAGAGGGATTTGAGGCCAAGGTCCAAAGAGTCACACAATCTTCTGAAAGGTCAGAGACAAGATCTGAAGAATGTAGGATGAGGGAGACAGTTACAGGAAGCAAATTTATGTTGGGTGAAAATTTAACCTTCTGGTCCAAATCTGTTTTGTGATTTTCAGCATTTTTAAGTGAGTCCCTATGTAAGCCACAGTGGTTTTTTGCACCACTCTTCAATTTTATATTTCCATGAATATAAATAGGACATTTGTTTAGAATGAGAGTTATCTAAAGCTGAATACAGAGGACAGGTTCACTATTGCTGATTGGGGAGAACTGAGTTCAGATACTAGAGACTGGGTAGCTGGGTGATGCCATTTTCACCTCTCCTGCGCATGCGCATATGCACCTAAGGGTACCAAAACACTCCACCCCAGAATGGTAGCAGCACCATCTAGTGGAGAAAGGAGACATTACACTGGGGCCCACCCAAGGGCCAACCTCACTTTTCAGGAACAAAAGTCTCACCGCCCGCTTAGTTTATGGACTATAAAGCACTTCATAAGTCTGACTTCTAGGGGAAAATAAAGTAATGTCAGTTATATTTCAGTCTGTTAGCAGGCCCATCTATTCAATTTTCTTTCTTTTCTCTTTTTCACTTCTTTTTCTTGAATACAGAAAGAGAAAAATTTATTTTTATTTTCAACTTTTATTAAAAATACTTTATTTAATTTTTTTACTACACTTTTTACTTTTGTGTAAATTTTTTCAAATTCTGTTTCACTTCCATCATTTTATTTTAGTCTACTTCAGTGTATTCACTTTTTTAAATTTTTTAACATTTTCTTTTTCTTTTATTTTTCTTTTTTCTCTTTTTCATTTATTTTCTATTTCTTGAATGCAGAAAGATAAAGACTTCATTTTTACTTTCAATTTCTTTTGAAAGTATTTTTCTTCAAATTTTTTCTACTATATTCTTTACTTTTGTGTAAATTTTTTCAAATTCTATTTTATCCCATCATCTAATTTTAGTCTACTTCAGTGTATTCATTTTTTCAAATTCTCAAATGATTTCCTTTTTCTTTTTTTTTCTACCCCCTCTCGCTTTTTTCCCTTTAATCTGTCAAACCACTTTCAGCACCCAGACAAAACACGCCTAGAATCGAGCATCATTTATTCGATTTTTTGTGTGTATGTATGTGTTTTTAATTTTACTATTTTTTAATTTTAGTTTTTTTAATTTCAATTTTTGTACCCAATTAATTCCTTTTCTCCCTTCAAAATGAGGAAACGAAGGTATTCACCCCAAAAGAAAGAGCATGAAGAAACGACAGCCAGGGATTTAACCAACACAGATACAAGCAATATGTCTCAGCCAGAATTTAGAATCATGATAACAAGAATAGTAGCTGGAGTCGAAAGTAGACTAGAATCCCTTTCTGCAGAGATAAAAGAAGTAAAAAATAGCCAGAATGAAATTAAAAATGCTATAACTGAGCTTCAATCACAGATGGATGCAGCAGCATCAAGGATGGATGAGGCAGAACAGAGAATCAGCTATATAGAGGACAAACTTATGGAGAAAAACAAAGCAGAAAAATCGAGGGAGATTAAGTTGAAAGAGCATGATTTAAGAATTAGAGAAATCCGTGACTCATAAAAAGGAAAAACATCAGAATCATAGGGGTCCCAGAAGAGGAAGAAAGAAATAGGGGTAGAAGGGTTATGTGAGCTAATCATAGCAGAAAACTTTGCTAGACTGGGGAAAGACACAGACATCAAAATCCAGGAAGCACAGAGGCACACGCAGATGGCCAACAGACACATGAGAAGATGTTCAAACTCACTCATCTTCAAGGAAGTGAAAATCAACACAATGAGATTAGGGGCTGATACGTGTCCAAAAGGCTAAAATCCAAAACATAAGAAACTAGATATTAAACCAGGTCTATAACAAGCGATGAAGAAGTGCATTATATCATTGGGGTCCATGTGCCCCTTCATATCAACATTTTTGTATTCTTCGAATAAATACCTAGTAGTGCAATTGCTGGTTCGTAAGGTAGTTCTATTTTGAATTTTTTGAGGAACCGCCATAATGTTTTCAGGCACTTTTATTTCCTTACTTAATATATTTGCTAGTTCTCAATCATTAAAGTTTATATTTCTTCCTGTTTCAGTATTTTGGTATTTTACAAGTTTCTAGGAATTTGTCTGTTACTTCTTGGTTGTTCAATTTGTTGGCATATATTTTTTTAATAATATTCTCTTATAATTGTATTTCTATGGTGTTCCTTATTTCTCCTCTATCATTTGTGGTTTTATATGTGACCTTTATCTTTTTGATAAGCATCCCTAGGATTTTTTTTTCAAATCTGTTAATTTTTACAAAGAACCAGGTCCTTGTTTCATTGATATGTTCTATTTTGTTTTTGTTTGTTTGTTTACTTTACACATCATTTCTGTTTGCTCTAATTTTTATTATTCCCTTCCATTTGCAGGCTCTGGACTTCATTGTTGTTCTTTTTCTATCTTTATTGAATGTAAATTTTGTTCGTTTATTTGAGATTTTTCATGCTTCTTAAGGTAGGCCTTTACTGCTATATACTTCCCTTTCAGAATTTGTCTTGCTCTGTCCCAAGTGTTTTAGAGTGTTGTGTATTTATTTTCACTTTGTTCCATGGATTTTAAAAATTTATTCTTTAATATTTGGTTGAACTATTAACTAAGTAGCATGTAATATACCCTCAATTCATTTTTTGCCTTTCCAACTTTTGTCTTGTGGTATATGTCAAGTTTCATGGTGTTATGGTCAGAAAATGTGCATGCATGATGTCAATATTTTTGGACTTACTGAGGAAAGATTTGTGAGCTAGTTTGTGAACTATTTTGGAGAATGTGTCATGTGCACTTGAAAAGAATGTGTATTCTGCTGCTCTAGGATGCAATGTTCTGAATATATGTTGTTAAGTCCATCTTGTCCATCATGTAGTTCAAAGCCATTGTTTCCTTGCTAATTTTCTGCCTAGGTGATCTGTCCATTGTGTAAGTGCAATGTTAAAGTTCACCACTGTTATTTTATTGCCATCAATTTGTTTATGTTTGTTATTAACTTATGCAATATATTTGGTCCTCTCAAGTTGGGGACATAAGTTTTAAGGTTACTAGATATTTTTGTTGGATAATCTGTTTTACTATTCATGTCTTGTTACAGTCTAGTTTGTTTTATATAAGGATTGCTCCTCTGGATTATTTTTGGTTTCCATTTGCATGATAAATTGTTCTCCATCCCCTTACTTTCAATATTAAGGTGACTTTAGGTCTAAAATTAGTCTATTATAGACAACATATAGATTGGTCCCGGTTTTACATCAATTCTGACACCCTGCATCTTTTGATTGGTGCATTTAGTCCATTTACAGTCAGAGTGATTATGGATAGATATGTATGTATTGCCATTCTATTATTTATTTTATCAATGTTTCTGGAGTTTTAATCTGTTCTTTTCTTGTTTTGTCACTTTTCATCTTTCCTTTCCTCTTGGATTCCCCTTCCCCTTTAATACTTTTGCATGACTGGTTTAGTGGTCATGAAATTCTTATTTTAGTTTGTTTGGGAAAGTCTTTTATTTCTTAGTCTACTCAGCAGTATATCCTTATTGGATAGAGTCTTTGTGGCTGTGGTATTTCCCATTCAGCACCTCTCCCTTCATCCATCACTTTGAATATGTCACGCCACTGTCTTCTGGCATTCCAGTTTTATGCTTAGACATCTGTAGCTAGCCTTATGCATCTTCCCTTGAAAAATATTGATATTCTTTATTTTGGTGCTGTTGAGAGGTTTTATTTAGGGATATATTCTGCAAATTTAGTTTCAAAATGTCTTAGTGTCAGCATGCTTTTATTGCTTTTAATGGGAATTGTCTGTGCCTCCTGGATTCTGGATGTCTGTTTCCTTCCCCAAATTAGGAAAATTTTCAGCTGTTGTATCTTGAAATTCAGTCCCTGTTCTCTCTCTTCTGGAATTCCTATAATACAAAAATTTTTTTTTTAATTTGATGGCATTACTGATTTACCTAAGTCTATTTTGTGTTCTATAACTCTTCTTTCTCTATTTTTCTCAGATTATTTTCCATATATTGCATCTGTAATACTTATCTCTTCCTTTTTTCTTCCAGTTTGTGTTCCTTGCATCAAGTTTATTTCCAGTTTAAGTTATTGTATTTTTCACTTCCCACTGATTGTTATTAACTCTTCATCTCTGGAGTAAAGGCCTTGCTGCAGCCTTCCCCATTTTTTTCTGAATCCCAGTGAGTATTATTATGATTGTTGCTTTAAATTATCCATCATGCATGTTATTTATACCTGTCTTGCTTAGATTTCTGGTGATGACTATCTTTTTCTTTAATTTGGGATGGATGAATGCCATCTTAGCATTTTGTCTAAGTCTTTGTCTTCCTTTGGGTGTTAGAAAAGCCCTTTATTTTCCTGCTCCTGAGAGTTCTGGCTTCTTAAATAACTCTTATAGTGATCATGGCCTGGTGCATACAAGGTGTCTCTGGTATGTTCTGTGTATGCTCTGCTCTTGGGTTCTCTATCCCTTGGCTTGTCTTCTGAAGAAGCTCTCCTTGCCTGCAGTTGACAGTGTATGGTTCTTGACCAGATAGTTCTGGCCAGAACTAGGTATGTTCTGCCTTGCTTGTTAAATGAGATCTGATACTACTTCTACAACAACTGAATCCCTGTAGAATTCTCTGGTTAGGAGATGTGCTGTGGATATGCCCACCACAATGGGACTGAGACAAACTTGACCAAAAAGGGCAGTATCACCAGAGCTCAGGGTTGTGGCTCCTGATGTAAGTGGACTAGGCAGTTAGTGTTGGCATTGTGCTGCTTACTGCAGGGTTTTATGTGTGTATTTTGAGGTTTGATGATGGAAAATGGCACCAGTCAACACCCCTTTCCCCATGATGGTACCTCCTTTCATGCTGCCTTTCGAGAAGCACTCTGAGTAGAGGGAATACTCACCCTCCTATTTTTTCCAGGTGTTATTCAGACTGCTATTTCTATATTGTCCATTTAATGTTGCTTGGCTGTCCTCTCCAGGCACAGCACAGTGCTCTCCAGGTTGTATTCCAGCCAACCCTGATGGCTTTCAAAACTCAGGCTTTAGCTGTGTGGCATGGGCAGGGTGCTAGGCTGGTATTCTAGGGGTAAGATCCCGTAATACTACATTGCAGGAATCTTGACTGAAAACGACTTTCACACTAGAGTTCAGTGGTGTGTATTTTGGTGCAAGCAAGTTAGGCACTAAGTGTTGGTGCTGAGCTACTTTCCCCAGGTGGCTCTGTGTTTATGCTGATGGATAGGAGAGAAAATGGTGCAGGCCAGCTCCTTTGTCTACACAGGCATCTACTTGAACTCTTCCTCTCAGGGATATACTCCAGGAAGAGCAAATAATCTCCCTCATATATGCGCCAAACATTCTTCAGATCTCCATTTCCATGCCATCTGCTGTAGTGTCCTTTACCTGGGTTCTCTGTAGGACTAGAGCATTGACTTCAGGGCTGTATCCCTGTGAAGCCTGCTGAACTTAAAAACTCTAGTTCTTACACCCTGATGGTTGCAAGACTTAAAAAAAATCAGCCCCTATCATTTTATTAGGCAATGTATCCGGTGAAATGTTTTTCTTGTTCATTCCCCTGTGTGTTCCTCTGGCGCTTGTCTTTCTCCACAGCCACAGTTTACTACCCTCTTAATTAACTGTAATCCATTTCTCTCCCAAACCATGTATCAACAATGCTTACAATCTTTGATTTGACTTTTTCTCCCCCTTTAGTTGTAAGTTTGTGCTGCCAGTCCTCAGTTTGATTTGTATGCTAGTTAGGATTATTTTATAATTATGCAGGTGTGTTCAAGGGATGGGATGAGCTAAGAGTCCCCTACTCCACCACCATCTTAGACCCTTGCCTGCACATTTATATTGCTTTCAAATCTTGCTTATTATAGAGAATGCTGCAATGAACATGGGAGTGAAATTAGCTCTTCAACATATTGTTAAAAATGTATTTTTATATATACACAGAAACATCATTGCTTGATTTCATTTAATGTCTATTTTTTTTAAATTTAAGACACTTCATACTGTTTACACTAATGTATGTATTAATATGCAATCCCAGAAAAGTGTAACAGAGTTCTTTTTCCATAATCCCACCAGAGCTTTATGTCTTTTGTTTAGTCATAAGACAAGGTAATGTGATATATCGTTGTGGTTTTGATTTGAATTTCTAAGCGATTATTTGTTTTGAGCACTGTTGAATATAGCTTCTGGCTATCTGCATTTCTTTTCTGAAAAAAATCTCTTCATGGTCTTTGCATATTTTTATAATTATTATTATTGCTTTTATTATCATTATTATTACTACTACCACTTCAGTATATAAGTTCATTGTATATTTTGGATATGAATTGCTTGTTGGATATATTTTAAAATTCTTTTCTTTATTTATAGTTTATTTTTCCCCTTTACTTTTGATACATACTTGAACATCGATTTAGTTATTACATAACATATGTAATAAAAGGGAAATTAAAATTTTTGTTAAGAGGACATTAAGGTGGAGAATTAGGGTGTCCTAAACTTACCCCTCCCCCAAATAGCTAAGTAAGTATCAAATAATTCTGAACACCAAAGGAATCTATGGAAGTGTTAGAGAACACAGATGCACAACCACAAACAGAAAGACCACCTATGGAAGGAAGGAATTGCAGAGTGTTGACTTGTGGGAGAAAAGAGCTGTGGGTGCTGCGGTGGTGAGGGATCCCTTACACCAAAAGGTGAGCTAGAGGAAAGTGAAGGAAAAAAAAAGAGTAAAAAAATGCATGCAAGGAACTGCACAAGAAAAATGTTCCCCCAAACCATTGACAGGGTGGAAATGAGAGGGTTTCAATAAGAGCAGTATTTTATAAATAGCAGAGTACAGAGTCTGAAGCTTTGAACATCAGGGCCTTGTGTTTCTCTGGAGAGAAGGCAGGGTGAAGCTCCTGGAATGTGCTCTGTGTTATGAGATTGCCCTAGGTCACATGGGGAGAAGCTGTTCCCCTGTTTGGATTACATTTGGTAGAGGTAGTATGGTCTCTCCATGAGCAAAAGACCCAGTACAGTGTTGCCCCATTCACTAGTACAGGAACAAAGATGGCACCCACAGGCAGCAAGCCATGGTGGCACTATGTGTTGCCTTTTACCATAAACTCCAAGTTATTGCCACTGTGTGGTCATTCAACTTTTTCCTGTGACAAGTGGGCACTGGCCATAGTGCAGCTATACTTCCCCAGATGATCAGTATGGGTCCAAGCCACAGAGGTTTGTAAAGTGTGGTGTTCTGAAACACAGTCATTCCTGAGATAAAATGCAGGAAGGTGGCACCACTAGGTAGATAGATAGTTCAGACACAAACAGGGACAAGGAGGCATGATGGATTGTGTATCTGTGAGAGAATGTACTTTCTGCTCCAGAGAATGGAGCAAAGTGAAAACATTTTCACCCCCATTCCACTGGCACTGGTGAACCTCAATGAGATAAACAGATCCACCAAGTAGAGAACGAGTCTTTACATCAAGCCCTGTCTGCCTGTGCCCTTCATGCACATCTCCCTTAGGGAAATTCAGCCTGATTATCAGAGCAGCAGGCATCTCCCACAGAAGATAGCACAAACCCTTTCCACACACTAGTTCTACTGATCCTAGATGTTATAAGGATCTAACTTCCTTTGAGTTTTGTTTGTATATTGGTTTCTCTTCGTTTCTCTTTTCTTTTCCTTTAAATGAGGTAGAAATTTATTTTTAATGTTTTATTTTATTTTATTTTATTTTATTTTATTTTATTTTATTTTATTTTATTTTATTTTATTTTATTTTATTTTATTTTATTTTTTATTCTATTCTCTATCCTACTCTTCTATTCTATTCTATTCTGTTCTGTTCTATTTTATCATTTGTCTTTTCTTTTTTCTATTAGGCTTCTTTTAACAAGCAGACCAAAACACATGCAAGATCTATCTTCCTTTATTATTTTTTTCTATTTTTCAATTTTTATTTTATTATTTGATCCCTCCAACATTACAAGATGAAGGAATTAATCCGAAAATAAAGAACAGGAAAAAAACATGGTCAGGAATGTAATCAATGCAGATATACATAAGATGTCTGAACTAGAATTTGCAGCAATAATTATAAGAATTCTAGCTGGGCTTGGAAAAAAGCCTAGAGGACTGTAGAAAATACCTTGCTGTAAGGCACATCATGTCAAATACACAGACAAGGGTAGAATTCTGTAAGCAACAAGTGTAAAAAAGCCTTTAACATACAAGGAGAGACCAGATCTATTCACAAAAACTTGGCACACAAGAGGAGAATGGCAGGGTATATTCAAACTGCTAAGCAGAAAAATATGCAGCCAGGAATATATCCAGCAAGGCTATAGTTCAGAGTAAAAGGGAGACAATGAGTATCCTAGACAAACAAAACATAAAGGAGTATGTGATCACTAAATCACACCTGCAAGAAATATGAAAGGGGATTCTTTGAGTGGGGAAAAAGGAGAAACAGGAAAAAATAATAGAAAGGAAAAGAGAAAATCACAGGAATACCAAATTTACAGCTAACACAATGCTACTAAACACATATCTCTCAGTAACAACCCTAAATGTAAATGAACTAAATTCTCTACTCAAAAGACACAAGGTATCAGAATGGATCAAAAACCAAAGCCCATTAATGGATGTCAAAAATAAGCCAGAGTAGCCACACTTATATAAGACAATGAGATTTTAAAGTAAAGACTGTAAAAAGAAATTTAAAAGGACATTATAAAATAATTAATGGGTCTTTCCATCAAGAAAACCCCCCTATTTTATATCACACAAATATGTATATACAAATTTACTAACAAAAACTAATTCATAATAATACAATAACAGTAGGGAAAATTCAACAAGGAAACAATTATTTTGAATAATACACTGGATCAGATATACTTAACAGATATATTCATAGCATTGCACCCTAAAACATTAGAATACACATTATTTTCAAGTACACATGGAGCATTCACTAGAAGAGATCACATATTGGCTCACAAATCTTCCCTCAAAATGGAGAAAAAGATTGAGATCATACCTTGCATTGTTTCAGGCCACAACACTAGGAATCTTGAAGTCAAGCACAAGAAAAAATTTGGAAAGACAATGCATAGGAGGTTAAAGAACAACCTACTAAAGAATGAATGGATTAACCAAAAAATTAAGACAAAATTAAAAAGTCATGGAAGCAAATGACATTGAAAACACAATAGTCAAACTCTTGGCAATGCAGCAAATGTAGTCCTAAGAGGAATTCTACTCCAGTACAAGCCTATCTCCAAAAGCAAGATGATCTCAAATAACATCACCTTACACCTGAGGAAGCTAGAACAGGAACACACAATAAGGCTTAAATCCAGCAGAAGAAGAGAAATAATAAAGATTAGCACATAAATAAACAATATAGAAGCCACCTCTACGCACAAAACACAGTAGAAGAGATCAATGAAATCTACAGCTGTTTTTTAAAAGAATTCATAAAATGGGAAAAAAACTTAGACTTATCAAAATAAAAGAGAAAGGACTTAAATGCATAACATCGCAAATGAAATAGACAAGATTAAAACTAACCACAGAAATACAAACAATTATAAAAGATTATTGTAACAAAAATTATTTTCCAAAAATCTGAGCAGTCAGGATTAAATAGAAAAATGCCTATAAACTCACACAATACCAAAACTGAAACAGGAAGAAATAGAAAATTTGAGCAGACCCACAATCATCAAAGGCATTGAAAGAACAATAAAAATTTTCCCAGCAAACAAAAGACGTGGGCCAGATGGCTTTGCAGGGGAATTCTACCAGCAATTAAAGAAGAGTTATTTCCTATTCTTTTCAAACTATTCCAAAGAATAGAAATGGAATGAAAACTTCTGAACTCATTCTATGAGGCCAGCATTACCTTGATTCCAAAAACAAAGACACTGCTAAAAAGAAGAATCACAGGACAATATCCCTGATCAACATGGGTTCAAGAAAAAAGTATTCAACATGCCAAAGTGGGATTTACTCCTGGGACGCAGGGATTCTTCAATATTTTTCCTGTCACTCAGTGTGATAAACCACATTTCTAAAAGAATAATAAGTATATGATCCTCTCAATAGATGCAGAAAAAACATTTAACAAAGTACAACATCCATTCCTGAGAAAAAACAAACAAACAAACAAACAAACAAACAAACTCCTAACTTAGGAAACATTCTTCAGTATTATAAAGGCCATATATGAAAACACCACAGCTAATATCACCCACAATGGATAAAAACTGACAGTTTTTCCTCTCTGGTCAGGACCAAGACAGAAATGTCTATTGTCACTATTACTTTTTAACACATTACCTGAAGTTTGCCTCAGCAGTCAGACAACGAAAAGAAAAGTCATGCAAATCAGCAAGGAATAAGTCAAACTTTCACTATGATAGTTTATAGAAAACCTGAAGGACTTCCCCCCAAAATATTTATCCTGCCAAGTTACAGGATATGAGCTCAATGTATAGATATCTGTTGCATTTCTGTACATGAAAAATGAAGCAAATGATATTGTCTGTTCTTTTCTAGCCTTTGTTACTTTTCATTATTTTTCTCCCCTCTCAAAAATACCTTTACCTTTCCTTGTAGGTCTGGTTTAGTGGTCACAAACTCCTGTAATTTTGTTTGTATGGGAAAACTTTTATCTAGCACTCTATTCTGCATGACATCCTTGATGGATAAAGTATTCTTGCCTGAAGAAGTTTCTTATTCAGTATATTGAATATGCCATGCCCCTACCTAATGGCCTTCCAATTTTCTGTGGACATATCTTCTGGGAACCTTATCTGTCTTCTCTGATAGGGTAAGAACATTTTATTCTTGCTATTTTCGGATTCTTTCCTTCTCTGTGTATTTTGTGAATTTGACTATGATATGTCTTAATAATGATCAACTTTTGTTGAATATAATGGGAGTTTTTTGTGGTTCTTGGATTTGATTGTGTGTTTCCTTCCCAGATCAGGGAAATTTCAGTTATAATTTGCTCAAATAAACCATGTGACTATTATGCTCTCTCTCCTTCTGGAACTCCTATGACATGAATATTATAATTTAAGGAGTCACTGAGTTCCCTACCTATAGCTTCATGATCCATGATCCAATAATTTCATTTCCCTTTTCTTTTCATTTTCATTGTTTTCCACAATTTTTTTCTTCTGTGTCAGATTCTTTCCTCTGTTTCAGCCATCCTTATTGTTATGGCAGCCATGAGAATTTTCATCTTGGTTATGACATTTTAAATTATGACCTGACTAGTTTTTAGATCTTTACTCTATACAGTAAGGCATTCTCTGATGTTTTCTATGCTTTTCTTATACCTACTACCCATATAATTGTTTTTAATTCCGGTTCATATATCTTACTTAAGTATGTATTGATTGAATCTCTTGCCTTTATGTTTTCCTGTTCTTTCTTTAATGATGGATTTCTCCATTTTGTCTTTTGTCTAGGTCACAGTATATTTGTGTGATTTTTAGGAAATACTATTATATTCCTGCTCGTGGGAGTATTGCTATATTAAGAAGTGGTCCAAAAAAATGGAAGCACGAGCCTATTTCCCTTAGAGTGGAAGTTTTGAAACTTTCTGTGATCAGTAGACCTGGTGTATATAAGGCTTTTGTGCTTATTCTCATGAGGAGTGGTCTGCCACTCTTTCCCAGGCAGATTTATCCTAGTGAGGATGCACATTCAGTGTGCATGGGGGCAGGCCTTGGTAGGCTAAGATGGATTTAACAGATATATTTGAACATTTCATCCTAAAATGGCAGAATAACCATTGTTTTCAAGTGCACATGGCATGTCCTCCAGAATAGATCCCATCTAGTTTACACTCAGACCTTTAGAAGTACAAATATATTGATATCAGGTCATGCAAGTTTTCCTACCACAAGACAATGTAACTTGAAGTCCACTATGAGAAAAATTGTGGAAAGACCACAAATTCATGGAGATGAAACAACATGCTATTAAACAATGAATAGGTCAACCAAGAAGTTAAAGAAGAAATTAAAAAAAATACATGTGGAAACAAATGAAAATGAATGCACTATAGTGCAAAAGCTTTCAGATGGAACAAAAGCAGTCCTGAGGAAATTCTATGGCAATACAAGCCTACCTGAAGTAGCAAGAAAAATCTCAATAAAACACTTAAGCTTACACCTGAAGATAATACAAAAAGAACCACAAATGAAGCCTAAAGCCAAGAGGAGAAGACAAATAATAAGGAGTAGAACAAAAACAAAACAAAAAATAAATAAAATAAGACAAAAACAAAACAAAACCCAAATAATACAGAAATTAAAAAGGATAAAGTAGATCAACAAACTAGGAGCTAGTTCTTTTGAAAGAATCTATAATATTGATAAACCCCTAGCCAGACTTATAAATAAAAGACACAAATTAATAAAATCACAAATGAGATGGGTGAAATCACACACAAAAAAACAGCACAGAAATACCCACAATTAGAATATTAGGGAAAGGTATAGCCAACAAATGGGAAAACTAGAAGAAAGGGATAAACTTATTGAAATAAACTACCAAAACTGAAACAGGAAAGAAAATGAAACATAAGCAGACTGATTACCAGCAAAGATATAAAAAGAGCAATCAAAAATCTCCTAACAAACAAAAGTCCAGGGCCAGATATCCTGTAATTTCCCAGAGAAGTTGTACCAATCATTTAAAGAAAACTTTATTTTACACCTATAGTTATCAAACCATTCCAGAAAAATAGAAATGGAAGTAAAAACTAAATTATTCTATGAATCCAGCATGACACTGATACCAAAACCAAAGACCTCACTAACAAGGAGAATTACAGGCCAGTATTTTTGATGAACATGGATGCACAAATTCTGAACAAGATACAGTAAATCAAATTCAAAATACATTAAAATACATTCACCATGCTCAGGTAGAATTTATTCCTTGAATGAAGGGATCGTTCAGTACTCACAGTACTAGTTAAAAGAATCATTTACCATGATCAAGTCAGGATTTTTTCCTGTTTTGCATACGTGGTTAAATATTTGCAAAACTATCAACGTGGTGGGTACACCACATTAATAAAGAATAAAGTCATTATGATCCTTTCAATAGCTGCAGAAAAAACATTTGACAAAGTACAATATCCACTCATTATAAAAATCCTCAACAAAGTAGGTTTAAAGACGACATACCTCAACATAATCAGCAGGGGACAGAGATTCACCTACATGGGTACTTTTTTGCTCCTTTTAGTAGTGCTACACCATAGATTCTACACACTTTTCAAGAATGGGGCTATTTCTCAGGGATAGAGACTTTAATCCAGAGGAGAAGAGCAGGTTCATTAAGTCCATTAAGACTGGATATTGGAGTGCATGAGTGGCTTAATCAGTTAAGCATGTGACTCTTGGTTTCGGCTCAGGTCATGATCTCACAATAGTAAGAACAAGCCACATGTTGGGCTCAGTGCTAAGTGTAGAACCTGATTTGAATTCTCCCTCTCTCTCTCTCTTTCTCTCTCTGCCCCTCCCATACTATCAAAATAAATAAACATTTTTAAAAGCAGTCTTTGGTGTTAAATTTCAGCGACATGCCAAAGAAAAAATGCAGGAGAGTTGTGGCACCAGACAAGATGACTGCCTTAGCCATTCTGAAGGACTGCCTGAACAGCAGGGGATGTAAGATCCCTGTTCTAGGTATGAGAGATTGGGGTGGTGCCATTTTCCCTGGAACACCAACACAGTGGGAATTCAGAGAGCAACATAGAAACCCTCAGAGGAGGCATATCCAGTTACACCTAACCCCACTTGCCAATCACCATGGCCGACAGCTGCATATTTGCTGGGGCAAGACTGTCTCAGAGCCAAAGCATCCAGCCTCCCCTCCAGAAAACCAACACAGTCAGCATCCCCATACACCAAGTGTACTAAAATCAAGTGCTTCAAAATAACACCTACAGTCCCCTCCCTCCCTCCCTCCCTCCCTCCCTCCCTCCCTCCCTCTCTCTCTCTCCCTTTCTTTCTTTCTCTTTCTTTCTTTCTTTCTTTCTTTCTTTCTTTCTTTCTTTCTTTCTTTCTTTCTTTCTTTCTTTCTTTTTCTTGTAATGAGGCTAATAGTTTCTTCTTTGTTGTTTTCATTTTCTTTTCTCTTTTTTTTGATACAGACATTTTTATTATTTACTTTTCCCTTCTTCCTCTCTCAGTTTTTCTTTTCTTTTATTCTTTGGAATAAGTCTTATAGTTTTTTTTTTTTTTTTTATTCTCTCTCTCTCTCTCTCTCTCTCTCTCTTTTTTTTTTTCTGTTTTCCTTTCCTAATTTTTTTTCAATCAGGGGTTCCCACCCCAAACAAACTAAAACACACCTAGTTAAATTCCAAACACTCTACAACTGCAAGCAAGGAGAAGCTCTGCAGAGAACTGACCTATGGGAAAGTACAGCTAAAAGGCAACAGCACAGAAGTCATTCCTGAAGTTTCAGGCCCTGGACAATGTATGACCTACTTTAATATAGTAATACTCTTAAGTACAAGAAACATATCAAACTTTTAAAACACACAAAATATAGACACTTATACAAAATGGCAAGACAGAGGAATTCTCCCCAAAAGAAAGGCCAAGAACAATCACAGCCAGAGACTTTGCTCAAAGCAAAAAGTAAGCAATATATCTAAACAAGAATTTAAAACAACAGTCATAATACTAGTAGTTGGGCTTAAAAATAATATAAAACTTTGCTGTAGAGATCAAAGACTAAGAACTAGTGATTAAATTAAGAATGCTATAACTGGGATAAAAATCACACTGGAAGCATAGGAGGGAATAGGTGAAAAAAAGATAAAAATATGGGAAAAATAAAAATAAACTATTAGATCACAAGGGTAAACTTAGGAAACTTAGTGATTTTATAAAAATAAAACAATATCTGTATTATAGGAGTCCCAGAGGAAGAACAGTAAGAAAAGAGGGCAGAAGGTTTATTTGAATAAATTACAGCTGAGAACTTCACTAACCTGGATAAGGAAAGAGACATTCAAGTCCAAGAGACACAGAGAACTCACCTCAAAACCAACAAAAACATGTCAACAGCACAACGTACCATAGTGAAACTTGCAAAATACACAGATAAAGAGAGAATCCTGAAAACGGACAGGGACAAAATGTCCTTAACCTGCAAGGGTAAAGACATAGGGTTAGTATCAGACTTTGTTCACTGAAATTTGGCAATCAATGAGGGAGTGGTAAGAATATTCCATGGGTAAAACGGGAAAAATATGCAACCATTTGTTTTAACCAGCAAGGCTGTCATTCAGAATAGAAGGAGAGAGAAAAAGTTTCCCAGACAAACAAAAACTAGAGGCGTTCGTGAAGACTAAAGCAGCCCTGTAAGAAATTTATATTGGGACTCTCTGAGTAGAAAGAAAAAAATAAAAGACCAAAGAACAAAGACTATTAAGGACTAGATAACTTGACCTGAAACACCAAGACTACAAGTAGCGCAATGGCACTAACTTAGTATTTCAATAATTAATCTGAATGTGTATCGATTAAAATCTCCAATCAAAAATATAAGTTATCAGAATAGTTTAAAAAAAAAAGATCACTCGATATTCTGCATACAAAGAACTAATTTTTGACCTAAAAACACTTGCATAAAGATAGTGAGTGGATGAAGAACCATCTATCATGCTAATGATGGTCAAAAGGAAGCCAAAATAGCCATCCTTATATCACACAAAATAATTTAAAAAAAATTTTTTAATGTTAATTATTTTTGAGAGAGAGAGAGACAGATCGAGCATGGAAGGGTCAGAGAGAGAGAGAGGGAGGCACAGAATCGGAGCAGGCTCCAGGCTCTGAGCTGTCAGCATAGAGCCCAATGGCGGATTTGAACTCATAGACTGCGAGATCATGACCTGAGCTGTAGTTGGCCGCACAACTGACTGAGCCACCCAGGCGCTACCTTTTTTTTTTTTTTTTTTTTTAATTTTTTTAATGTTAATTATTTTGAGAGAGAGAGAAAGCAAGCATGGAATGGGCAGAGAGAGAGAGAGAGAGACACACAGAATCAGAAAAAAATAATTTTAAAACAAATCCTATAACAAGAGATGAAGGAAATAAAAATTAATGAGCCCACCCATCAAGTAGAGCTAACGATTGTAAATACTTATGTGTGCAACATGAAGAACACAAATATATAAATCAACCGATTACAAAGATAAAGAAACTAATTGATAACAATACCATAAAATAGGAGACATTAATACTCCACTTATAATGATGGACAGGTCATCTAAGCAGAATATCAATAAGGAGACAATGACCTTGAATGACACACTGGACTAGATGGACTGAGCACATATGTTCATTGTATTCCATCCTAAAGCAGCAGAATATACGTTCTTCTCAAGTGTACATGAAACATTCTCCAGAATAAATCACATACTGGGTCACAAATCAGTTCTCAATAAGTACAAAAACATCAAGGTCATGTTCCATACCATATTTTGATATCATAATACTGTAAAACTTGAAATTAAGCACAAGAAAAAAATTGGAAAGCTCTCAAATACTTAGAGGTTAAAGAACATCCTGATTAAAATGCATGGGTTAACCAAGAAGTTAAAGAAGAAATCTAAAAATTCCACAGAATCAAGTGAAAATGAAAACATGACAATCCAAACATTGTAGTACACAGCAAAGGCAGTCCTAAGAGAAAAGTATATTGCGTTTCAGGCCTACATGGAGAAGAAAGAAAAGTCCCTACACAACCTAGCTTACACCTAGAGTAGCTAGAAAATGAACAGCAAATAAAGCCTAAAGCCAACAGAAGGGAAATAGTGAATATTAGAACATAAATAAATGATATAGAAACAAAAATGAAGCAACAGCAAATTAATTAAGGAATTTATTCCACTTACAACTGCGTAAAATACAATAAGGTACCTAGGAAGAAACCTAACCCAACAGGTAAAAGATCTGTACTTTGAAAAAATTGAACATGTATGAAACAAAAAAAGAAGAAAAAAAGGAAAACCATTCCATCCAAATGGATTAGAAGAACAAACATTGTTAAATATCTATACTACCCAAAGTAATATATACACCTAATATAATGTCTTTTAAAAGACCAGCAGCATTTTGAACAGAACAATAACAAAATTTGTATGGACCATCAAAGACCATGTGAATAGCTTAAACAACCCTGAAAAATAAAAGCAAACATGGAGATATCATGATTCCAGAGTTCAAGCTGTATTACCAGGCTGTCATCATCAATGCAGTAAGGTACTGGCACAAAAACAGGTACATAAGTCAATGAAACACAATAGAAAACCCAGGAAACCCAAAAATGGACCCACAGCTATATTGACAACTAATCTTTGAAAAACTGGGAAAGATTATCCAATGGAAAGAAACAGTCTTTTCAACAAATGGTGTTGGAAAAACTGGACAGTATCATGCAGACAAATGAAGAGCACTTTCTTACACCGTGCTAAAAAATAAATTAGGGGCGCCTGGGTGGCGCAGTCGGTTAAGCGTCCGACTTCAGCCAGGTCACGATCTCGCGGTCCGTGAGTTCGAGCCCCGCGTCAGGCTCTGGGCTGATGGCTCGGAGCCTGGAGCCTGTTTCTGATTCTGTGTCTCCCTCTCTCTCTGCCCCGACCCCGTTCATGCTCTGTCTCTCTCTGTCCCAAAAATAAATAAAAAAAAATGTTGAAAAAAAAAAATTAAAAAAAAAAAAAAAAATTAAAAATGGATTAAAGACCTAAATGTGAGAAAGGAAACATAGGGAACAATCTCTTTGACCTTGGCCTTATAAACTTTTTCCTAGATATGTCCTATCTATCATCTATCTGTCTGTCTATCATCTATCTAACTCTAGATTTAAATGTATTTATTTAAATATTACTTATGTAAATATAGATTTATTTATAAATAGATAATGCATACATATATATATACACAGTGGAATATTACTTGCGATCTAAAAAAATGAAATCTTGCCATTTCCAACAATGTGAATGGGACAAGAGTGTATTATGCTAAGCAAAATATATCAGTCAGAGAAAGACATATATCATATGATTTCACTCATATTTGGAATTTAATAAACAGGTATACATAGGAGAGGGAAGAGAAAATAAGATATAAACAAAGAGGAAGGCAAACTGAGGGTTGCTGGAGAAGAGTGGGTAGGGGAAGGACTAGATGTGTGATGGGCATTAAGGAGGGCACATGTTTTGAGAATACTGTGTTTTATATGTAACTGATGAATCCCTAAATTCTACTACTGAAACCAATACCAGTGTATATGTTAACTAATTTGAATTTAAATCAGATATTGGAAAGAAAAAAATGTCTTCTGACAACAATTGTAAACAACCAGAAATCAGTAAGAGGTAACTTGAAAATATACAAACATATGGAAATTAAACAATTTAATTAATTAACAATTTAATTAATTAAACCATTAAGTCAAGAAGAATTCAAAAAGTAAAGTCTGGAAAACATCTTGAAACAAAAATAAATGGAGATACAACATACCAAAATGAATAGAGTGCTAAAGCAGTTCTGAATGGAAAGTTTATAGTGATAAACATAAACTAATAAAAGGAAACTTCTCAAATAGACAACTTTACAACTCAAAGAACTAGAAAATAAACAAATTAACCTCTATTTTATCAATATGAAGGGATTTAATAGAGTGGAAATAAATATAAAAGAGTTCCAAAATACAATAGAAAATATCAACAAAACTAAGAGATGGTTTCTCAAAAGATATTGTAAAAATATTTAAATATTTATTTATTTTTGAGACAGAGACAGAGCGTGAACGGGGCAGGGGCAGAGAGGGAGAGAATTTTATTTTCTTTATTTAAATTTTTTAATGTTTATTTTTCACAGAGAGAGAGAGAGAGAGAGAGAGAGAGAGAGAGAGCATGAGCGGGGGAGGGGCAGAGAGACAGGCAGATACAGAATCAGAAGCAGGCTTCAGGCTTTGAGCCATCAGCACAGAGCCTGACACGGGGCTCAAACCCATGAACCATTAGACCATGACCTGAAACAGTCAGATGCTTAACTGACTGAGCCACCCAGACACCCCTCAAAAGAGAATTTTAAAAGATAAAGTTGACAAAACTTTAGATAGACTAACAGAAAAGGAGAAAGAACACTCAGATATATAGTGAGAAATGAATGAGGAAATGTTACATTGATTCTTACAAATACCTAATATAAAAGATTAATATGAAATGTTCTAAGCCAACAAATTTGATGACCTAGAAGAAACGGATAAATGACTAGAAACTAGCAAACCATGAAGAATCAGGATGAAGAGAAAACCTAATCAGACCTAAAATCCGTAAGGAGACTTTAAACTATTAAAAATCATAGTATGGTACTGGCATAAGTATGGACACATATAACAGTGTTGAAAAAATAGAGAATCCTGAAATGCACTGAGACCCCTCCCATGTTCAGTCAACTATGATTTGACAGGCAGCTAAGAAGAGTAAATTGGAGAATAATAGTGTCCCTAAAATTTGGAAAATTAATAATCACATACTGAAGTAAAATTGGGTCCCTATCTTACACCACTCACAATAATGAATAAGTGGACTGTAACTTAAACATAAGAATTTGTATAATAGCAGTTGTGTAAGTAAACATAGAGATGAAATTCCTCAACATGGAGTGGGCAATAGGTTTTTGATCATCATACCTAAGGAACAAAGAACAAGAAAAATTAACAGTCAAAACTATATAAAACTCAAACCTTCTGCACAGCTAATGATTGATGAAAGCTATGGAATGAAAAAGGATATTTGCAAAATGCATTTGATAAGAGAATAAAATACAATCTATATTTTATGTATTGGAATAGATAACTTACATAGATATATAATACAAAATAAAATAATCATACTAATATGTAAACTTAATATATACATGTAATTACATATATAATATAAATTTCAAGGGTGTATGGGTGGCTCAGTCAGTTAACCATCTGACTCTTGATTTCAATTCAGGTAATGATTTCATATTTTGTGGGTTTGAGCCCCACATTGGGTTTTGCTAACAGCATGCAGAGCCTGCTTGGAATTCTCTGTCTCCTCTCTTTCTGTACCTCCCCACCGCTATCATGGGTGATTTCTGTCTCTCTCTCTCTCTCTCTCAATATACATAAATAAACTTAAAATAAATTTAAAGTAATACATACCTTTAGTGAAACACAAATCAAATATATATGTATAGCATATATATAATAGTTATATTATTACATAATCATATCTTTAACATGAATATTTAATCACATATTAAAATTATAAGTTATATTCTGTTATGTATTCACATATACATGTAAATATATACATATATAAATCAAATTACTATGTATCATCAGGAAAATTCAAATAAAATCCACAATAAGCTATCAGTTCACATCTGTGAGAAAGGCTATTATCAGGAAGACAATATACATGTGTGGCAAGGATGTGGAGTGAAAACCACTTTTATATAATGTTGGTGGGTATTGAAACAGGTCTGGCTACTAGGAAACATGGTATGGAGATCCCTCAGAGAACTAAACATAGAACTAATACATGATTCAGCAATTTGTATATATGCAAAGAAAATAAAAAACAGAAGGTCAAAGAAATTTGTACACTCACATGTTTATTGAAACATTTTTTAAAACATACAAGGTATAGAAATTATCTGTACATCAGCAGATGTGTGGATAAACAAGTTGTGTGTGCACACAAGTGTACAGCTATGAGAAAAAAAAAGGAAATCCTGCTATTCAGGACTACAGTGATGAACACTGAGGATATTATGCTGAATGAGATATCAGACAGAGATAGGTCAATACTATATGATATCATGTAAATGTGGAATATGTAACAGCCAGATTCACAAAAAGTATGTAGAGTAATTATGGTTGCCAGAGGCCAGGGAGAAGGGATTTAATGTTTAAAATACAAACATGGCTCTTGTACATAAATAATACATGAAGTACCAATACAAAACCAACAATAGTTTTTTACAGTGATCACAATTACTGGTACTATGTTATGTTGTAAACTTCAAAGTGCCTGAGAACAGATCTGAAGGGGTCCTATGATACCCGTACAATAATTCTTTGAAGGGGAGAGGAGTTAGCTAATGCCAGGGTAGTGATTGCATTGCCCTATTTAAATGTATCAAATCACCCATTCTACACTTTAAACTTACATAATGTTATATGTCAATTATATTTCATATTTAAGTAATCATCTAGGCTGAATTGATAAGATAGAAATATTATGGCAATCTGTTCACGTACATGTAGAACTGGAAATTTTCAAGTTAGAATTTTATTTTTTTTTATTATTTTTTTTTATTATTTTTTTTTTATTTTTTTTTCAACGTTTTTTATTTATTTTGGGGACAGAGAGAGACAGAGCATGAACAGGGGAGGGGCAGAGAGAGAGGGAGACACAGAATCAGAAACAGGCTCCAGGCTCCAAGCCATCAGCCCAGAGCCCGACGCAGGGCTCGAACTCACAGACCGCGAGATCATGACCTGGCTGAAGTCGGACGCTTAACCGACTGCGCCACCCAGGCGCCCCTCAAGTTAGAATTTTAAAAAGCTGCATGAAAGTAGAAAATATAGGAAGCATAAATGTATCAGTCATAAATGCAAAGATTGTATCAATATCAAAATGGGTTTAAGGACCAGCTGACCCCAATGAAAGAACACTAATTCAAAGAGATGCAGGTACCCCTGTGTTTATAGCAGCATTACTTACAATAGCCACAGTATGGAAATGATATCTTGCCATACGCATGATATGGATGGATCTAGAGAGTATAATGCTAAGCAGAATAAGTCAGCCAGAGAAAGACAAATACCTCATGATGTCACTCATATATGGAATTTAAGAATCAAAATAAAAAGAAAAGGGAAAGAATAAGAAAAGAGAGAGAGAGAGAGAGACAAACCAAGAAATAGACTCTTACCTATAAGGAACAGACAGAAGGCTCCCAAAGAGGAGAAGCAGGGAGAATATATTAAATAGGTGATGGCTATTTAGGGTTATTGCTGTGATGAACACAGGAATATATGGAACTGTTGATTCACTATATTGTGCACTTGTAAATAGTGTAATACTGTACGCTACATGAAATTAAAAAATAAAAAATAAAAGTTGTATTTTTAAAAATGAGTGAGTCCTTAAAACACTGAAGGAATGGTTAATATTAAGCCTTCTTAAAAATGTAAGCATAAATGACATATAATAATGTATTAGTTCCAGTGTCCAGAACTATATGACAATTATGTGACTATATGACAATTATGTGCATTACTTAAGCCTCACCACCATAAATGTAGTTGCCACTTGTCACTATACACAGTTATCACAATAGTACTGATTAAATTCCCTATGGTGTGTTTTCCATCTCTGTGAATTATTTATATTACAGCTAGGATCTGTGGTTTATTTATTTTTTTCCTATTTAGGCCACACCTCACCCATTTCCACTCTGGGACCTACCAAATTTTTCTGTATATTTAAGAGTCTGTTAGGATGAGGAGGATGTTAGGATGAAGGAGGAGGGTGATCATGAATTGTCATATCAATATGTTGGACAGCTAAAACTATCTACAAATAAAAATATGTAAAATACAGCAAATCAGAGCATAATAATTCAATAAGTGAAATTAAAAATACACTGGAGGAAATCAAGAACAGAATACAGGTTGCAGGAAACAGATCAGAGATATGATACATGGTAATGAAAAAAAAAAAACAAGTTGATCAGCCAAAAAGAAAACAAATTTGAATAGGTTAATGTAATTCAGTGACACCAACAGAGGTAATAATGATCAATCAGTATAAAAATCTCAAAAGGGAAGAAAGAGAGAAATGCTAGGAAAGTGATTTGAAAAGGTAATACAGGAAAAAATTTGTCGGTAAGAGGATAGAAACACATATCCAGGTCCAGGAAGCACAGAGAGCACCTTAGAAGCCCTGTACCACCACACATAATAATAATACATATAGTAAAAATTACGAAAAGCAATGCAGAGAGACAATTTGAAAAGTGGCAGGATAAAAGCAACAGTTTCAGACATGAGAAGCTTCATTATGCTACAAGCTAATTTTTACAGCAGAATCTTTGTATACCTAAGAAGTGTAGCATGAAATATTCAAAATGTGAAAGGAAAAAAATAGGAATAACCCTACAACCAAGGTTACTTTACATATTTAAGAATCTGAATCTTTGTTTTCCTCCCTCTTTTGTTCCCCCGCCCCCCTTAGGCTCATTTGTTTTGTTTCTTAAATTCCATATATGAGAGAAATCATATAGTATTTGTTTTTCTCTGACTGACATTTTTGCTTACAAATTAGATCTCTAGTTCTATCCACATAGTTTGGTTCTCAGAGGGGAGGTGGGTGGGAGAATGGGTTAAACAGATGGTAGGGATTAAGAATTGCACTTGGTTTGAGCAGTGGGTTTGTGTGTAAGAGTTACATCACTAATTTATACACCTGAAATAATAAAAAACAACCGACATACAAAGAGAGACGAATTATTGCATAAAGCAAATTTATCATTCACAATTGAAGGAAAGATAAATAGATATCCAAAGTAAAGGAGTTCATTGACTCTAAACCAGCCTTACAAGATATATTAAAGAGAATCCTGTTAGTGGAAAAGTCTGTAAGAAAAAACATATGAAAGGAAAATTTTTGAGTAAAATACAGGGAATGTAGTACATTAATCACTCACAAAGACAGTATATACATTAAAACACAAAAGTGGTAATAAAATCAAGGCTATTCACAAAACTTAGTCAAATGGTGGAAAGGAGAAAATGCAAAATGTGGCAAACATATACATAATACATGGAGATGAGTGTAAATATTTAGTGTTTTTGTTTATTTTTAGGATACTTATTTATTGTTATTTTATTGTTCTGTTATCTATATCTATATAGATATAGATAGATACGGAGATATATATCTATCTATATCGATCTATAGCTATATATACATCACTTCCCAGATGATTAGCAACTTGCACATCATATATATACATACGGATATATATGGATATATATATATGGATATATATGGATATATATATCCCAACAAAATTAGCATGCAATGTTACATTGATCTCAGGTATAAAATGTTAACGATTCAAAATTTCTCTCCATTTCTTGGTGCTTATCATGAAAAGATTGCTCTTATATGCCTTCATACATATTACCGATCATTCAACTCTTCTTCACTCTGGCCACCAAAACATTTGTCTGTCTCTGTCTTTTTCTCTTTTTTTCTTGTTGCTTGTTCACTTGTTTCTTAATTTTCCACATATGACTGAAATAATATATTTGTCTTTCTCTGATTGACTTATTTCTCTTAGCGTTATGTCCCCTTGCCCATCCATGTTGCTATAATGGCAACATTTTCATTCCTTGATGTCTCAGGAATATTCCTTTTCGTATGCACATCTTTATCCATTCATGTATACTTGGGTTGCTTCCCATCATGACTATTGAAAATAATGTATAAGGTATATAACTTTTTTAATTAGAATTTTTGTTTTCTTTGGATAATTACAAAAGTGGAATTCCTGCTTTATAGGTAATTATATTTCTGATTTTGGAAGAAACTCCATATTGATTTCCACAGTCCCTGTGACAATTTGCCTTCCCACCAACAATGCACAGGGGTTCTTTTTCTCCACATCCACACCAACACCTGTTGTTTCTTGGATTTTTCCTTTTAGCCATTCAGACAGGTGTGAGGTGATACATCAGTATAGTTCTGATTTACTCTTCTCAGATGATTAGCAACTTGCACATTTTTCCATGTATCTGTTAAGCATCTGGATATCTTCTTTGGAAAAATGTCTGTTCATGACTTCTTCTCTATTCTTAAACTGGATTTTTTTTTGGGTATTGAGTTATATAAATTCTGTATATATTTTGGATATTAGCCCCTCTACATATGTATTTGCAAATGTCTTCTCCCATTTAGTATGTTTCTTTATTTTTTAATGGTTTCTGTTGAAGTGCAAATACTTACATTTCAGTTCCAATAATTTATTTGTGCTTTTATTTTTTTTTCAAAAATTTTAAACATTTATTCATTTTTGAGAGACAGGGAGAGACAGAGTGTGAGGGAGGGAGGGGAAGACAGAGAGGGAGACTTAAGGTCTGAAGCAGGTTCCAGGCTCTGAGCTGTCAGCACAGAGCACCAAGCAGGGCTTGAACCCATGAACTGCAAGATCATGACTTGAGCTGAAGTCAGATGCTTAACTGACTCAGCCACCCAGGTGCCCCTATTTGATGATCACTATGTTGAAACCCATGAATTAACCATTTCCACCTTCCCACTTTTTAGGTATGTCCTATCATATTTTACATCCTTTTATTTTTTGAATTCCTTGACTGCTTTGAGATATATTTATTTTTGTAAATTAATTTATGGTGTTTCTTTTCCACTCAAAAATTATTTTAAATAAATATTTTGTGTGAACTGGTTTACTAGTCTTTAACTCTTTTAGTTTAGTTTAGTTTTGTTTTGTTTTATTTTGTTTTTGTTTTTTGGCTGAAGATCATTCTATCTCTCCTTTTCTGAATGATAGCCTTGCTAGGTAAAGTTATCTTGGTTGCACATTTTTCCCTTTAACCACTGTTAGTATATCATGCCACACCTCTCTGCATGCAAAGTTTTTGGTGAAAAATCCATTGAAAGTTGCATGAACTTTCCCTTGTTGGCAAGTTCCCTGATTGGAACTGTGTTCTTTTTTCTTTCTGTTTTTATGAATTTTTATTTATCACTCCTTTTTGCCATCTCAGTTATTTGTTGTGTTGTTGACTTACTTGCATTGATATTCTTGGAGGATCTCTGTGCTTCTTGGATATGGTATCTACTTCCATCCCCATATTAGGAAAATTGTTTAACTTTTACTTCTTCAAATAATTTTTCTACTGCTGTTTTTATCTTTTCACTTTTTGGGATGCCTATAATGTGCTTGTGATTATGTTTGATAGAATTACTGAGTTCTCTGAGATTATTCTCAGTTTTCATAATTAGTTCTATTATTTGCTAACTTGCTTACTTTCTTTTTCTATCTTGCCTTTTGTAAAATTTAAATCCAAGTTAGTTAATATATAGTGTAATAATGGCTTTAAGAGTAGAATTTCATAATTCATCACTTACATATAACATCCAGTGTTCATTTCAATAAGTTCCCTACATAATGTACATCATTAACTTAGCCCAACACCATTCTAGCACCTCTAAGTTTGTTCTCTGTATTTGAGTCTTCTTGGTATGCCTCGCTCTCTATTTTTAACTTATTTTTCCTTCCCTTCCCCTATGTTCATTTGTTGTGTTTACTAAATGCCACAGTGAGTGAAATCATATATTTGTATTTCTCTGCCTGACTTATTTCATTTGGCATAATACACTGTAGTTCTAACCATGTTTTTACAAATGACAAGACCTCATTCTTTTTGAATGCCAACTAGTATTCCAGTGTGTGTGTGTGTGTGTGTGTGTGTGTGTGTGTGTGTGTGTGTGTGTGCCAGCCACATCTTCTTTATCCATTCATCATTTCAGAGACATTTGGCCTCATTTAATAATTTGGCTATTGTTTATAGCACTGAATTAAATAGGGGATGCATGCGCCACTTCAAATATGCATTTTTGTATCCTTTGGATAAATACCTAGTAGTGTAATTGCTGGGTTGTAGAGTAGTTTGATTTTTAATTTTTTGACAAACCTCCATACTGTTTTCCAGAGTTGCTGCACTAGTTTACATTCCCACCAGAAGTGAAAAAGTGTTCCCTTCTCTCTACATCTTTGCTAACATCTATTTTTTCCTGTGTTGATTTTAGCCATTATGAACAGGTGGTACAGCACTGTGCTTTTGATTTTTATTCTTCTGAAAAGAGTTATGCTGACCGTATTTTCATGTATCTAGTAGTCATTAGATGTCTTTGGAAAAGTGTCTCTTCATGTCTTTTGCCCTTGTCTTCATTTGATTATTTGTTTTTCAGGTGTTGAGTTTGAGAAGTTCTTTATAGATTTTGGATACTAACCCTTTATCTGATATATCACTTGCAAATATCTTATTTTCTGTAGGATGCCTTTTAGTTGTGTTGTTTCCTTTGTTGTGCAGAAGGTTTTTTATCTTGATGAGGTCCATTATTTAATTTCTCTTTTATTTCTCTTGCCTCTGGAGATAAATCAAGTAAAAGTTTTCTCTGGCTGAGGTCAAAGAGTTTGCTGCCTGTTCTCTCATGGAAGATTTTGAAAGTTTCCTTTCTTATGTTTAGGTCTTTCATCCACTTTGGGTTTATTTTTCTGTATGGAATATGAAAGTGGTCCAGGATTAATTCTTCTGCGTGTCAAACTCCAGGTTTCTGAACATCATATGCTAAAGTGAATGTCTTTTTTTCCTTTGGATATTCTTTCCTGCTTTGTCGAAGAGAGTTGATAATACATTTTTGGCTCCATTTCTGGGTTCTTTATTCTGTATCCTTGATCTATGTGTCTGTTTTGTGCCAAAACCATAGTGTTTTGATGATTTCAGTTTGCAGTCTGGAATTGTCATGACTCCAGTTTTGTTTCTTTGTTTGTTTGTCAACATTACTTTGCCTATTCAGGTTTTTTTTTTCCTGGTTCCATGCAGATTTTTTAAATTATTTCTTTTATCTCTGTGTTATTTTGATAGAGACTTCATTGAATGTGTAGATTGCTTTGATAGTATCAACATTTTAACAGTATTTATTCTTTTAATCCATGAACATGAAGTGTTTTTCCATTTCTTTGTTTCTTCTTCAAGTTCTTTCATAAACTTTCTATAGTTTTAAGCATACAGATCTTTTGCCCATTACCTAGGTTTATTTCCTGATATGCTTTTTAATACAGTTGTAAGGCGGATCAATTCCTTGATTTCTCTTTATGCTGCTTCATTAATGGTGTGTAGAAACTCAACCAACTTTTGTATGTTGCCTTTATATCCTGTTCTTTTGCTGAATTCATGTGTCATTTCTCCTGGTTTTGGGGTGGAGTCTTTTGGGTTTTCCATGTAGACTGTCATGTCTTTTGCAATCAGTGATAGTTTGACTTCTTTCTTGACAATTTGGATGCCTTTTATTTCTTTTTGTTTCTGACTGCTGAGGCTAGAGCTTCTAACAGTATGTTGAACAACAGTGCTGAGAGTGACATCCCTGTCATGTTTCTGACTTTTAGGGGGAAAGCTTTCAGTTTTTCCCCATTGAGGATGATATTAGCTGTGTGTCTATCGTATATGGCCTTTTTGAAAGTGACCTATGTTCCTTTTATTCCTACTTTCTCTAAGTATTAAGATAGGATATTGTATTTTCTGAAATGATTGTTCTGTGTCTATTGAAAGCATCATATGGTTTTTATCATTTCTTTTATTAATTATGATGTATCACACTGATTTGCAGCTATTGAACCAACCCTGCACCCCGGACACCCTGCAGCCCACTTGATCTTGGTAAATAGTTCTTTTAATGTACTGTTGGTTACTTTCCATTTTTTTGTCTTCTAGGTTATTTATTTGTTCCTCCACTTTGTCTGGACTGCTGTTTGTTCCATAAAGTGTACTTTCAAATTCATTTATTGTGATCTTTGTCTCTGATTATTGCTTTTTTTATTTAAAAATTTTTTGATGTTTATTTATTTTTGAGAGAGACAGAGACAGAATGCGAGTAGGTTGGGGCAGAGAGAGAGGGATGTACAGAATCTTAACCAGGCTACAGGCTCCAAGCTGTCAGCACAGATCCCAATGCGGGGCTCGAACTCACGAGCTGTGAGATCATGACCTGAGCCAAACTCGGATGCTCAACTGACTGAACCCCCCAGGCGTGCCTCTATTTACTGCTTTTTAAATCTTATTGTTAAGGCTCACACTTATGTCTTCCACAAGACGAGTGAATATCTTTATGATCATTATTTTAAGTTCTCTAGCACACATATCATTTGCATCTGTTTTTGTGTAGGTCCCTGTGGTTTGGTGGCTGTTCTTTCATTTGAGGAACGTTTCTCTGTCTCTTCATTTTTTCTAAGTGTGTGTCTGTTTCCATGTGTTAATAAATTCAGCTACATCTCAAAGTACTCTTGAAGGCAGTGGACTGAAGAATAAGAGATTCAGAAATGTCTTGCTGTGCTGTGTCCCTGTTCTACAGCTCCTGTTCCTTCAAGGAGTATCTCTTGTGGATGCTGTGTGTGCCTTGTTTTGTTCTTGCCTGTTTTCCCTTCAGTGAAGTTATCTCCAGCAGATCTCCTAGCCTTTTTGGGGAATTATTTAGTCCCTAGAAGTTGTGGGGTGTGTTTAGTAAAGTATTCTATGGTTGCCTTGCTAATAGAGCAACTGCTGCCAGGTGGGTCAGTAAACATGGATCTGCAAAAGCCATGTGGTCTGGTCCTTCATTTTAACAAGGTAGACCTGATGTTTTTGAGTGATTTTCTACTGCTGTCCCAGTTGTTGCCACTGCCACCAAAAACAAAACTCTGCAAAGGGAGGGGGGTGGTGCACAGGACAGTGCTGGTGGAGTTTGCAGGTCTCCCAGGAGAGGTGCCCCTGTACTGGGATTGAGAAAGAAAAAAATGTGCAAAAGCACAGGAGAACAGGGTTTGGTACATGCAAGTTAGGTAGTGAGTGCTGGTTCCTACAGGTGGCCATGAGATTATGCTGGGGAGTTCGAAGTAAAATGATGACTTCCACATCCTTTATACCTGGAGGAAACTTTTTGAGATCCCCCTCTCTCCAGGATACCATCTGTGATGAGTAAGACTTCCTCCCTCCCATCTCCACCTTTGCTGCAAATTACATCTCCAGCTTTGCTACTTCTTCAGTGTGACTGACCTCTTCTCTATCTTTGTGTGTGGAGTTTCTTCTGTTCAGTCTCAGGTCTTTTTCTGGTATACTTAAGCTGATGTGAATGTTTTCTAGTTGTGACTAAAATGAGTAGGTGAGCATAGGTTGATCCAATTCTGCCACCTTCCTGGAAGCAAGGATTGTTTCCTAATATTATCTTCCGGCTACTTCATTTTTTGTGTATAGAAATGCTACACATTTTTGTATATAATATGTGAATCCTATGTATATTTAAGCTTTTTTATATACACAATTATGCTTTCTGCATATAGGAAAATATTATTTTTTTCTTACTATTTTTAAGGACTTTTATTTTTCTTGCCTGACTGACATGGGTAAGACTCCCAGTATATTTATTTGAATACTTTGAATATATCATGCCAATACTTTCTGTCCTGCAAATTTCTGCTCAAAATCATTGATAATGTTACAGGTTTTACATTTTATGTAATTTGTTCTTTTTAGTCTATCTGCTTTAAAAATTGTTTCTGTCATTACTTTTTGCAATTTCAATTATTCTGTGTATTAAAATGAACAATCTTGGGTTGATTTTGTTGGGGGCTTTATGTGCCTCCTGGATCTAGGTTTCCTTACACATATTAGGGATATATCAGCTACTATTTCTTTTAAAAATTCTGTGTCCTCTTCCCTCCATTACACTTTTGGGATTCCTATAGTATAAATGTAATTATTCATGTGGTATTGAGAAGTTCCTTTAACTTACTCTTACTGTAAAAATTCTCTTTTCTTTGTGCTGTTAAGGATGGTTGATTTCTATAATGGACTTCCTGCTCACTAATTCATTCTATTTCTAGGCCACAATTTATTTCCTCCTGTGTATTTTCAATTTCAGTTACTGAGTTATTTAACTCATACTGTCCCTTTTTATATTTTGTGTATCTTTATTGATGACCTCACAATGATTCCATACTTTTTTCTCAAGTCCAACAAGTAATTTTATGACCATTACTTTGAATTCTCTGTCAGATATATTTCTTATCTACATTTTGTTTAGCTCTCTTGCTATGATTTTGTTCCATTTTATCTTTTGGGCATATTTCTCTGTGTTCTGGTTTGGTTTAATGCTCTCTCACTGTTTCCATGCTTTAGAAAAGTCAGCTAGGTGTCCTGCTCTTGAAACTAAGAACTTTATGAAAAAGAGGTCTTACAGTGTCCTCCACTTCAATTTCCCCTGTTTACCAGAATATAGGATATCAGAGGCACCTCATATGTGCATTGCGTGTGTGTCCTACTGTTGTGGCTGAACTGTATGTGCTTTCACTTTAATCATCTAAAATGTCTCTGTTTGTCTTTTGATCCTTGTGTTGCTAAGGGACAGTATTGGGCTTCTTTGGATTTGAATGGGTATAAAAAATATGCAGCAGAGGTGCAGTCACACAGAAATGCAATGCAATCTTCCATTATTGTTCATTGAGAGACTTTCATTTGTGGGTGGTGCCTGCAGTCAAATCAAATCTTTGTCGCTAGTATACTAATTTGACTGCAGTGCAACTCATGTTGGTGTTTATTTTCCCTTCTCACCATTTTCTGTAACAGGCTTGTACCATGGTGCTTACGTGCAACTTACTTCTCAGCTGTGTACATCACTGGCTCAAAACCTATCACTGGCCCCTTATAGCCACATATAAGTGTTCCAGGATCTGCAGTCCCAGAAGTATGAACTGATGCAAACAGCATAGCCAAGTCCCCTAATTGGTTCCTGTGATTGCTTGCTGCTGGCCCTAGCTATGCAACATACCTAGGCCACTACATTAACACCTGAAATTGACCACAGCAAGTTAATAGAGTCTACACAAAAAGGGCCTGCACAGTGATGGTCAATATATGGTATCATTAAGGGAAAGGATGGAACACACCCCATCATGGCATTCTATGTAGGGAAATGTATCACAGGTATGAAAACCTTCATGAGAAACAAGAGATTCAGGTTCAACATCAGGCACCCAACCATTAGATCCTGCACAGTAGAGATAAGGACCCAAATACCTGGCTTTGAAATTAAGCCAAAATAACAATAGTATTGCAGGAAAGGGAAACCCCGCTTTTTTGGGTTGTTTATTTGTTTTTAAGTTTTTATTTAAATTCCCATTAGTAAATATAAAGAGTAATATAAGTTCCAGTTGTACAGTATACTGATTCCACCCTTCCATAAAACACACTGTGCTCATCACAAGCACACTCTTATTACCTAAACCTATTTAACCCACCTTATCACCACCCTGACTTCATTTTTTTTTCTTGATACGTATTTCTTGGTTTACCTCTCTCTTTTTTCCCTTAGCTCCTTTGTTTTCTATCTTAAATTCCACATGTGAGTGAAATCATTTAGTATTAATCTTTCTTGGACTAACTTGTTTCCTGTAGCATGGTGCTCTCTAGCTGCATTCATTTCATTGCAAATGGCAAAGGTTAATTCTTTTTTATGGGGGAGTAATATTCCATTACATGTAACATCTACATGTAATACACATCACATATTCTTTATCCACTCATTAGTCCATGGATACCTGGTCTGTTTCCATAATTTCTTTATTGTAGATAATGCTGCAATAATAACCAGAGTTTATGTATCCCGTCAAGTAAGTATTTTTGTATTGTTTAGGTAATACGTAGTAGTGCAGTTGCTGGATTGTAGGGTAGTTTTAGTTTTGTCTTTTGAGAAACCTCCAAACTGTTTTCCACAAGTACTTTACCAGGTGTATTCCTAACAACGGTGCAAGAGCACTTTCACCATATCCTTCCTAAAACCTATTGTTTCTTGTGTTGTTGATTTTAGCCATTCTGGCAATTGTGAGTGATATTTCATTGTACTTTTAATTTGTATTTCACTGATATTAGTGATTTTGAGCATATTCTTCAGTGTCAGTTGGCCATGTGCATGTCTCCCTTGGGGGAAAGAAAAGTATTCACATTTTCTCACCAATTTTTTTTCTTTCCAAATTTTTATTTAAGTACTAATTAATTAACATACAGTGCAATATAAGTTTCAGGAATACAATTCAGTGATTCATCACTTAAGAACATAACCCATTGTTCATCACTACAAGGGCCCTCCTTAATACCTGCCAACCAATTATCTAGTCCATCACCCACCCACCTCCTTCCATCAAACCTCAATTCATTCTCTATTTTTAAGAGTCTCTCATGGTTTGTTTCCATCTCTCCTTTCTCCCCTCCCATATGTTCACCTTTTTTTTTTTTCATAAATAATGCATATGAATGAAATTGTATGGTATTTGTCTCTATCTCAGACTGACTTATTTCACTTGGCATAATACTTGGTCCATCTATGTCGTGGCAAATAGCAATATTTCTTTTTTTATGACTGAGTAGTTCTCCATTGTTTGTGTGTGTATATATGTGTGTGTGTATACACACACACACACACACACACACACACACACATCTGTGTATAAAGGAGATGTATATGTATATATATACATGTATATGCATACATGTATACATATGTGTGTGTGTGTGTATACACACATACATGCTACACATCTTCTTTATCCATTCATCAGTCTATGGACACATGAGGTCAATTCTTAATTTGTTTATCATTAGTTTTGTTATTATAAGTGTTAGGGTGCATATACCATTTAGAATCTGTATTTTTCTATCCTTTGTGTTAATACCTAGTAGTGCAATAGCTGGATTGTAGGAAAGTTTTATTTTTAACTTTTTGAGTAACCTCTATTCTATTCCCCAGAGTGAACCAAGTTTGCATTTCCACCAGTATTGGAAAAGGGTTCCCCTTTCTCCGCATGCTCAGCGACATCTGTTTCTTTTGTTGTTAATTTTAGCCATTCTCACAGGTGTGAGATTGTATCTCATTGTGGTTTTGATTTGTATTTCCCTGATGAGGAGTGATATTGAACATGTTTTCATGTGTTTGTTGGTCATCTGGATGTCTCTGGAAAAGTGCTAATCATACCTTCTTCCCATTTCTTCACTGGCTTATTTGGGTTTGGGTTGTTGAGTTTGGTAAGTTATTTACAGATTTTAGATATTAACGCTTTATACACAATATGTCATTTACTAATATCTTTTTGCATTCCATAGGATGACATTTAGTTTTGTTAATTACATCCATTGCTGTGCAGATTTTATTCTTGATAAACTTCCAATATCTTATATCTGCTTTTGTTTTCCTTTCCTCTAGAGACATATCTAATAAGAAGTTACTATATTAGAGGCACCTGGGTGGCTCAGTTGGTTAAGCATCCAACTTCACCTCAGGTCATGATCTCAAGGGTTATGAGTTCAAGTCCCTTAGTGGGCTCTGAACTCTCAACAAGGAGCCGTCTTCAGAGCTCTATTTGCCTGTCTCTTGCTTCCTCTCTCTCTCTCTCTCAAAAATAAATAATCTTAAAAAAAAATGTTACTACATCAGAGAGGTTGTTGCATGTGTTGTCTAGGATTTTCATGGTTTCCAGTCTCACCCTTAAGTCTTTCATCCATGTTGAATTATTTTTTTGTGTCTATGCTGTAAGGGAGTGGTCCAGTTTCATTTCCATGTGACACTGTCCACTTTTCTGAACACCATTTGCTGAAGATATTATCTTTTTTTCCATTGGATATTCTTTTCTGCTTTGTCAAAGATGAGTTTACTATATAGTTGGGTCCACTTCTGACTTTTCTATTCTGTTTCATTGATCTACATGTTTGTTTTTGTGTCAGTACTATAGTGTCTTGATGACTACAGCTTTATAATGTAACTTGATACTGGAATCATGATGCCTCCAGTTTTGGTTTCTTTTTCATAATTCCTTTGGCTATTTAGGGTCTCTTGTGATTCCATACAAATTTTAGGAGTTTGTGTACTCTGTGAAAAATGTTAATGGCATTTTGATGGGGATTGTATTAAATGTGTAGATTGCGTTGTTGGTGTAGCCATTTTTTAAATATGAAATTTGTTGTCAAATTGGTTTCCATACAACACCCAGTACTCATCTCAATAGGTGCCTTCCTCAATGTCCATCACCCTTCCTCCCTTCCCTCCCCCTCTGCGTCAACCCTCAGTTTATTCTCAGAAAAGAAACTTACAACTATCTAGTAAGATTTGTCTCTTTGTCCATTGGTATAGACATTTTAACGATGTTTGTTCTTCCAAACCTTGAACATGGAATGATTTTCCATTTGTGTTCTCTTCAATTTCTTTCTTAAGTGTTCTATAACTTTCAGAGTACCGATCTTTTACCTGTTTAGTTAGAATTGTTCCTAAGTATGTAATGTGTTTTTTTTTTTCTTGTGCATCAATTTTTTAATTTTTTTCCTGCAGCTTTGTTGTAGTGTTTGGAAATACAACAGATCTCTACACAATTGGTTTTGTATCCTGCAACCTTACTGAACTCATGTATTAGTTCCAGCAATTTTTGGGGGGAGTCTTTTGTGCTTTTTTTTTTTTTTTACATAGAGTATAATATTATCTGCAAATAGTGAATGTTTGACTTCTTCTTGCCTATTTCAGTGTCTTATTATCATTTTTTTTTTGTCTGATTATTGAGGCTAATATTTCTGGTACTATGGTAAATAGTAATGTCGAGACTGGACATAATTATCTGGTTCTTTAGTAAAAGGGGAAAGCCCCTCCATTTTTCCCCATTGAGGATGATATTAGCTGTGGGTCTATCATATATGGTATACATATTGTTCAGGTATGTTCCATCTATCCCTATTTAATGGGGGTGTTTTTCTTACCAAGAATGGATGCCGTTTTTGGTTAAATATATTTTCTTCATATATTTACAGTTTCATATGGTTTTTATTCTTTATTTTCTTAATGTGATGTATCATGCTGGTCAATTTGTGATATTGAACTAATCCTACAACCTAAGAATAAATTCCACTTGATCATGATAAATAATTCTTTTAAGGTACTATAGGATTAGTGTTGCTAGCATCTTGTTGAGTATTTTTGCATCCATGTTTATTAGGGATATTTGCCAGTAATTCTCCCTTTTACGGGGTGTTTGTCTGGTTTTGGAATCAAAGTAATGTCTTTAAAAATTAGTTGTGGAATTTTCCTTCTATTTACATAATTTTTTTGGCAACAGTTTGAGAAGAATAGGTACTAACTCTTCAAATGTCTGGTACAATTCCCCTGGGAACCCATTGCTCATAGACTTTTTCTTTGTTGGGAATTTTTTAAATATATGAAATTGATTGTCAAATTGGTTTCCATACAACACCCAGTGCTCATCACAACAGGTGCCCTCCTCAGTACCCATCACCCACTTTCCCCTCCTTCCCACCCCTTATCAACCCTCAGTTTATTCTCAGTTTTTAAGAGTCTCTTGTTGTTTGCCTCCCTCCCTCTCTAACTTTTTTTCCCCTTTCCCTCCCCCATGGTCTTCTGTTGTTTCTCAGGATCCACATAAGAGTGAAAACATACGGTATCTGTTTTTCTCTGTATGACTTATTTCACTTAGGATAACACTCTCCAGTTTCATCCATGTTGCTACAAAAGGCCATATTTCATTCTTTCTCATTGCTAAGTAGTATTTCACTGTGTATATAAACCACAATTTCTTTATCCATTTTTCAGTTGATGGACATTTAGGATCTTTCCGTAATTTGGCTATTGCTGAAAGTGCTGCTATAAACACTGGGGTAAAAATGCCCCTATGGATCAGCACTCTGGTATCCCTTGGCTAAATTCCTAGTAGTGCTGTTTCTGGGTCATAGGGTAGATCTATTTTTAATTTTTTGAGGAATCTCCACACTCTTTCCAGAGTGGCTGCACCAGTTTGCATTTCCAGCAACAGTGCAAGACAGTTCCCATTTCTCCACATCCTCTCCAGCATCTATAGTCTCCTGATTTGTTCATTTTAGCCACTCTGACTGGTGTGAGATGATATCTCAGTGTAGTTTTGATTTGTATTTCCCTGATGAGGAGTGACATTTAGCATCTTTTCATGTGCCTGTTGGCCATCTGGATGTCTTCTTTGAAGAGAAGTGTCTATTCATGTTTTCTGCCCATTTCTTCACTGGACCATTCAGAAAAATAAACTCAAAATGGATAAAGGACCTGAGTATGAGACAGTAAACCATCAAAACCCTAGAGGAGAAAGCAGGAAAAAAACCTCTCTGACCTCAGCCGCAGCAATTTCTTACTTGACACATCTCCAAAGGCAAGGGAATTAAAAGAAAAATGAACTATCGGGACCTCATGAAGATAAAAAGCATCTACACTGCAAAGGAAACAATCAACAAAACTAAAAGGCAAGTGGTAGAATGGGAAAAGATATTTGCAAATGACATATTGGACAAAGGGCTAGTATCCAAAATCTATAAAGAACTCACCAAACTCCACACCTCTTGGGAAATTTTTGATTGCTGTTTTAGTCTCTTTGCTGTTTATGTGTCTGATTATATTTTCTATTTATTTGTGTTTCAGTAGTGGTAGTTTGTATGTTCCTAGGTATGTATCCATTTCTTAAAGATTTCTCAGTTTGTTTGCATGTAATTTTTCATAATATTATAATTATTTGGATTCTGCAGTGTTGGTTGTGATCTCCTCTTTCATTTATGATTTTATTTATTTGGGATATTTATTTATTTATTTATTTATTTATTTATTATTTTATTTTTTTTTAGTTTATTTTTGAGACAGAGAGAGACAGAGCGTGAACAGGGGAGGGTCAGAGAGAGGGAGACACAGAATCTGAAATAGGCTCCAAGCTCTGAGCTGTCAGCACAGAGCCCGACGCGGGGCTCGAACTCACAGACCGCGAGATCATGACCTGAGCTGAAGTCAGCCGCTCAACGGACTGAGCTACCCAGGCGCCCCGTCTTTTTTTATTTCTAATGACTCTGACTAGGGGTTATAAATTTTGTTAATTCTTTCAAACAACAAACTCCTAGCTTCATTGATATGTTCTGTTTTTTAATTGCAATGTCATTGACTTATGTTCTAATCTTATTTAATTTCCTTCACCTGCTATTTTTGGGATTTATTTGCTCTTCTTTTTCTGGTTCCTTTAAGTGTATTGTTAGGTAGTATATTTGAGACACTTTCTTTAGGAAGGCATGGGTTGCTATATACCTCCTCCTAGGATCACCTTTGCTGCATCCCAAAGGTTTTAGGCTGCCATGTTTCATTTTCTTTTGCTTCCTGGTACTTTTTAATTTTGTCTTGAATTTCCTGGTTAACCTATTCATCCTTTAGTAGACTTAACCTCCATGTATTTGTGGTTTTCCATTTTTTTCCCTTTTTGATTGACTTTAAGATACACAATAAGGTCTGAAAGTATGCATGGTATGATCATAGTCTTAGTATAGTTACTGTGGCTTGATTTGTGGCTCAGAATGTGATGTATTCTGAAGAATGCCCCACGTGCACCAGACAAGAATGTGTATTCTGCTGCTTTAGGATGAAATGTTTTGAATATGTTTTAAATTCCTCCAGTCTAGGGTATCATTCACAGTCTTTGTTTCTTTCTTGCTTTTCTGCTTGAATGATCTGCCCATTGATGTGAGTTTGTTGTTAAAGCCCCTTAGTATTATTATATTGTCATCAATGAATTTCTTTATGTTTGTTATTAATTGGCTTATATATTCATGTGCTCCCAAGTTAACAGCTTAAATATTTACTAATGGTAGATCTCTTTGGTGGATAGACCCCTAAATTATAATATAATGCCTCTCTCTTCATTCTTTGTTACAGTCTTTATTTTCAAATCTGGTTTGTTGAATATAAGTATAACTACCCCAACTTTGTTTTGACAACCATTAGCAAGATGGATGGTTCTCAATCCCCTCATTTTCTATTTGCTGTACCTTTAGGTCTGTCATTTGCCTCCTGTAGGCAGTATATAGAATGCTTTTTCTTAAGTTTTCCTTTATTTATTTTGAGAGAGAGAGAGGGAGAGAGGGAGAAAAGGGGCAGGGAAGGGAGAGAGAGGAATAGAGAGACACAAATCCTGGACTGCCAGTGCAGAGCTGGACATGGGGCTTGATCTCAGGAACCATGAGATCATGACCTGAGCCGAAGTCAGACACTTAAGAGACTGAGCCACCCAGGTATCCTGATGGTTCTTACTTTTTTCACTAGAACCTAAATATTAGAATATTTAGCCCATTTACATTTAAGATGATTATTGAAAGATGTGAATTTAGAGCCATTGCCTTACTTTTAAAGTTGGTGTTTCTGTTTTTTTTAGTCTTTATTGCTTTTGGTCTTTCCCCCTCATCTCCTCCCCACCCCCACCATGTTCCCCTTAATAATTCTTGCAGGGATGATTAAGAAGTCAAAAACTCCTTTAGTTTCTATTTGGGAAAGTTTTAATCTCCCCTTCCCTTCTGAGTAACAACTTTGTCGTATAAAGTATTCTTTGTTGAATATTTTCTCCATTCAATACATTGAATATATTCTGTGATTCCCTCCTGGCCTGCCAAGTTTCTGTGAACAGATCTGCTGTAAACCTGATATTTTCCCTTGTATATTAATGGCATGTTTTTTCTTGCTGCTTTCAGGATTCTTTGTCTGACTATTTTGTGAATTTCTTTATGATATGCCTTGGTAATGGGCAGCTTCTGTTGAATTTAATGGGAGTGTTCTGTGCTTCTTGAATTTTTATGTCAGTGCCTTCGCCTTGGGGAAGTTTTCAGCTATAATTTGCTCAAATAAAACTTTTGCTCTTTTTTTCTCTTTCTTCATCTTCTGAGACTCCTATGATAGACAGTTATTCCCTTTTAATAAGTCACTGAGTTCCTTAAGTCTATATACATGATCCATTACCTTTGTTTTCTTCTTCACCTGGGCTTTATATAATTTTATTTTCCATAATTTCATCTTCTGTATCACTAATTTGGTCCTCTTCTTTGTCCATCCTTACTGCTATGACGCATTTGTGTTTGAATCTCAACTATAGTATTTTTAATTTCAGACTGATTAGAGTTTAGCTCTTTTATATTCTCAGTAAGGGATTTTCTAGTGTCTTCTATGTTTTTCAAGCCCAGCAAGAATCCTTGTGGTTGATATATTAAATTCTGGTTCAGACATATTACTTATACCTGTATTGATTAAATTTCTGGCCATTATTATTTCCTATTTTTTGGGGGGGGGGTGAATTCTTCTATCTTGTCATTTAGGAGGAAAAAGTGATAGAATCATTTAATATTTAAAAATAAAATAAAACATAAATATAAATAAAGGTATGTTTTGGTCTGCTCATTAAGAGAAGGTTGATAGGCGTACCTGTGTGGCTCAGTCAGTTACTTGTCAAAGTCTTTGTCTCAACTCAGGTCGTGATCTCACAGTTCATGAGATCAAAGCTTGTCTTGGGTTTGGCACTGATGATGTGTAGCCTGCTTTAAATTCTTTGCCTTTCTGCCCACCCTCCCCCACCCCGATTCTCTCTCTCAAAATAAACAAACAAGGAAACAAACAAATAAATAAATGAATAAATATTTTAAAAAAGAGATTGATAACAGTGCTGGATGGCTCAGATGGGGAAGCAAATGACTCTTGATTTCAGCTCAGGTCATGATCTCATGTTTTGTGGGATCAAGCCCTGTGTTGAGCTCTGTGCAGACAGCACAGAACATGTTTTGGATACTCTTTCTGCCTCTCCTCTCACTCTCTCTCTGTATCACAATAAATACACATTAAGTACAGATTTATAGAATAAAGAAAAAAGAAAAATTGATATAAAATAGAAAATAAAATTTAAAAAAATCTTTCCATATCCAAGGAGGGGGGAGTGGGAAACAGAAACAAAACAAACACCCAAGGGAAGTCAAATCCTGTTTTTCCTAGAGCTGAAACTTTGCAGCATTCTGTGAATACACTTAATTCAGGGAAAGGGGGTTTGTGCTGTTCTTCTTAGGGAGGAATCTACTGCTGTGATCTTTAGCCTTACTTGCCACAGTGGAGATTGGAGGCCACAGAGAAGTGGGGATTAGTGCATCAGTTCCATTCTCCACCTGGTGGAGCTGTTTAGATCACTGAGATTATCAGTGCTGGTGAGCTATGGGTGAAAATGGCATTCCCTTTAGGAGCAGGAAGTTCATGCCCCCCCTGATACACAATCACCCCTCCATTGTCCCAGTTCTCTGCCAGATCCCCACCTTCACCTGGCCTGTGTTGGTGCTGCTCTCTGGGTTTTATCTCAGGTGTGGTTGTGTTTCAAAACCCTACACTTCAGAAATCTCCCTGTAGCTGGGACCCATGCTTTTTCCTCTAGCTGAGTGTCTAGCTGTATTTTGCCCAGTTCTGGTTATCCCAGAAAATGGTCCCAGGACTTATTTGAGTTTATGGTAAATCACAAAACACAGCTGGCACCAGGATTTGTTACCCTCAGGGTGTCTTTGTTCCTATACTCATGAACAGGAGAGCTCTATGTCTTCCTTGGGATCTTTTTCCCTGCAGAGTGTCTGCACTGCATCACCTCTATTCAATACATGTCGGGCATGGTAATTACTTTTCCCCGTGCCACACAGGGTATTCTCAAGGCACGCTGCCCACTGTCATCACTCTGCCCTTGTTCTTTATTGGGATACCATCAGGTGCTGACTTCCAAAACTTCCGACTCTGCACTTTGATGTTTAAAAAAAAAAAATGGTGGTATTGAAACTCTCTCCTTTTCCCCTGTAAATCGTTATAGGGAACACTTTTGTGCAGTCCTCTGTGTGTGTTGTCAAATTTTCACTACCCTTCCTTCCTCCCTCCCTCCCTCCCTCTCTCCCTCCCTCCCTCCCTCCCTCCTTCCTTCCTTTCACTCTTCTTTCTTTCTTTCAGTATAGTTACTTTAATAGAGAGTGTTTTTGTTGCATAAATCTTATGTGCTGCTCTCTGCTCCCTTTTCCTCCTCTCCACAAAAATATCTCATTATGCTACTGGGCCATATATGTCTTTTCTCTTCCCCAATTCACTTCTTCCTGCCACATTCTCTCCCTCAAATTATGAAGATTATTCTCTTAATCCTCAAAAATTTCCTAAGTATTCAAAAATTTCTGATGTTGATCCAGCTGTGTTAGAGGTCTGAGACAAGCCCAGGGTCATCTATTCTTCCATCTTAACTCCCCCCATCTCCCCAGTTTTTTTTTTTAAAAAGAAAGATAACATGTTTTGAGTGTTCTCCACTGTGAGAACATATGGGAGAAGATGAGAGGGAATCTTAAGCAGATTTCATGCCCAGCTCTTCAAGCAGACTCTTATAACTGTGAAATCATCACCTGAGTCAATATCAAGAGTCAAAAGGTTAATTTACTGAGTCACCCAGGCACTGTCTCGCAATTTTTAATTTGATTATTTGAATTGGGTTGTTGAATTTTTACAAATTCTTTACATATTTTTGATACACTCCCTTTATCAGATACATTGATTATAAATATATTCTTCCATTCTGTAGGTTGATTTTTAATTTGCCGATTATTTCCTTCACTGTGCAGAAGCTTTTTATCTCGATTAATTCCCAAGGAATTTTTTTTAATTTAATTTTCTTTGCCTCAGGAGACTTAACTGGCAAAAGTTACTATAGGTAATGTCAAACAACTTACTGATTGTGTTATACTCTTGTATTTTAATGATTTCCTGTCTCATTTTCAGGTCTCTACACCACTTTGAATTTACTTTTTTGTTTGGTGTAAGAAACGTTTCCATTTTCATTCTTTTGCAGGCCCCTAAGAAGTTTTCCCCACACCATATGTTGAAGGGACTGTATTTGTCCCAATTGACATCTTTTTCCTGCTTTGCTGAAGATTAGTTGGCCAGAGAGATGTGAATTCATTTTGGCATTTTCAATTTTTTCTGTGATATATGTGTATCTTTGTGCCAGCCAATCTGATGCTCATTCCCACAGCTTTGTTATGTAAATTGAAATCTTGAATTCTCTGGCTTTTCTTTTACTTTTCAGGGTCGCCTTGGCTATTCAGGATCTTTGGTGGCTCCTTAAAACTTTTAGGATATTTGATCTAGCTTTGTGAAAATGCTATTGGTATTTTGATAGAGATTGCATTAAATGTGTAGAGATTGCTTTGGATAGCATAGTAGCATAGATATTTAGACAATTTGTCCTTTCAACCCATGACAATGAAATGTCTTTCTATTTCTTTGTGTCATCATCAATTGCTTTGATCAGTGCTTTATAGTTTTCAGAGTCCAGGTCTTTCATCTCTTTGGTTAAGTTTCTGGCTGTGTATCTTATGGTTTTTGATGCAATTGTAAGTGGAATTGATATCTTGATTTCTCTTTCTGCTGCTTAATTTTTAGTGTGCAGAAATGCAACTTATTTTTCTGTGTTGATTTTTGTAATCTGTAATTTTATTCAATTTTTTAAATCTTAGCTAGCAGTTTTGTGGTGGACTCTTTAGTTTATTGTAGATACTGTATCAATAATCAGCAAATGATGTCCATTTTGCTCTCCTTGACAATTTGGATGTGTTTTATGTTTGTTGTTGTTGTTTGTTGTTGTTGTTACCATTGTTGTGTGATTGCTGCGACTAGGACTTTCAATATTAGGTTAAATAACAGTGGTGATGACATAGGAAACCAGGGCAGAAGGAGATAGTAGAAAAAACTAAATTTCCTTATAACCTGCAGACCACTGACAAACACTTGAAGCTGGCAGAGTAAAACTTTTTTCCAGGAACCCCTACTGTCTAATGCTAATGTTTTACTAGACGGAAAAACAACTTTATCTTGACAATAGCTAGGCCTCCTCCATCCTGTGAATGTTCTTTAGCATATGAAAATATCATTGGAAACTTCCCCTCATCTTTACCTCCCCCACCTACACAGTATATAATTAGTCCCTCCTTATGGCCCCAGGGAACTCTTCTTGCCCATGGGTCTAGTCCCTGTGCTTTTAATAAAATCACCTTTTTGCACAGAGACGTGTTCAAGTGTTCTCTTGGCCATCAGCTCCAGACCCCACGAACCCTACTATCACCACAAAAAAACCTCATCAGTGACAGAAGACCTCTTGTTTCTTACCTTAAAGGCAACCTGTTTTTCTCTTTTGAGGATATTTGTAAAAAACCTCTATGGATTTTTCATGATGGCCTTTATCATACTGAGTTATGTTCCCCCTAAGCATCCTTTCTTGAGGTTTTTTAAGAAATCTTGAGTGGATATTGTACTTTGTCATATACTATTTCTACATTTATTGAAATGACAATATGGTTCTTATCCTGTATCTTAATCATGTGTCATGTCACATTGATTTACTTGTGGATATTGAACCACCTCTGCAACCCAGAAATAAGTCCAATCTGATCGTGTTGAATGATTTTTTTTTAAATATTGTTGGATTTTGTTTGCTACTATTTTTTTTTAATTTTTAATGTTTATTTATTTTTTGAGAGACTGTGAGAATGGGAGGCGCAGAGAGAGAGAGAGGGAGAAACAAAAGTTGAAGCAAGATCCAGGCTCTGAACTGTCAGCACAAAGCCTGATGTGAGGCTTGAACCCAAGAACTGTGAGATCATGATCTGAGCCGAAGTCAGACTTTCAACCGACTGAGACCTAGGCACCCCTTTTGCTACTATTTAATTTGGATATTGCATCCATGTTTATCAGAGATATTGGCCAGTAGTTATTTTTTTAGTGATGCCTTTATATGATTTAGTATCAGGATACTGCTGGCCTCAGGAGATGAGTTTGCAAGTTTTTCTTCCTTTTCTATGTTTTGGAATAGTTTTAAATAAATAGATATTAAATCTCTATTAAATATTTGATAGAATTTTGTGAAGACATGTGGCCCTGGAGTTTTGTATTTGGGAATTTTTGGATTACTGAGTCGATTTCTTTGCAGGAGATAGATCTTTCAATTTTTCTATTTCTTTCTGTTTCAAATATGGAGTGTATATGGTTTGAGGAAGTTATTCATTTTTCTAGGTTGTTTATTTATTGCTGTATAGTTTTTTAATAATAATGTATTTTATTGTACAGAATTTGTGGTGTTGGTGTCTATTCTCCTATCACTTGTCATTTTATTTGTTTGAGTCATTTCTCTTTTCCTTTTTTAAGAATGGCTAAAAGTTTATTGATTTTATTAATTAAAAAAAGTATCTCCTGGGAAAACTCCATTATAAAGAACTCACATGCAGACCAACTTGCTAAAATTCCATGCTAAAATACCAGACTGAGAAGCACATTGACTGAGGACCCACTTACTAATGGTGGAGCATCTACTGGGAGGGTGGAAGCAGCTGGCTCCTCTCTTGGGACTGAGACACTTGTAGCAGCCACATTTGCTAACTCATCTTGTGCTGATGCTGGAAATAGAAGGTGGCATTTTGTGTAATCTTCACTCTAGAATGCTAATGCCAGGAGACATGATGCACTGAAAATCCCAAGCAAAAGAGAGCTTTGTTCAGGCTTATAGCTGACAAGTGCTTGCATACCAGCATGCCTACAGAAGTCATGCAACCTTGATGTTTGGTAGAAAGATCAAAGACCACCTCTGCCCACCAGCACACCACATCATTCAGGCAGGTTCTCCATAATCATAATGGATGGGGTTACCCTGTCCACCAACATAATCACAAAATTAGCAGCTGGGCTTATCAGCCAGCAAGAAAAGGACCGCCTCTTTTTCCCATCATGCCTGTAGCAGTCATTGTAAAGCCTTACAGAAGGTTACTCAATGGGTCACCTGTATGCATTAGCATACCTTCAGGAATTGCAACTAGACTACATAGAGAAGGAGGCTGGGGACAATATTTTCCCACTCTGTGCCTGCAGCACTCACTTCAGGGATATTGGCCTGTGGTTTTGCTGTCAAACAGCCTGTCCACGAGTCTTCCTATTCTACCATTAGGATCACGTTAGTCAGAGTAGAGCTTCGTGAACTGTTGAATCAGGGAGCACACGATACAATAGCATGTGCACAACTGCCTTGCAGCCAGTTAGATACGGGGACAATACTACTCACAAAAGTACCTGGAACACTGAAAACCCTGTAAAGAGAAGCGCACATGTTACTTATACATGGGACTTTCCTGAAGTACCCACCTCTGGTCATTGTGTAGATTTCCCTCCTGGGTCCCATGGGAAATATCTTACACAAGTCTTTCCTCCAAGACCAGGAAATGTAGCTAAACAACCTAAGATGTAGAAGCATTATAGTATATTAACAAAAATCAGAAGAGAGAAATATATTCCAGTTGAAAGTATAAGGAAAAACAAACAAAAAATGAATAAACTAATATGCACTTAAGCAATCTACCGAATAATGAATTCAAAATAATAGTTGTAAAGATGACTACCAAATTTAGGAGGACAAAAAGATGAAAAATATAGGGAAATGTCATTTATAACTAAGGATTTCAGCAACAGAAATTAAACAATGCACTAAAGGAAATAAATGGTGGATTAATTGATCTAGAAGAATGTATCTGTAAATTGGAACACAGATTAATGGAATCACCCACACTAAAGAACAATGAGAATACAATAATTTAAAATTATAAATATTTCATGGGAGCTTTGGTAAAATATCAATCATACTCATAACATACTAGACCAGTCTGAGAAGAAAAACAGTGAGAAAGGAAATAGGAAACACATAGAATTACTGGCCTATGGCCTGGAGATTGTGAACACAAATGTACAGGGGCGGATGCTCCAAAATTAGTAAATTTGTCCTTGGTCATGTCCTTTTCATTTGGTATTTTAGAACTTGCTCCATGTCAAGAGAGTCTGCATGTGTGTTCTTTAAAATGGGGTTTTCCGAGAGGGTGGTTCTTGGTAAAAATTAATATTATTGATACACCTCTAACCAGACTATAACAGGAAAGAAGAACGCAAATAAATAAAATAACAATGAGAGAGAAGAAAAAAAAAAACAAAAGAACTCAATACCAAGAAATAAAAACAATAATAATAAGGAAATATTATACAAAAATGTATGCTAACAGTTTCAACAATGTAGAAATAATGAATTCCTAGAAAAAATACATTATCAAAATTAAATATGAATGAATAGAAAAGTTGAATAGACTAGAAATCTGGAAAGAAATTGAATCATAAAAAAAAACAACCTCCCAACAAACAAAAGTGACAGGTGAACTCTGCCAAATATTTAAGAAGTGCTAATAACCATCGTTCCCAAGCTATTTGTAAAAAAGAAATGGAATTAAAAAAAAAATCCAAACTTATTCTGCCAAGCCCTCGTAACGAAACCAGATAAAGATACTACTAATAAAGAGAAATATTGACAATGTCCCTGAAGAAGTTGAGAAAATACTCAAGAAGATATTGGAAATTGAATCCAACAATTCTATTCACCCTAATCAAGTGGGATTTGTTCATCTGATACAAGGACTTTTCAATAGTGTGAAAAAATTAATGTAATATCCTACAAAAATAAAAGAAAGGAAAAGACCCATATGATAATTTCAATCATGCATAAAAAACGTTGAAAAAATACAATACCCATTCATAATATAATCTTCCACAAGTAAGTTTTGAGGGAAGATAGGTCAACATAATATAGGACATCTATGACAAAAACAGCTAATATCCTCAATTGGGAAAAATGGAGAGTTTTACTTTTATGTTTAGGAAAAAGAAGGAATGTCTGCTCCTACAACTATTATTGAACAATCAGACAACAAAAACAAATAAAAAGCATCCAAATAGGGAATAAAGAAGTCAGACCTCCACTATTTGCAGATGGCATAATACTCCATATAGAACCTGACAGACATCACAAAAAATTTACAATTAAAACATGAAGTCAATAAAGTTGAAAATTCTAACATCAGCATACAGAAAACTAGTGCAATTGTATTCACAAATAATGAAGCTAAAGAAAGAGATCAAGCAATCAACAATGAGGTACCCAGGAATAAAGGAGCCAAAGAGGTGAAAGAACTATAGTATCAAATACATAAAGGCTGTAGTGATTACAACAGGATAGTACTGGCAGAAAAACAGATATATAGATCAATGGGACAGAACTGAAAACACCAAAATGAACCCATAACTATATGGTCAATTAATCTGTCACAGTGTAGGAAAGGATATCCATTGGGAAAAAGACCAGCATTCAACAAATGTTTTTGGGAAAACTGAACAGGAACATGCAAATGAATGAAACTGGAACACTTCCTTACACTATGCACAAAAGTAAATTTAAAAGTACTTTTAAAACTAAAAGTAAGACAGGTATCGATTAAAATCCTAGAGGAGAACACAGGCAGTAACTTGTTTAACATTGGACATAGCACCATCTTACCAGAAATATCTTCTGAGGTAAGGGAAACAAAAAGACAAAAGAGCTTTATGACCTCATCGAGATTAAAAACAAAACAAGACAGAAGCTCCTGTACAGTGAAAGAATAATCAACAAAACAAAAGAGCAACCTATAAAATGCAGAAGATATTTGCAATCGACATATCTCATTAAGGGAGAGTATCCAAAATATTTAAAGAATTTATAAAACTGAACACCAAAAACCAAATAATCCAATTAAATAAATAAGGAGAAGACATGAATAGACATTATTATTCCAAAGAAGACATTTATTTCTTTTTTCTTTTTATCTTTCTTTTTTTAAAATGTATTTTTAAAATTTATATCCAAGTTAATTAGCATATAGTGCAAAAATGATCTCAGGAGTACATTACTTATTGCCCCTTACCCATTTATCCCATCCCCCTCCCATAATCTCTCCAGTAAGCCTCTGTTTCTTCTCCATATTTAAGAGTCTCATGTTTTCTTCCACTCCCTGTTTTTATATTATTTTTGCTTCCCTTCTCTCATTTTCATCTGTTTTGTATCCTAACGTCCTCATTTAAATGAAATCATATGATATTTGTCTTTCCCTGACTGACTAATTTCACTTAGCATAATACCCTCTAGTTGCATCCATGAGATGCCTCCTGCTTTGGTTTTCTTTTTCAAGGCTCCTTTGATTATTTGGGGGTTTTCCACTTCCATACAAATTTTAGGATTCCTTGTTCTAGCTCTGTGGAGAATGCTGGTGTTATTTCGATAAGGATTGCACTGAATATATAGATGTCTTTGGATTGTATTGACATTTTAACAATATTCTTCCACTCCAGGAGCATGGAGTGTGTGTGTGTGTGTGTGTGTGTGTGTGTGTGTGTGTGTGTGTGTGTGTGTCTTCAATTTCTTTCATAAGCTTTCTATAGTTTTTAGTGTATAGATTTTCACCTCTTTGGTTACATTTATTTCTAGGTATATTATGGTTTTTGGTGCAATTATAAATGGGATCGATTCCATGATTTCTCTTTCTGTTGCTTCATTGTTAGTGTAAAGGATTGCAGCCAATTTTTGTACATCGCTTTTATATCCTGCATATTTGCTGAATTCATGGGTCAGTTCTGGCAGTTTTTTTGGTGGGATCTTTTGGGTTTTCCATATAGAGTATCATGTCATCTGTGAAGAGTGAATGTTTGACCTCCTTCTGGCCTATTTGAATGCCTTTTATTTCTTTGTGTTGTCTGATTGCAGAGGCTAAGACTTCCAATACCATGTAGAATAACAGTGGTGAGAGTGGACATCCCTGTCTTGTCCCTGAACTTCGGGGGAAAGCTCTCAGTTTTTCCACATTGAGGATGATATAATTGTTGGGTCTTTCATATATGGCTTTTATGATCTCGACATATGATCCTTCTATCTATATCTTCTTGAGGGTTTTTATCAAGAAATGATGCTGTATTTTGTCAAATGCTTTCTGTGCATTTATTGAGAGGATCTTGTGGTTCTTGTCCTTACTCTTAGTGATGTGATGATTCACACTGATAGTTTTGTGGATATTCAACCAGCACTGCATCCCAAGTATAAATTCCACTTGGTCGTGATGTATAATGTTTTTAATGTATTGTTGGATCTGGTTGGCTAATACCGTGTTGAGGATTTTTGCATACATGTTCATCAGGGAAATTGGTCTATAGTTCTGCTTTTTTGTGTGGTCTTTGTCTGGTTTTGGAATCAAGGGAATGCTGGCTTCATAGAAAGAGTTTGGACGTTTTCTTTCCATATATCTATACACATATACATATACATATACATATATATATATATATATATATATATATATATATACACACATATACATATATATACACACACACATATATATATATATATGTACATACGTATACACACACACACACACATATATATATATGTATATATATATATACATACACATATATATATATATGTATATATATGTACGTATATATATATATATATATATGTGTGTGTGTGTGTGTGTGTGTGTGTATACAGCTTCAAGAAAATAGGTGTTAACTCTCCCTTAAATGTTTGGTAGAATTTTCCTAGAAAGCCATTTGGCCCTGACTCTTGCTTTTTGGGAGATTTTTGTAACTAATTTGATTTCTGTACTGATTATGAGTCTGTTCAAATGTTCTGTTTCTTCCAGTTTCATTTTGGTAGTTTTTATGTGTTTCTAAGAATTTGTCCATTTCTTCCAGAGTGCCCATTTTATTGGCATATAATTGCTCATAATATTCTCTTATATTGTTTTTATTTCTGCTGTGTTGGTTGTGATCTCTCCTCTTTCATTCTTGATTTTATATATTTGGGCCCTTTCCTTTTTCTTTTTGATAAAACTGGCTAAGGGTTTATCAATTTTGTTAATAATTCTTTCAAAGAACCAGCTTCTGGTTTCATTGTTCTGTTTTACCATTTTTTTATTTTTTTAAATTTTTTGGTTTCAATAGCATTGATTTCTGCTCTAATCTTTATTCTTTCCTGTATTCTGCTGGTTTTTGAATTTTATTCACTGTTCTTTTCCAGCTCTGTAAGGTATAAGGTTAGGTTGTGTATTTGAGACCTTTCTTCTCTCTTTAGGAAGGCCTGGATTGCTATGTACTTCCCTCTTATGACTGCCTCTGCTGTGGCCCAGAGGTTTTATGTTGTGATGTTATCATTTTTATTGGCTTCCACGTGATTTTTAATTTCCCCTTTAACTTCTTGGTTAGGCCATTCGTTCTTTAGTAGGATGTTTTTCAGTCTCCAAGTATATTTTGTCTTTCCATTTTTTTCTTGTGGTTGATTTTGAGTTTCATAGTGTTGTGGTCTGAAAATATGCCCGGTATGAGCACAATCTTTTTGTACTTGTTGAGGGCTGATTTTTGTCTCAGTATGTGATCTATTCTGGAGAACGTTTCATGTGCACTGGAGAAGAATGTATATTCCACTGCTTTGGATGAAATGTTCTGACTATATCTGTTAAGTCCATCTGGTCCAGTGTGTCATTCAAAGCCATTGTTTCCTTCTTGATTTTTTTATTAGATGATCTGTCCATTACTGTAAGTGTAATGTTGAAGTCCCCTCCTATTATGGTACTATTATCAATGAGTTTCCTTATGTTTGTGATTAATTTATTTATATATATATTATTTTTATATATAATATATTTATATTGTATATTAATATTATATATGTATGTATAAATCCTTCTATTTTGAGTGAAAGCCTTTCTGGATAAACAGTTCTTGGCTGCATATTTTTCTGATTCAGCGCATTGAATATATCCGACCACTCCTTCCTGGCTTGCCAAGTTTCTGTGGATAGGTCTGCTGCAAACCGGATCCGTCTTCCCTTGTAGGTTAAGGGCTTTTTTTCTTCCCTTGAAGCTTTCATGATTCTTTCCTTGCCTGAGTATTTTGTGAATTTGACTATGATACACCTTGTCGATGGTTTTTTGTTCTAGTTTTTATTTTTGTTGAATCTAATGGGAGTCCTCTGTACTTCCTGGATTTTGATGTCTGTGTGTTTCCCTAGGTTAGGAAAGTTTTCCGCTTCTACCCATTTTTCTCTCTTTTCATCTTCTGGGACTTCTATGATTTTGGTGTTGTTCCTTTTTAATAGGTCATTGATTTCTCTCATTCTTAAATCATGCTCTTTTGCCTTAGTCTCCCTCTTTTTTTCTGCTTCTTTATTCTCCACAGATTTGTCCTCTGTATTGTACATTTGCTGCTCTGCTTCCTCCATCCTTGCCACCAAGGCATCTCTGAAGATTGCAACTAAGTCAGGGCATTTTTTATTTCATCCTGACTTACTTTTACTTCTTTTATCCCCACAGAAAGATTATGATCTATTTTCAACCCTAACTAGTATTCTTATTATCATGATTCTAAATTCTGATTCAGACATCTTGCTTATATCTGTGTTGAATAAGTCCCTCGCTGTTGTTTCTTCTTGATATTTCTTTTGGGGTGCACTCCTTCCTTTTGTCATTTTGAAGGAAGAAAAGGAATTAATACGGTTAAATAATTAAAATTTAAAAAATACAAACAACACACACACAAAATCAAATACATGATGCTAGATCCTACCTCAAAATAAAATGTTGGAAGTAGAATTTGAAAACCATTACCAAAAAGTAAAAACTATAGTGTTAAAAAATTAAAGAAAATATTTAATAAAATTAAAAATATTTTTTCTCTTTCTGTATTCAAGAAAAATAAAATAAATGAAAAAGAAAAAAATTGCATAGATGATTTAGTATACAGACTGAAATATGATTGAAATTACACCACTTTCCCCTAAAAGTCAAACTATGAAGCATTTTATAATATGTAAACTAAGCAGTCTGAGAGATTTGTGGTGTGCCTGAAGAGCAAGATTGGCCCAATTGGACAGGGCATTGTGTTACAACTCTATTCACCACTAGATGGTGTTGCTTACCTTACTGGGTTGGCTTGTGGTGCTTGTAGGTGTGTATGTGCATGCACAAGAGGGGTGAAAATGGTGTCACTCAGCTATACAGTCTCTAGTAAAGGGACTCTGTTCTCCCAAATCAGCAATTGCACACTGTCCTTTGTCTCTGGCTTCTGTCCACTCCCCACTTTTACAGTCTCCATGACTAAGCCCTCAGGTTGTCAAGTAGCACCTCCCTTCTGAATTTTATCTCAGATCTGACTGTTTCCCAACCCCTCACTTGTGAAGGACTGCGACTTTGACAAACTCAGACCTTCTGGGGAATGGTCTTATGGAGCAATGTCCAGGTGCAGATCACACCCAGGAACGTTCATGGGACCATGCTGCTGCTGATGTCCAGAGATAGTGGCTAGGTACCAGCCCACCCCAGAAAAAGTTCACACAATCATGTAGCAGCACCATTTCAGAGATTATGGAAAATCACAACACACATCTGGCACCAGGTTTCATTCACCCTTAATGTCCTTGTTTCACCACCAGCAAATGTGGTTGTTCTCTGGGGTCTGCTGGGACCTTTGCCTGTGGTGTAGCTACACAGCATCTACCAGATTGTTGTGTTAGTGCTCAAATCAGTTTTCTGGGTGTGCAGAATGATTTAGTGTTGATCTGGCTGTATTTCATGGACATGAGATGCAAAAAAAACCCCTTTTATGCTGTTCCAGCGTCTTGGCCCCTGCCTCAGAAATTTTCTAATACACAATGCAGTATTGTTTAATAGTGTCACAAATGCACCACTACTAAATAACATCAACATCTACATTCTAATTCAAATAATAATTGGAAATTTGGACCCTTTCACTCATTTACACTCACTCCTCTACACAATTGCTATTCTACACTGAATGTTCATGGGTTCATTGTGTTTATGTGGCATGTAGAAGTCAGTTCACCTGTTTTTGTCTTTGGCTTGTTTCATTCCTTTAGCCTAAAGTCATGATGTTCCATCCATGTTTTTGCATGTGGACCACTCCTGATTACTTATGGCTGAGTAATATTCCCTGGTAGAGGCACATTATCTTTTCACTGATAGCCACTGACAGATACTCCCTTCCGGTCCATTCTTGCCCTCTTGTAAATAATACTGCTGTTTACGTGGGAATGCCGCTACCTTTTGGGAAGAATAATTTCATTTCCTCTCCATATAAATATAAAAATGGAATTGCTGAATCCTATAAAAGTTCCCTTTTAACTTTCTGGAGGGATACATACTGTGTCTTCTATAATAGCTTTATCCTTTACATTCTTAGCAATATTTTAAACAGATACTCTTTTTCTCCACCCCATACAAGTATTGGCTATTTCTTCTCTTTATAGTAAGATATGTGGTGACATGTGTGTACTGATATGCCAGTGTGGTTTTCATTGCACTTCCGTGAACATTAGTGGTGCTGAACATCTCTTCATATACCTATGGGCCATTTGCATGTGTTCCTTGGAGAAACATCAATTTGGAGACATGGCCCATTGGAAAATATGCCTTTTGGTTTTTTGTTTGTGTTGTTTGTTTGTTCATCTGACCGATTGTTTTTTGTTTTATTTATTCTTTTGTATAGAGTTATATGATTTCTTATACACAGAAACCATTCCCGGTGTCGTCTGGTGGTTCTTTGTTTTCATATTTACACTGATGTCTTTAATACATTTTGCCTTGTTTTTTTGTTTTTTTTGTGTGTTGGGTGTCTAGTTACTTTTTGGCATGTGGTTATCAGGTTTTCCAAAGCTCATTTTGAAAATGTTATCATTTCATGCTAAACTGGTTTTAGACTTCTGTCAGAAGTTTTTCCCTGGGGTGCCTGGGTGTCTCAGTCAGGTAAGCTTACCATTCTTAACTTTGGCTCAGGTCATGATCTCATGGTTTATAAGTTTGTACCCTGAATTGGGCTCCACACTTATAATGTGGAGCATGATACTCTCTCTTTGTCCCTCATTGATTTCACACAAACTATCTCACTCAAAATAAATAAATAAACTTAAAAAACATTTTTCCAACCGTGAACACAAAAACCTCTCCATTTATGTTCTCTTTCTAAACTTCCTACATTAGTGTTTATATCTCTTGGTGTTTCAAAATTTCATGTCATTAGTTCACCTTCATCCTAGTACTATATTCTTCCCCATGTACTTATACATCATACTATTTTCCCTCTTCATTTCTTTTAAGAGTAGAATTTGTTACTGTGTAGGCATGTCTGAAATTTTTTGTATTGATATTCTTAGTTTCCCTGTCTTGAAATTTCTTATTGGTTTGAAGTGTCTCTGGAATTTTCTGTAAGATCATGTTATCTATAAATAGATATAATTTTACTCTTTTGCAATCCCTCTGTTTCTTTTGCTGGAAGAATGACCTGGAACGTTTTCCAAATAGTATATTGAATAGTATTGATGACAGTGACCACACTGGAGGCAGCATATTCCAAAAGGAACCTGATGTCTTTTACCATTGGATATGATGTTGGCTGTCATTATCAGGCCTTGAATATGGTGAGATACATTCCTCTAACGCAAATGTGTTGAACATTTTTATATTAAAAAGAGGTTGAACAAAATGAGATGCTATGTCTGTTTCTATTGAGATCATCATATGTTTCTCTTCTTCCTGTTGTTAATGTGGGGTTTCACATTTATGGAGTCATATAGGTTGACTCATACTTTCATGCAGGAAAAGTTCTTAGTTGATCATGATGGATGATACTTAAATATCATTCTAATTCAGTTTGTAATATGACATTGCTGATGGAATATACTACCTTAGAGAAAAATAAATTCTTTTCTTTGATTTTTTAAAGTAATCTTTCATAGTTTCAAGTGTGGCTTATATGAAATGCCACTTATTTCTAGGTAAAGAATTTCTTTTACATGGCATTGGGTTTAGTAAAGCCCACTCACATAGAATACACTTGGGTTTGCTCTGAAAGCACAAATTATGGATTTAATTAAAAGCTGTACGAACTTAGACATAATATTAACCATGCCAACTCTATCAGGTATGAGAGAAGAACAGCCTCCTGAAATGTGAAAAATATTGACACATATGGAACATTTAAACAAGCTACTTTGCATTCATTATCATAAGGAGAAGCAGATCTCTTCCCTTTGGGGATGGATAAATATACAGGGAAGAAAAAGGTAAAAATAAAGAAGGAAGGAAATACAGAAATAAAAAGAAAAAGAAAGGATCACTGAAAGAAATAAATACTCTAATATGTAATTAAGGTATTTCAATTTTGCCTTTAGAGTTGGGTATTACAACCCATTTATATTCTTTTACAACTGGTTTTATGTGCTCATTTTTATTTTTCTCTCTTTCTTATCTCTTCAAGTTAGATGTCTTTGTTTTACAACCAAGTCATTTCTCAAATTATTTAAATAAAACTCATGACATAGTATTTATTCCATTATGGCTAAAAACATGTGATAAATATGTGCTTCACCCTTAAGCTACTTTAGCAACTATCTTGCTCAAATGGTTGAACTAGGATGAGGTAATGTTGTTAGACTTAGAAATCATTCCAGTGTGAAACAATCCCAAATGTGTGCAGATGTTAATGTGACAGTAACAATCATCAGTGATTTGACTACTTTCCGTCACTTGACACTGAAAAGTGATGCACTTACAAGATATAAAAATACTCAAAAACTGAAGTCATTTTAGGAAGGTAAGTCTGGTGGGACTGAGACTTCTCAAACATACTGGAACAACAAGCATTACAAAGTGTCCACATTTTGAGTGGTGAGATGTGTTGGTAGCCTTGAGATGAAGAGAATATGTGTCTTTCCTCCTCTCTGATCCTTGTCAGCAGACAGATGAAATGAACTGAAGCAGCAGTCATGAGAGTGCGGTGACAGCTTGCAAATCACCAGCAGAAAGACATTTAATTTGTAATCTAAACCTATGAAGGTGGCTGTGTTTTCACTGACAGTAACAATGCAGGATTCAGGTGTGCTGGATCAGCACTGGGATTTTTGATGTTTCTTCCTATAGTAGGTTATATAATTTAAGGTCAGTCAACACTGTAATTTATTTGCACACTAGAGGGCCCAAAGTGTTAGTAACGTTTTGATTTGTCCTTCTGCAGATTTCCAGGTGGAAAATGAAAGTCTTTGATACTGCCTTGCAATGGGCGGGGGTGGGGGGAGCATATCTGTGCCCACAGTGGGGGGTGGGACAGACTTATCTGTGTGAGTGAATGTGTGTGTGTGTGTGTGTGTGTGTGTGTGTGTGTGTGTGTGTGTGTGTAAAGTTCAGACATTGAGTATCTAGAGAGTACATTGATTAGCATCATGTTTAAAATTAGCTTAATCATCAGTGAATTACAGCTTTGTGACTCAGGAAATACCTATGAAGAATGGATCCCATTAATGCCAGCAGCTTTATTTCAAGTTGGTAAGTAGAATTGATTTACTTCTGCAGAGTAGTCTTCACATTTTCATGCAAACCCGACTGGAGACTAGGACCAGGAAATTGCAGCCATGAATTGGACCAAGAAGGATTCCACTGTCTATTGAGCCCCTTAGAGCACTAAGTTTCCTCTTTGGTATGGAGCGCCATTCTCTATCTCTATATTTAATGTAGTCCCTACTTAGTGTAGGCTTGGAGACTCCTTTACTAAAGTCTTAGGGACCATACTATATATCTTGTGACTCAAGAATGTTGTCACTTCATCCATGTTTCCAAAGGCAAGAGACTGTGTTCAAGATGCACACAAACAATTATGCACAACAAAAGCATCAGGCAGATACAATCTTTGCCCAGTGCTCTGATGTGAGATGGTGACCCAGAACCATTGTCTAATGCCACCTGTTACAGCGGAGACCCCAACCAGCAAGATTCTGCTGGTTATATTAGTAAGCAGAGGCCAGCTAGATCTTCAACTGGAAAAGCCATCATATAATTTCTCAAAGCTACTGATGGCAAAACCACTCTTTGCTTGGTATAGCTATTCTTCTTTCTTGAAGTATGAGATAATGATACATCCACCTTTGTTTGTTTTTCATGATTGCTTTGGCTCTTTGGGATCTTTTGTTGTGCCTTTAAAATGTTGGTGTTCTCCATTACAGTTCTGTGAAAAATGCTGTTGGTATTTTGATAGGAATTGCATTAAATCAGTCAAGTGTGCTAGGTCCAATAAATATATCAAATCAAAATTGGTTCCCTTGACATGGAATATATTTTTTCATTTTTAAGTCATCTTCCAATTCTTCCATCAATATATTACAGCTGTTTGATTCTTCTGATGCACATGCACATGCACATGGATTGGTTTACTTATGTTCTTTTTCTGCTATTTCGTTATTGGTTTGTAACAATGCTCTGGACTATGGTATATAAGGTACATATCTGGTGAATTCAGTGAATTAATTCATCTGTTCTAGTGCAGATGGATTTTTTATTATTATTATTATTATTATTATTATTATTATTATTATATTTTTATATATACTATGTAATGCCATATGCATGTTATAATTCCTTAACAATTATATGCCTTTGAATTTTCTTTTTTCTTGTCTCACTGCTGTGGCTAGGCCTCCTATGAGAATGTGGCATAAAAGTAAAGATTGGTCATCCTTATCTTGTTTGTGATCTCAGAAAATACCATTCTCAGGTTTTCACCACTGAGTAGGAGGTGAACAGTGAGTATTTGGTCTATGGCCTCTACTAGATTCATGTGTTTCCTCTAAATGCACTTTGGTGGGAGATTGTACCTAGAATAGATATGTTTCTTTACCTAAAATCGATGTCATTTTTAAAGATTCTACATGTTGGGTGCCTGGGTGGCTCAGTCAGTTAAGTGTCTGACTTCGGTCTGGGTCACAGTCTCATGGTTTGTGGGTTCAACCCCCGTGTTGGGCTGTTTTCTGTGTCTTCGTCTCTCTGTGGCCATCCCATCCTCATGCTTTGTTTCTTTCTGTCTCTCAAAAACAAATAAATGTTTAAAACAATTAAAAAAATAAAAAACAAAATATTCTACATGTGTTATATTCTACATGTTCATATAATTTTTATATTTTCTTTTGTCTGTGAATATCGCATCAATGGATTGAGGAATATTGAAGCACACTTACATTCCTGGAATCACCCCTGCTTGATCATGGAGATGGATATCCTTTCTATGTATTCTTAGATAGATTATGGTAATATTTAGTTGAGTTGATTATATCCAGGTTCTTCAGATATTGTGCCTGAGGACTTCTCTTTTTGTAGTATCTCTATATTTTTTCTTTAAGGTATTTACTTAACATGTAGTGCAATATTGGTTTCAAAAGTATAATTTAGTGATTGATCACTTATAAATAAAACAAAGTGCTAATTACAGCAAGTGCACTCTTTTATCGGGTTTGCATCAGGGTATTCCTGACATGTTATGTGAATTTACAATCTGTTATTTATCTCAAATAACTTGGAATAGTGGCAGAAGAATAGGGATGAACTCTTCCTTAAATTTTTGGTACACTTCACTTCTGTTAAAAAGTGGTCATATTCATGATTTAAATTGTTTTGTTTTGTTTTGTTTAATTCCTAGCGATCATTCCTAGTCATTGTCATTATGCCACATATCATTGCTACTAGGCTGCCTATACAAATTGTCTCTACTTGCTCCCTGAGAATTGGAAAGTGACCTGGTTTTAGGGACATACCCATTTTTTTTTTGGTGGTCCAATGTTTTAACCCAATTGTTTCCATAACATCCTTTTCTATACCTTGTTGTGTGTGTTTTCTGGATTGTTCTGTCCACCCTTTTTGTTCTCTATCTTTATTGGAGTTTCTCTCTCCATGTTTCTTTTTTAATTTTTTAAGTTTATTTATGTATTTTGAGAAAGACGGAGAGAAGTAAGTGAGGATGGGGTAGAGAGATGGAAAGAGAATCCCAAGGATATTCTGTGCCATCAACACAGAGCCCAAAGCAGATCTCAAAATCCACAAAATCATGAGACCATGACCTGACCTGAAATCAAGAGTCAGCCATTCAACCAACAGAGCTACTCAGGCACCCATCTCTCCTCATGTTTTCTGGAGTTTGGTAAAGCACCATCAATTTTCTTGAACTTCTTATAGCCACAGCTCCTGGCATCATTAATTTGTTCCAATGGTTTCTATTCTTTATTTCACCTACTTCTGTCACACATCCACTCTTGTAGAGGATTTATGGTTCTTCTTTTTCTGATTCTTGTCACTATTACATTAGTTTAGGTGTTAGGGGTTGTATTTGCTTCTTAAGGTAGACGAGTATTGTTAACATCTTTTATCTGAGAGCAAATATTTTGCATCTCAAAGATTTTGTACCTTTGTGTTTTCATGTTACTCGTCTCTAAATGTGTTTTCTGGCTTTCCTTTGATTTCATAGTGTGCCTATTCATTGTTGGGTAATTTTATTTTTTTCCCTTGAATTAGTGTTCTTCCTTGGTTTTGTTTCATGATTAATTTCTCATTTTATACTATCATGGTCAGAAAACTTGAATTATAGGATTTGTTATTTTGAACTGGTAGCAACTCTTTGGTTGACTTATAAGTGATGTGTTCTAAACAATTGTCGACTTGCAGTTGAGAAGAATGTGTATTGAACTGCTTACTGGGGGAAGATAATCCTTATCTGTTAGGTCTGTCTTATTAAACGTGTCATTCAAAGACTCTGCTTCATTATTGATTTTCTGTCTTGTTACCTGTTCACTGATGTAAGTAAGGTGCAAAAACTTTCTTCTATTCTTGTGTTTCTATTGTTTTTTTTTATTCATGTCTGTTAAGAGATTATTTATATATTTGATTCATCCCATATGGGTTTCAAGAGTATTTTGTCATATTGTAACATCTGTTAGACACTTTCCTTTATCATTATGTAGTGTCCTTCCATTTCTCTGATTGCAGCCTTTGTTTTGACTTCTCTTTTGCTAATGAAAGCAATGCTACCTCACTGCGTGTTCTTTCTGGTAGCATACTACATTTTTTTTACTTCCTCCTATCTGTCTGCATGCGTTTTTAAGTCTGAAAAGAGTTTACTCTAGGGAGCATTTAGGTGTATTTCCCCGTGTTGGATCCCTTCCATCATCTTGTGTCTTTGAGTGGGACCATTCCTTCTTTTGATATTCAGAAAATTTAAGTGGGCTATGTAATAATTTTCATTTAGTTACACCCTTTATGTTTGCTATTGCAATTCTTCCATCATCTTTTCTGTCTTCCTCTGTTCCTCTTGCGTTTGGATGGTTGTCTTTAGTTCTGCAAGCACTCTTCCTGTGTCTTTAATTTTCGATGCCTGCTCCAAGTTTCTGATTTGTGGTTACTAGGTTTATATGTAATATATAAACAGCTTTGTAAATTGAGATTTCTTCACTTGTGAGATAAGAGAGTTCCTACACAAAACTATGCTATGTCTGGAGTCTGTGAATTAAGTTTGCAGAGAAGTAAGGTGACCTTGGTCTTCCATTGTCTCTCAAACACAGTTGTTTTAAGGCCATATTACTTACAACACTCAGGAAATTGATATGAAGACTGGCAAAAGGATTTTCATGTTTGGAAGGAGACAGCATAGCAGGGCCATGGCTTATTTTAAAAAAGAAATAAAAGGACACCTACTTAATGTCCAAATATTGCTCAGTGCAAGAAAGCAATAGGTATGCTGGGGATTGACCAGTGGAAAGGAGCAGCCAAAATGCAACAGCAGATTGTATGTAACACACACACACACAAAACACGTGGGTGCACACAGACACATACACAAATATACACACAACACTTCCTGAAGAGCAGTTCTAGGATCTGGAATTGTATGACCCCTTTTTAATATAACATTACTCTCAGAATCAGGAGACATAAGATTTCAAAACAGGCAAAACAATCTTAACAAAATGACAAAATGGAGGACTTCTTCCCAAATGAAAGGTCAAGAAATCACAGCCAGGTACTTACTCAAAAAATATATAAGCAATATATCTGAGCAAGAGTCATGACAACATGGGGTGCCTGAGTGGCTCAGTCTCTTGAACCTCTGACTTCAGCTCAGGTCATGATCTCCTGGTTCATGTTCCGAGCCCCTTGTTGGGCTCTGTGCTGACAGCTCAGAGCCTGGAGCCTGCTTCCCATTCTGTGTCTCCCTCTCTGTCTGCCCCTCCCCTGCTCATGCTCTGTCTCTCAAAAATTAATAAAAACATGAAACCATTTTTAAAAAGATTCAGGACAACACTCATGAGACTACTACCTAAACTTCAAAAAAATCATGGAAGACCCCAGAGAAATTCTGGTCAGAGAGAAAAAAGACCTAAAGACTTGTCTACCTGAAATAAATTTATGTAAATGAGAAGTAAAAATGACTGCATATAGCCACAATGAGGATTAAAGACAAGAAGACCGAAAATGTGATCTAGTAGATACAATTATGGAAAATAATGAGTCCGACTAACATATTTACCATCTCACTAAATTGTCATTTGTTTCCAAGCAGGAAGTGTGGATGCATCTTAAGATCAGCTCTCTCCGAAATTTTCTAGCATTCAATGCAGTGTTGTTAAATAGAGTTACTACATGGGAGAGTACACCTCCAGAAACTAATCGACTTATGATTGTAAATTTGTGATATCTGGCCCCTTTCACTTATTTAAGTCACTAAGCCATCACATCAAGCACTATTCCACACTCAATGTCCATAGAATCATCCTAATTGGATTTTATGTAGAAGTGATATCTCATAGTTACTGTTTTTGACTTGTTCACTTACCTTTAAGTTGAGTCATGAAACTCCATCTGTGTTGTAAGTGGACAAATACCTATGTTTTTAGCTTAGTAATGATTCCTGCTACAGGCATGCCACTTTATCCTTCTTGCCCCTTCTTGCCCTACCTTCCTTCAATGTTTTCTCTATGTCAATAATACTGCAATTTACATGGGACAGCAGCTACCTCTTTGGGAGAATGGTTTGATTTCATCTGCATATACCTGCAGCAATGGAATTGTTGGAATCTACAGCAGTTCTCTTTTAACTTTCTAGAAGAATATCCATAGTGTCTTCTATAATGGCTGTACTCCTTCCGTTGTCAACACAGTATACACAACTTCTCCCCTTCTCACAAACCATGCAAGTAGTTGATACTTCTTCCCCCTTAATGAAATGAAATATTGTGATGTGGGAGGTGATATATTAGTATTGCTTTTCCTTTGCATTTCCTGGATAAATAGTGGTGTTGAGAGTCTCTTCATATACTTAATGGGAAATTTCCGTGTGTTTTTGGAAAAACATCTATTCACATCATTGCCCACTGGATGATATGACTTTTCTTGTTTTGTTTGGTCATTATTATGGTGTTCTATGGCCTTCTGGTATACAGAGAATGTTCCCAGTGTCTTCAAATGGCTCTTTGGTTTTACATTTATATTTATGTCTTTAATCCATTTTTCCTTAATTTTGGTTTATTGTTTATGATAGGCCTCTAAAATTGTGGTTGTCAGATTATCCAAAACTTGTACTGAAGATCAATCATCTCATTCTTGAATGGCTTTAACACTTTTACCAAAAGATTATCAAAGCATGGGCATAAATGTCTGTCCAATTATGTTTGCTTATTTAAAATTCTTTTTACAAAGAAAGTCAGATTGGGAAAGAATAAATGGGAGAGAGAGAGAGAGACAGAGAGAGAGAGAGGGAGAGAGAGACAGATTTGTAAGCATGATACATGCTCAGCATGGACTTTGATGGGGGACTCAATCCCAGGATATTGGAATCATAACCTGGTTGTGTTACTCAACTCACTGAACAAACCTGTGTTTTATATCCTTTGATGTATAAGCTGTAATCTCATTGGTAACCTTCTTTCCAGGTACTATATTATTTCAGATGTAATTGAACATAGAACTGTTTCCTCCTTTTTACTTAGACATAGCAATTTATTGTGTAGGAATGTTTGTGGAGTGTGTGTGTGTGTGTTGATATTGTACCTATCCGTTTCCAGAATTTGTTTATCAGTGTGAAATGTCTCTTGTATTTTCTACCCTAAAAATCATGTCAGCTACAGAGATAATTTTTCTCTTTTGCATGCCCTTTGTTTATTTTTTCCTAGGACAGTGCTCTGACCAAGTATTCCAGCTAGCGTATTGAATGGGACTGATAACAGTGATAATCTTTGTTTCAGTTTTTAAATTTTTATTTATTTATTTTAAATGTTTCAGTTTTTTAAATTAATTTTTAAAATTTAAATGTTTATTTACTTTTGAGACAATGCGAGAGGCAGAGTGCAAACAGCGGAGGGGCAGACAAAGGGAGACACAGAATCTGAAGTGGGCTCCAAGCTCTGAGCTGTCAGCCCAGAGTCCGACGCGGGGCTTGAACTCATGAATTGTGAGATCATCACCTGAGCTGAAGTCAGACACTAACCAACTGAGCCACTCAGGCTTCCCTGTTTCAGTTTTTACCCAAAGAAAAGCTTGCTGTTTTTAACCATTGAATATGATGTTAGCTGTCATTATCAGGGTTTATTGTGGTGAGGTATATTCCTCTGAGGCTAATTTAATGAACATTTTTAGAATGAAGAGGAGATGAATGACATCAGATGACTTGTCTGTTATCTATTGAGATCATCATATGGTTCTCTTTTTCCTATTGTCAGCATGGGATTTCACATATTGGTCACATATTTTGAATCATTATTTCATGAAAAAATGGACCTCAATAGATTATGGTGCATGATCCTTTGAATGTACTGTGAATTCAGTTTGTAAAATGACATAATTTTGTGGTTTTTTTCAGGTTATATTTATTTATTTTCCAGAGAGAGATAGAAAGCAAGATGGGGAGTGGCAGAGAGACAGATGGAATCCAAAGCAGACTCTGTGCTAGCAGACCAGAGCCCAGTGTGGAGCTTGAATTCACAATGAGATCAAGATCTGAGCTTAAATCAAGTATTGGAAGCTTAACTGACTAAACCATCCAGATGCCCGTGCAGTATGATATTGTTGGTGGAATAGACAGGCTGAGAAAATACTTACAATTTATATGAATAATACATTACTTTTCTTTGATGCTTTACTAATATTTAATCTGTTGGAGTGTGGCCTATGTGAAATACCGTATATATTGAGATAATATGTTTTATGTGGCACTGAACTTACTAAAAGCCACAAATACTGAATATGTCTATGATTTGTTTTTCTGGCATAAAATCTGGAATATTTTAAAGTTGAATTAAACTGAGACGACATACTAATAATGCCAACTGTTAGCAGATATGAGAGAAGAACAGCCTCTTAAAATGTGATAAAAATCAACACACTTAGGAAATACTTAAAGCAACTGTATCTGTGCAAAGTAAGAAGTAGAAGATCACTGTTTCTTGGAACGGACAAACCTACCGGAAAGAGAAATATAAAAACTTAAATAAAAGAAATGAAATGAAGGAAGGAAGAAAGAAAGAAAAAAAAAAGAAAAAGAAGAAAGAGAGAAAAGAAAAGAGAAAAGAAAAGGAGGGAGGGAGGGAGGGAGGGAGGGAGGGAAGGAAGGAAGGAAGGAAGGAAGGAAGGAAGGAAGGAAGGAAGGAAGGAAGGAAGGAAAAAAATAAAAAGAGTGAAAGAAAAAAAAAGAGAAAAAAAGAAAAGAAAGAAAAAGAGAAAAGAAAAAGAGAGAGAGAGGGAGGGAAGGAGGGAGGAGGAAGAAGGGAGGGAGGGGGGAGGGAAGGAGGAAGGAAGGGAGGGAGGGAGGAAGGAAGGAAGGAAGGAAGGAAGGAAGGAAGGAAGGAAGGAAGGAAGGAAGGAAAGGAAGGAAGGAAAGGAAGGAAGGGAGGGAGGGAGGGGAGGGGAAGAAAGGGAGGAAGGAAGGAAGGAAGAGTAGAAAGAAAAGAAAAGGGAAGGAAGGTAGGAAGGAAGGGTGGGAGGGAGGGAAGGAAAGAAAAAGAAAGAAAGAGGAAAAGAAAGAGAAAGAAAAGAAAGAAGAAGGAAGGAGAGGGAGGGAGGAAGAAAGAAAAAAAAGAAGGGAAGAAAGGAAGGGAGGGAGGGGGAGAGAAAGAGGGAGGGAGGGAGGAAGGAAGGAAAGAAAAGGAAGGAAGGAAAGGAAGGAAGAAAAAGGAAAGAAGAAAGAAAAAGAAAAAAAGAAAGAAAGAAAGAAAGAAAAAGAAAGGAAGGAGAGAGGGAGGGAGGGAGGGAGGAAGAAAAAAAAAAGAGAAAGGAAGGAAGAAAAGAGAAAGAAAGAAAAGAAAGAAAAAAAAAAGAAAAAGAAAGAAGAAAGAAAAAGAGAAAGAGAAAGAAAAAGAGAAAGAAAGAAAGGGAGGGAGGGGGGAGGGAAAGAGGGAGGGAGGAAGGAAGGGAGGAAAGGAAGGAAGGAAGGAAGAGAAAGAAAGAAAGAAAGAAAGAAAGGAAAGAAAGAAAAAGAAGGAAAGAGAAAGAAAAAGAAAAGGGAAGAAAGGAAGGGTTGGAAGGAGGGAGGGGGGAGAGAGGGAGGGAGCAGGGAGGGAGGAAGGAAGGAAAAGGAAGGGAAGGAAGGATGAGAGGGAGGGAGGTAAAGTAAAGGAAACAAGGAAATAATAGAAAGGAGCAAGGAAGAAAAGAAAAACTCTTATGTGTAAGGTATTTCAATTTGACTATCAGAATGGGGCATTACAAGCCACTTATGTTACTTCTAATCCTCCTGTACTAATAATACCTGAATATATGTGCTCCTTTCAACTTTTCCCGCTTTAGTAACTTTTCAGCTCAGATGTCCTTATTTTTTTGCAATCAATAACTTGTCAAGATATTACAAATATATCTCATGATGTGATGTATATTCCACTTGCCTACAGCTGCAAACATGAGAGAAGAATGTGCTTAACCTGGCACTACTTTTGTAAAATACACACATAAATCACATTTCAATTTTACAATCAAATTGAGATTTCTTTTCCCAATGCACTGTTATGAGATATTTCTCCTTCCTTTTGTATACATTTATCACATATTTCAGTTCAAATTCCTTAAATTGAACCATATTTCCTTTCATTTTGTCAAAGACCCATTTGTCAAGCTTTGTGCTATGATCACCAATCATATATGAATGCTGGTATGAACTCAAGGGAATTGCTTTTCTTTCAAGGGTCCAAGATTTACTTCCTTCAGAGTTTTTGTGGGAGTGAGATGCTGCTGATCACCTCATATAACTAATCATCATAGATTTTTTTTAACTGAATGAGTTTCTTAGCTTTAAGATGGTTATTAAATTTACACTTCAGTTGCTAGGAGACCAGGTATCCTGTGAGGACAGTTTTGCTGGTTTACATAGCTTATCCATTTGGTTGGCCAAAGCAGCTCTTGCAGATGAGAAACAGAGCTGCAGATAATCTTAACTGAGATTGCCCATGTTTCCTAAAAAAATTTAAGAGGGTTGTCCAAGAGATGGACCTACCTGTGTTTCAGCCTCCATTAATTCTCCTTTCTGTGATCGTGAGTCCATGGGGGATTTCAACATGTGGTCTATGATTAAAGGATATGCTCTGAAGCCTTGACAGAAATATCACCAGGAAGAAGACCATGTTACACAATGTATGTATCCAAACCAGGTAAATATTGTGAATGTCTTTCTGTGATTTCCCAGACACCTCTGGAAAATAGTTGCCATTGATCAATGTCAGTCATTTCGCTAGAGTGGGAATTAAATAGCTCAGTCTTTTGAGTGTCCTGCTCTTAATTTCAGCTTGGGCTAAGATCAGCTTTTCTAGCTGATTTTCTTGCTAAGAAACATAAATGCTAAATACATAAATATTCTTTATTTTTCTTTAAGAATAAGAACTTTTCTCTATTTTATGCAAGTACTTAAGAACTAATTTGCATGTAACATTCTGGATTAGAATTTTTGTTAGTAACTTTGGTTCATTGCAGTAAAATCTACATAGAAGGACTAAAGACTTTTAAAAGTACTTAAAAATGTGCAAAGTATGATAGTTCAACTAGGTAACAGCTTTCTAAATGAGGTGCATATATATTCTCACATGTATTTCACAGTAAGTAAATGTTTAGATAGACAATAGTACACTTATATTGCTGACCTTATCCTCTTATCATGAACTTAATCTTTGAGATTTCATAGGATCAGTTTGTTACAGTCTCTGATCTTGAGTGAAAATCTTTTCAATAATAACATTCTCCTTTGGTTTAACCTAAACTCTAAATTAGGCTGCCCTAACTTTTTGCAAGAATAATGAGAAAAGGCAGGATTCCAAATGCTTCTCCAGGATCTTCCCTACTTTAGGATTTAAAGAAGGAACTGTATAGAGAAAGAGGTACTGTGCATCATCCTAATTGCGGTTTAATTGCTGGAACTACTGGAGCAAGGATATTGTCAACCTTCACCAACTCAAATGTGCCTATAATAAGGAAGATTTCTACAATCCACAGTGCTGCTAATAAAACTGCCCCTATGGTAAATGATTTTTCTTTTGCATCACCAATGTCTGTTAGTTTATAAGAACAAAGTGTAAATGCTATTTTCTAATAGTTCTGTACTTTACACATGCAGTCACATAGCATGAGTACTCATCCATTTGGCCCCATAGTGAGATTTGTTTCCAATGATAATTTCCTGTGTAGAATGGTTACTTTGGAACAATCCCAGAGCCCTTCACTTTCCCATTGAATATCATCCTTTTTCAGGTATTTATGCTAATTTTTGTAACTTGCCACCAGCAAGCATCCTATATTGTCAATGACAATGATAGTGGATATCTATGCTGTATTACTTGTAGCACCAACTCATCAACCCTATTCATCCTGTGTATGTCATTACAACTACACCTGATGTGGTAAGATACTAATACTAGGTTATTCAAGAGAATGTCAATCCAAACTTAGGTGGGCTAGTGTTTATCTATGAGAAATAAATCTACATGTGTACTTATATTTCCCTTGATTTCTTCAGAAAGACTTTATTTTTAAATTAAAAAAAATAGTGTTTATTTATTGGAGAGAGAGAGAGAGAGAGAGAGAGAGAGAGAGAGAGAAATAGCAGGAATATGGAAGAGGCAGAGACACGGAATCTGAAGCAGGTTCCAGGCTCTGAGCTATCAACACAGCAAGATGTGGGACTTGAATTCACAAGCCATAGGGTCATGACCTGAGCCAAAGTCAGACACCTAACTGAATGAGCTACCCAGGTACCCCTCTTTAGAAAAAGTAAAAAAAAAAACCAAAATGGGATGCCAGTGTAAGTTTATGCAACATACTTTCATTTGTGGAAATGTAAAAGTTACTTTTATAGTATAAACTAATTAAAATGGTGTTTAACAGAAAGAAATGAGAATGGGGACAGTTGTGGAAGAATGGAGATAGAGACAAATAATATGTGATATCTGATTTAGTCCAATAGGAATCAAGTGATCTAAACGAGGATAGTGTGGAGGGGAAGATAGATCCTGATACAATCTTGAAATCTTGACAATCTTGACAATCTTATGTACAACCCAGGATTCATTTAAGCATTTTTGAATTACTTTACATTCATTTAGGTATTTTAACAAAAACACCTTCGATGTCATAGGCCAAATGTTTTCTACTGGAAAAATGTATTTACACCTGAAAGCAGAGCTTTCTCTTGCCAGCCCAGGGATTATAATGCCACCAGTGAACTAATAAATATCACATGACATGGCCATCGACTGCACTACCGTCAGCATGCTGTGTAGTTTTACAAGTGGTATTATTAATGTCCTGTTTTACTTTGCTGTTTTCCCAATCTTGCTCCTTTGTGCCTGTGTTTGCTCCATATGTCTCCCATCGTGCTATTTCCTGTATATTATTTCCTTTTCCATCTAAACATTTTATTAATATTTTATGAATGTATACACTTTCAGGTTCTAAGCCTCCAGTATAACATGGCTAATAAATCCCTTAAAGGTCTGGCATCAGCTAGGTTAGGTTTGTACTTCCCTGCTCCACTGTCCACTTGCTGGTATACTGAGACAAAACTGTTTTTATCTGTCTAAAAAATTTGGCCAGGCTTTTTCCTGACCTTGATGCAGAAGGATCACTGTGGATCTTACATTTTCAAAACTGATATTTATACCTCCCCGTCAATCTGTTGTTTTTCCATCTTGTGAACTAGGTAAGGAAAATAGATTCACATGATATTTGCCTTCATTAGAAAACTACCTTGCTAAAACATGAGACAAAAAATAGGTGATGGCGAAAAGCTTATAAATGTTTCCTGTGTTCAAAATTCTCAAATGCATATAGGTGATGGTTTAACTGGAACCCATTACTTGACACTGAAATTTGCAGCGCTCGCCTGATATGATTATCCTGAAAAAACTTAAAACATTGTAGTAATGTAAGTCTTGGATCACTGAGGCTTGTCACAAATACTGTATCATCAAAGCTGAAAAAATGATCACATCTGAGTTGTGAAGCACCATGCTAGCCCTGAAATAGGGCAAAAGTGTCATGCCTCATCTCTGATTTTGCCAAGAGACAGGTAGGCCAAAATGAAGCAGAGTCAACAGTAGCATGCAGTGTTGGCTTGTACATTGTAGACATAATGCCATGTAATTTATAAAATCATTATCTAATGGTGGCCATTGACAGAGACAATGCAGAGTTCAGAAGTGTTTCATCACTATGAGGACTCTTGATGTGTCTTCCTACAGTGGACCTTCCCATGGATATCTTCAGGCCATTCAGCACTGAACTTTCTTTGCACATCATCACTCAAATCAGGGAACTATGAATTAAAACCACAATGAGATACCACCTCACACCTGTTAGAATGGCTAACGTGAACAACTCAGGCAACAACAGATGTTGGATAGGATGCAGAGAGAGATGATCTCTTTTGCACTGGTGGTGGGAATGCAAGCTGGTGCAGCCACTCTGGAAAACAGCATGGAGGTTCCTCAAAAAATCAAAAATAAAACTACCCTATGACCCAGGAATTGCATTAGTAGGTATTTATCTAAGGGATACAGGTATGCTGTTTTTAAGGGACACATACACCCCAATGTTTATAGCAGAGCTATTGGCAATAGTCAAAGTGTGTAAAGAGCCCAAATGCCCATAGATTGATGAATGGATAAAGAAGATGTGGTATATACACAATGGAATATTACTCAACAATCAAAAAGAATGAAATCTTGCCACTTGCAATTACATGGATGGAACTAGAGGTTATTATGCTAAGTGAAATTAGTCAGAGAAAGACAAATATCATATGACTTCACTCATATGAGGACGTTAACATAAAAAAACATTGAAGGAAGGGAAGCAAAAATAATATAAAAACAGGGAGGTGGACAACACATAAGAGACTATTATATGTAGAGAACAAATAAAGAGATACTGGAGGGAATGTGGGAGCGGGTATGGGCTAAATGGGTAAGGGGCATTAAGGAATCTACCCCTGAAGTCATTGTTGCACTATATGATAACTAACTTGGATGAAAATGTAAAAAAATAAATTAAATTGCAAAAAGATTGTCTAACCTTTGGAAAACAGTTGCAAGTAATCAATGTTCTTAGTTTTCTTGAGATGAGAATGGAACTCCAATAGTGATTGATGAATTATTAAAGAAGGAAGTATGGAAAAGAAATACTCCTTACAGAATATTTGAAACTGAAAGAAGAAGAATCTGATATGCTACATTCACATTAACGGATTTTGCAAAGCACAACCGAAATTTACAAGATTGCTTTCTCTAGGTGCTTTCTTGCAGAAGATCAACTAGTATCCATTTTAACCAAGATACTAAGATTTATGTAGAGTATCTTTCATAGCAATATATGAAACTCATAGTACATATTGAACATCAGACCACCCATATAAGAGAAGTGAGGAAAACCAGAGTTTGAAAACTATGAGATACGCCTAAGATTAAATGTATATAAGATATTGTTTATTCCTTTAAGCTACTACTTTGGCTTTTTACATTTTCCAGTATCTCTGAGTCATTGCAGTAAACTGTATAAAAAAGTACTAAGGCCTGCAGACTTGTAAAAATACTTTAAACCTGCTAATGTATGACACATTAACTAGACATGAGAGTTCTTCCTGATGTCCATATTTTCTCATGTTTGTTTCCCAGTAAGTGAACATTTAAAGACAGTAGTGGAGTTTATGGATGAATTTATCCTTGAATGTTTTACCTCTTGCATGAGACTTGGTAGGGCATGCTGTTATCCTCTATATGAATTGACTATAGTGTTCTTTTTTGGTTTTAGTTATAATGCTACCATAATCCAAAATTTAAAATAGACTGTCCCATATTTTACAAAGAATTAAATGGAGAGCAAGGATTCCAAATACTTTTTCAGTATCTTCATTATTTCAAGATTTCAGTAAGAACCTGAGAAGAGATGTGATTTCATTCTCACTGTGGTTTTGTTGCTTGAACTAGTCAAGAAATGGGATTGTCAATCTCACCAAATCAAATGAGCTTTGAAGAAATAATCTATCAACGAGCCATAGGATTGCAAATACACTGGCCCAAGGAGCTGGATTTTTTCTACATCACCAATGTCTGTTAGACCAAGAGAAGCAATTACAATGGAGCAATATGCTTTGTTCCAGAAGCTGACCACTTTTCATATGCACTCACAGAACATCTGTACTCCTGCAACTGGCCCAATGGGACCTTTGTGCCAATCACCAGATTCCATCCTATCTCCCTCAGAGAACAGTTATTTTGCAACAATCCTGGAGTTCTCCCCTTTCCCCCATGGATATCCACCTTCATTAGCCAATGATGCTCACTTCTTTAACCTGCCATCAGAAACTATCATGGGGTTGGTAATGACAATGATAGCTTCTGCAGAATCATGTTCAACATCAATTCATCCACCATCTCTTTCCTGTGTACATCACCCAAATTTGCATCTTACGTGGAAAGATACTGCCAGGTTTTGCAAGAGAATAGCAGTTCAACTGGAGGGGGGAAGTCTTAATAAAATACCTACCATTATCTTCTACCAAGAATAAACCTAGTTATGAACCTTTATTTCCTGTTGTAGACTATGGGTCTGGAGTTCTATTTTGTCCAGCAGGAGAGTGGATGCAGAATTAAAATTTGAGAGAGGCTGATGTTCAGGAGGAGACAATAGCCCCAAGTAAGAGTCTTTGCTCCGTTTTTGTTAGGATCAGAAGGCTTACAAGTGTGATGAACATGCACAAAGAGACAATAAAACCATGAACATTAACTCATGTATGTGAGAGAAAGGGGGTTTTGAAGATATGTGGTGTTAGGCGTTTGGGTCAATACAAAACAAAATCCCAGCTCCATGCAGATAGTTGTTTATGGCAGGCATGAGGCACATTTTCTGTTTATCTTAGCTTATATATGGGATAAAACACATAGAGCATGCTACTTCAGGGTAAACAAGACACCTTTCATTTACTAATTAGCTCCGTTCTGGGCAATTTCACTCTGCTGAGGTCTATAGCCCTGTTTACCTGTTTACCTATTCTGGTCCTTCCCTCCTGCGAAAGCAGTTTTCTGTTATTGTACTATGTGGGGCACTTCCACCCTGATTATCTACAGGTTTCATCCTGTAGGTTCCTATTCCCCTATGCTTTTGTTCTATACTGGGGGCACTTTCACCTTGTTTACTTAATCTTGGATGCTTTCATCCTAAACTTTGTTAGCCCATCATTGCAAGCTCAGGAAATTCCTATACTTATTCCCCACAATTGCCTGTACTTTCAATAGGAAGACTTTAAAACCAAATGGGAGATTATTCTGAGTTTATTCTCAAGAGACTTTCTGATGGGTGGATATTTGAAGGTAACCATGGAAGTTTAAGGTACAGTGGTATTGGACAGAATGATAATGTGAATATTTGGTGGGGGGAGGGATGCTGACAGGGACTACTAAAAAATATATCTGATTTAGTTCAATATGGTTCCAAGGAGCTAAGATGGATAGTGTAGAAGATAAGTTATTTCCTGATATAATATAAAAAGGCAAATATATAAGATTCATGTCAGCATTTTTTATTTATATTACTTTCGTCCAGTTTTTGATAGGGATGCCTTAAATTTAATGGGCAAAGCTTCTTTTTAAAAGAAAGATATTTCACATTTCTCAGTAGAGCCTATTCTTGCCATTAGAGGAATTTCTATGCCACCAATGAAGGAATAAAGATCAAATGACATGGTTATGGTTTGTGGGACTATCCAGGTTGTGTAGAATTGTACATGTATCCTTTTTTTTTTTTTTTTTAATATATGAAATTTACTGTCAAATTGGTTTCCATACAACACCCAGTGCTCATCCCAAAAGGTGCCCTCCTCAATACCCATCACCCACCCTGCCCTCCCTCCCACCCCCCATCAACCCTCAGTTTGTTCTCAGTTTTTAACAGTCTCTTATGCTTTGGCTCTTTCCCACTCTAACCTCTTTTTTTTTTTTTTCCCTTCCCCTCCCCCATGGGTTTCTGTTACGTTTCTCAGGATCCACATAAGAGTGAAACCGTATGGTATCTGTCTTTCTCTGTATGGCTTATTTCACTTAGCATCACACTCTCCAGTTCCATCCACGTTGCTACAAAAGGCCATATTTCATTTTTTCTCATTGCCATGTAGTATTCCATTGTGTATATAAACCACAATTTCTTTATCCATTCATCAGTTGATGGACATTTAGGCTCTTTCCATAATTTGGCTATTGTTGACAGTGCTGCTATAAACATTGGGGTACAAGTGCCCCTATGCATCAGTACTCCTGTATCCCTTGGATAAATTCCTAGCAGTGCTATTGCTGGGTCATAGGGTAGGTCTATTTTTAATTTTCTGAGGAACCTCCACACTGCTTTCCAGAGCGGCTGCACCAATTTGCATTCCCACCAACAGTGCAAGAGGGTTCCTGTTTCTCCACATCCTCTCCAGCATCTATAGTCTCCTGATTTCTTCATTTTGGCCACTCTGACTGGCGTGAGGTGATATCTGAGTGTGGTTTTGATTTGTATTTCCCTGATAAGGAGCGACGTTGAACATCTTTTCATGTGTCTGTTGGCCATCCGGATGTCTTCTTTAGAGAAGTGTCTATTCATGTTTTCTGCCCATTTCTTCACTGGGTTACTTGTTTTTGGGTGTAGAGTTTGATGAGGTCTTTATAGATTTTGGATACTAGCCCTTTGTCCGATATGTCATTTGCAAATATCTTTTCCCATTCCGTTGGTTGCCTTTTAGTTTTGTTGGTTGTTTCCTTTGCTGTGCAGAAGCTTTTTATCTTCATAAGGTCCCAGTAATTCACTTTTGCTTTTAATTCCTTTGCCTTTGGGGATGTGCCGAGTAAGAGATTGCTACGGCTGAGGTCAGAGAGGTCTTTTCCTGCTTTCTCCTCTAAGGTTTTGATGGTTTCCTGTCTCACATTCAGGTCCTTTATCCATTTTGAGTTTATTTTTGTGAATGGTGTGAGAAAGTGGTCTAGTTTCAACCTTCTGCATGTTGCTGTCCAGTTTCCCAGTACCATTTGTTAGACTTTTTTCCATTGGATGTTCTTTCCTGCTTTGTCAAAGATGAGTTGGCCATACGTTTGTGGGTCTAGTTCTGGGGTTTCTATTCTATTCCATTGGTCTATGTGTCTGTTTTTATGCCAATACCATGCTGTCTTGATGATGACAGCTTTGTAGTAGAGGCTAAAGTCTGGGATTGTGATGCCTCCTGCTTTGGTCTTCTTCTTCAAAATTACTTTGGCTATTCGGGGCCTTTTGTGGTTCCATATGAATTTTAGGATTGCTTGTTCTAGCTTCGAGAAGAATGCTGGTGCAATTTTGATTGGGATTGCATTGAATGTGTAGATAGCTTTGGGTAGTATTGACATTTTGACAATATTTATTCTTCCAATCCATGAGCAGGGAATGTCTTTCCATTTCTTTATATCTTCTTCAATTACCTGCATAAGCTTTCTATAGTTTTCAGCATACAGATCTTTTACATCTTTGGTTAGATTTATTCCTAGGTATTTTATGCTTCTTGGTGCAATTGTGAATGGGATCAGTTTCTTTATTGGTCTTTCTGTTGCTTCATTGTTAGTGGATAAGAATGCAACTGATTTCTGTACATTGATTTTGTATCCTGCAACTTTGCTGAATTCATGTATCAGTTCTAGCAGACTTTTGGTGGAGTCTATCGGATTTTCCATGTATAATATCATGTCATCTGCAAAAAGCGAAAGCTTGACTTCATCTTTGCCAATTTTGATGCCTTTGATTTCCTTTTGTTGTCTGATTGCTGATGCTAGAACTTCCAGCACTATGTTAAACAACAGCGGTGAGAGTGGGCATCCCTGTCGTGTTCCTGATCTCAGGGAAAAAGCTCTCCGTTTTTCCCCGTTGAGGATGATGTTAGCTGTGGGCTTTTCATAAATGGCTTTTATGATCTTTAGGTATGTTCCTTCTATCCCGACTTTCTCAAGGGTTTTTATTAAGAAAGGGTGCTGGATTTTGTCAAAGGCCTTTTCTGCATCGATTGACAGGATCATATGGTTCTTCTCTTTTTTTTTTGTTAATGTGATGTATCACGTTGATCGATTTGCAAATGTTGAACCAGCCCTGCATCCCAGGAATGAATCCCACTTGATCATGGTGAATAATTCTTTTTATATGCTGTTGAATTCTATTTGCTAGTATCTTATTGAGAATTTTTGCATCCATATTCATCAGAGATATTGGCCTGTAGTTCTCTTTTTTTACTGGGTCTCTGTCTGGTTTAGGAACCAAAGTAATACTGGCTTCATAGAATGAGTCTGGAAGTTTTCCTTCCCTTTCTATTTCTTGGAATAGCTTGAGAAGGATAGGTATTATCTCTGCTTTAACCCTCTGGTAGAACTCCCCTGGGAAGCCATCTGGTCCTGGACTCTTATTTGTTGGGAGATTTTTGATAACTGATTCAATTTCTTCGCTGGTTATGGGTCTGTTCAAGCTTTCTATTTCCTCCTGATTGAGTTTTGGAGGAGTGTGGGTGTTTAGGAATTTGTCCATTTCTTCCAGGTTGTCCAATTTGTTGGCATATAATTTTTCATAGTATTCCCTGATAATTGTTTGTATCTCTGAGGGATTGGTTGTAATCATTCCATTTCATTCATGATTTTATCTATTTGGGTCATCTCCCTTTTCTTTTTGAGAAGCCTGGCTAGAGGTTTGTCAATTTTGTTTATTTTTTCAAAAAAACAACTCTTGGTTTCGTTGATCTGCTCTACAGTTTTTTTAGATTCTATATTGTTTATTTCTGCTCTGATCTTTATGATTTCTCTTCTTCTGCTGGGTTTAGGCTGCCTTTGCTGTTCTGCTTCTATTTCCTTTAGGTGTGCTGTTAGGTTTTGTATTTGGGATTTTTCTTGTTTCTGGAGATAGGGCTGGATTGCAATGTATTTTCCTCTCAGGACTGCCTTTGCTGCATCCCAAAGCGTTTGGATTGTTGTATTTTCATTTTCGTTTGTTTCCATATATTTTTTAATTTCTTCTCTAATTGCCTGGTTGACCCACTCATTCGTTAGTAGGGTGTTCTTTAACCTCCATGCTTTTGGAGGTTTTCCAGACTTTTTCCTGTGGTTAATTTCAAGCTTCATAGCATTGTGGTCTGAAAGTATGCATGGTATAATTTCAATTCTTGTAAACTTATGAAGGGCTGTTTTGTGACCCAGTATATGATCTATCTTGGAGAATGTTCCATGTGCACTCGAGAAGAAAGTATATTCTGTTGCTTTGGGATGCAGAGTTCTAAATATATCTGTCAAGTCCATCTGATCCAATGTATCATTCAGGGCCCTTGTTTCTTTATTGACTGTGTGTCTAGATGATCTATCCATTTCTGTAAGTGGGGTGTTAAAGTCTCCTGCAATGACCACATTCTTATCAATAAGGTTGCTTATGTTTATGAGTAATTGTTTTATATATGGGGGCTCCGGTATTCGGTGCATAGACATTTATAATAGTTAGCTCTTCCTGATGTATAGACCCTGTAATTATTATATAATGCCCTTCTTCATCTCTTGTTACAGCCTTTAATTTAAAGTCTAGTTTGTCTGATATAAGTATGGCTACTCCAGCTTTCTTTTGGCTTCCAGTAGCATGATAAATAGTTCTCCATCCCCTCACTCTCAATCTAAAGTGTCCTCAGATCTAAAATGAGTCTCTTGTAGACAGCAAATAGATGGGTCTTGTTTTTTTATCCATTCTGATACCCTATGTCTTTTGGTTGGCGCATTTAATCCATTTACATTCAGTGTTATTATAGAAAGATACGGGTTTAGAGTCATTGTGATGTCTGTATGTTTTATGCTTGTAGTGATGTCTCTGGTACTTTGTCTCACAGGATCCCCCTTAGGATCTCTTGTAGGCTTGGTTTCGTGGTGACAAATTCCTTCAGTTTTTGTTTGTTTGGGAAGACCTTTATCTCTCCTTCTATTCTAAATGACAGACTTGCTGGATAAAGGATTCTCAGCTGCATATTTTTTCTGTTTAGCACACTGAAGATATCGTGCCAAGCCTTTCTGGCCTGCCAAGTTTCAAAGGAGAGATCAGTCACGAGTCTTATAGGTCTCCCTTTATATGTGAGGGCACGTTTATCCCTTGCTGCTTTCAGAATTTTCTCTTTATCCTTGTATTTTGCCAGTTTCACTATGATATGTCGTGCAGAAGATCGATTCAAGTTACGTCTGAAGGGAGTTCTCTGTGCCTCTTGGATTTCAATGCCTTTTTCCTTCCCCAGTTCAGGGAAGTTCTCAGCTATAATTTCTTCAAGTACCCCTTCAGCACCTTTCCCTCTCTCTTCCTCCTCTGGGATACCAATTATGCGTATATTATTTCTTTTTAGTGTATCACTTAGTTCTCTAATTTTTCCCTCATACTCCTGGATTTTTTTATCTCTCTTTCTCTCAGCTTCCTCTTTTTCCATAACTTTATCTTCTAGTTCACCTATTCTCTCCTCTGCCTCTTCAAGCCGAGCCATCGTGGATTCTATTTTGTTTTGCATTTCGTTTAAAGCGTTTTTCAGCTCCTCGTGACTGTTCCTTAGTCCCTTGATCTCTGTGGCAAGAGATTCTCTGCTGTCCTGTATACTGTTTTCAAGCCTAGCGATTAATTTTATGACTATTATTCTAAATTCACTTTGTGTTATATTATTTAAATCCTTTTTGATCAGTTCATTAGCTGTTGTTATTTCCTGGAGATTCTTCTGAGGGGAATTCTTCCGTTTGGTCATTTTGGATAGTCCCTGGAGTGGTGAGGACCTGCAGGGCACTTCCCCTGTGCTGTGGTGTATAACTGGAGTTGGTGGGCGGGGCCGCAGTCCGACCCGATGTCTGCCCCCGGCCCACCGCTGGGGCCCCAGTCAGACTGGTGTGTGCCTTCTCTTCCCCTCTCCTAGGGGAGGGATTCACTGTGGGGTGGCGTGGCCCGCTGGGCTACTTGCACACTGCCAGGCTTGTGTTGCTGGGGATCTGGCGTATTAGCTGGGGTGGGTAGGCAAGGTGCACGGGGGCAGGAGGGGCAGGCTTAGCTCCCTTCTCCTTAGGTGATCCACTTCAGGAGGGGCCCTGTGGCAGCAGGAGGGAGTCAGATCTGCTGCCGGAGGTTTGGCTCCACAGAAGCACAGAGTTGGGTGTTTGCGTGGAGTGAGCAAGTTCCCTGGCAGGAACTGGTTCTCTTTGGGATTTTGGCTGGGGGATGGGCGAGGGAGATGGCGCTGGTGAGCGCCTTTGTTCCCCGCCAAGCTGAGCTCTGCCGTCCAGGGGCTCAGCAGCTCTCCCTCCCTTTGTCCTCCAGCCTTCCCGCTTTCTGAGCAGAGCTGTTAACTTATGACCTCCCAGACGCTAAGTCGCGCTTGCTGTCAGAACACAGTCCGTCTGGCCCCTCCACTTTTGCCAGCCAGACTTGGGGGCTCTGCTTGGCCGGCAAGCCGCCCCTCTGCCCCGGCTCCCTCCCGCCAGTCCGTGGAGCGTGCACCGCCTCACAGCCCTTCCTACCCTCTTCCGTGGGCCTCTCATCTCTGCTTGGCTCTGGAGACTCCGTTCTGCTAATCCTCTGGCGGTTTTCTGGGTTCTTTAGGCAGGTGTAGGTGGAATCTAAGTGATCAGCAGGACTCGCGGTGAGCCCAGCGTCCTCCTATGCAGCCATCTTCCCTCCAACCTCTGTACATGTATCCTTAATGATAACCTTGTCTCTTCACGGTCCTACAAACATTACTGCATCTGTGTGTCACTTTCTCTTCCACACATGCATCTCCCAAACTTATTTCCAAAAGTACACTTTTGCGATGTTCTGTAGGTCAGGCATTCATAGAAGGAAGGAAGGTCTGGAGACAAAGAGGATAAATGGTGTGCTTAACCCACTCTCCATCAGTTTGACTCTTATTTTCACATAAGCTGATTCTCTCCATAAAGTATTCTCATTACCAAACGTGACGTATCATTGCTTTCCAAAACAACTACCACTTGGATATTGACATTTGTTCAGAAGGTCATCATGGATTCTGTATTTTCCAAATTGATCTCTATACAACCCCTGATTCACATCTTTTCTATCCTGCTCCCTCAAATTATTTCAGAGTAAATAGACTCTTCCACAGGATGTTTCCTCTGAATAGCAAACTACCTTCCTCAAACATGTGGACTAGAAGCAGGTGATGATGTTGGAATTAGAAATTGTTTGAGGTGCTACAACCCCAAATATGTATGTTTGTTGGTGCAACTGGAACACTTTTGAATGTTTTAGTCTGTTTTGTTTTTGACCCTGAAAGGTGCAGATATTCCAGAAGATGAATATGCTGCAAATCTGAAACCTCTGTAAGGAATGTATGACCTGGAAGACAGAGGCGTCTCCACCAAACTCTAACACCAAAGCTGAAAAATGTGAACGTTTTGAGTATGGAAGAAACATGATAGACTTAAATTGGGGAGAATGTGATCTAAGGGAGCTACTACAGACAACATGCTATAGTGTCTCTTTATTTTTTTCCAGTGTGCCCATTAGTGTGTATTATTTTGCAAAGCTTGTTTCAAATATGCCCTACACCAGACACAGAGTTTGAACTCACAACCCTGAGGTCAAGAGTCCATTGTCTCTTGAGTGAATCACTCAGGTACCTTTTACTCAGCAAATCTTTTTCACACATTTACCTGAGTCTTGAAGAGTATGTTATCCCTGGCTAACAGTCTTTTTTCATACAAATTTTGAGGAAAGTATCCTATTTTTTTTGTTTCCTACTGATTTTGTGGAGATAATGTCCCAAGATGTATATGAGGTATACTTTGTACTTTATCTATATAATTTTCCTACATACAAAATTCTCCTTGTGACTTTGCATTAACTGATATAATATTTTTCTCTACTGTACTGGCTTTCAGTACAGTCTTAGATATGTGTTCTGATTTACAATTGAGGGTAATATTGTGTCACTGCAATGTCTATTTGTATAGCCATTTAAATTTTAATATATTTTAGCTTCTTTTCTTTCACCCATCCTTAATAGACTCCCTCATGCTGAAATATGCATTGCTCTTGCATATTTCAGCACAGACAAAACTGGTCCCTACCATTTCAGGGCAAACCTTTAAGATGTGTAGCTTTGGAAAGAAATGCCACTTTAGCTGCAAAGCCAGCAAACTAAAAATAGGAAGAAGAGTGTTGAGCTGAAGCAACATTTACCTTAGCATGATATATAAGTCACCTCTATGTTAGGTAGAAATGCATCAGGAGAGCCTTGGATTCCAAAGTTTCCTGATACATGTGGACATCCAAAGAGAAGAGTGGAACTTCTTGCCCTGCTATACCTGTCTCAAGATTCTCAACTTGTCTTTCCAGGAAACATGAAACATAGCATAGTCATTTATGTAGGAATTGTATTATCTTCTTATTTAGGTGATTTCTGTTTGAAACCAGCTTTATAAAATATGTTACATGTAAACCTAATGGTAAACACATACTGGAAACCTTTAGTAGTAATGCAGAAACAGAATCAAAGTACACCACTAAAGACAGCAGTCCAACCACAAGGCAACAGGGGAAGACCGATAAGAAAGGAAAGCATTGCATTAACAAATGTAAAGGGGAATAAATAAACTTAAATAATTACATAGCTAAATTCTTCTGAAAATCGATAGAAGAAATGGTCCTCTTCTTAGATACAAGGTGACCAAATTGATATAAAAGGGAAAATTCATCTAAATGGTGTGTACAATATGTTTTTTTGAAAACTAAGACATATGTACATGCAAGGAGGAAGATAGAAAATATGTAGCATGCAAATTGAGGGAAAAAATGAAGCAAGGTAGCAAGCTTATGGTAGAGAAAGATGTGTCAAAGCAAAGGCTACAACCACAGACAAAGAAGGGCACTACATAATACTAAAGGGAAGTGTTCCATAAAAAGTTATGAGAACACTCCAGAGTCCTGATCCCATTAGGATTACTCTAATACACAGAACATCCATCCTTCAAAACATAAAGGACAAAATTAAGAGAAACACAAGAATAACAACACTTCCATACCTTACATACATCAGTATTTTGTTCATGCAGACATAAACAAAAGTGAAGCCAATACTTTGAGTGATACATTGTATTATGCAGAATAAAGAGACAGATAATCATCACAATCAATTCAACAATGGTGAAATTATTCGTTATTATCAAATTCACAGAGACCTTATTTTATAATATATCAACTATGTGGCCAGAAAAAAGGACACTACCAATTCAAAAGAATTGAAATTGTATTTTACATATCTCCAACCACAATGCTATCCAGAAAAATCAATCGCAAATAACCCATTTTTAAAAATCCTTGGAGACGAAATAACACACTATGAGACAAGACTGGGGGCACAAATAATCAAAGGAGAGGGGAAAAAATACATGGAGACCACTAAACTTGAAAACACTGTATTTAAAAATCTTTGAGATTCAAACTCACTTCATCTCAGATAAAAGATTTTAGCAATACAGGCCTATGTCAACCCATAAGAAAAAAAACGAATAGAGAAAACTAAATTCAGAATCACAGGACTCAGAAAAAAAAAGACAATCAAAGCTCTTGGGCAGTAGAGAGAGGGCAACAAGAAAGGTTCAATCAGAAGGAAATGAAATAAATAATAGAAAGCTTTAGAAGAGTCCATCAAAACCTGGCGTAGATCTCTGAGAAGCTTCAGAGAATCGATGGCCTTTTACCCACATTTCAACAAAACTTTGAAAGAGAACACTCCAATAAATATAAATGGAACATAAGGAGTTGAAAGAATGATCATAACCCTGAAATGCAAGAGTTAGAACAGAAAGCTATGGAAACATTTATGCTAACATATTGGAATGCCCTGATGAAATTCCTACAGATAAGAAGTGGGTCACCTTGCAAAATACAATGAGCAAGGAGGTGAAAGTTTCCGAGGCATGTTATTAGGTATTTCAAGGAACTTAATTGCTTGGACTAGTAATGACCACCAGTATACATAAATCTCCCAACTAAGCCACGCATATGACTATGTGTCTATACCTGTGAAGTCTACCAAATATTTAAGGATTAGTTCATAACTAGAATTCTAAAAAAATTCCCAAATATTGGGAGAAACACAGCTCCTAAATTTATTTCCTGATGTCAGGAATACCCTGATCCAAAACATGATGCTATAACCAAGAAAGATCACAACAGGCACATCCAGCTTAAAACATAGATGTAATAATTTCAAATAAATATTAGCATAACACATCCATCAATATATGAAAAATATCATTCTGCATGATCCAGTGGGGTTGATTGCAGAAGTAAAGTGTGCTAAAATACTCACAGACCCCTTCACATGATACTGCATTTACAAATGAAAAGATCAAATAAATGTACATAGGGCAAGAGGTATTGAAAAATAATTTTACAATGGACCACATCTAATATAAGTAAACTGTTTCAAAGTATGTCTATAGGAAACATACTTGGGTCCATCACAGGTCATAGATAGAACATACCTTCGTAGTTTTTAACTAAATGGTGAAAAACATTGACTAATTTCTGAGTTCAGGAATAAGGCAAAAATAACCATCTTCTTCACTGTTATGTAATATTCTATTGGAGAGCTACCCAGGGAAGTCATACAAGAGGAAAAGACACTCACAGACCATTAATAGTTCAGGAAGAAGAAATGTACCCCTTAGTGAATATGGTATTACCCTGTATATAATAATTTAAAAATTCCCCAAAGTATAACAGCAAAACCCACTAGATCTTATTAATGAGTTCGCTGAATTTGCAGAATACATACCTTCTATACTGAAGTCTGTCATTGGTAGAGATTAAAAATGATTTAGCTGAAGGAAAACTTAATTAAATCGTCATCATGTGCATGTGTACACAAAGTATCAAATACCTAGGAAATAACTACACAATGAAGATGAATTATCTCTACTCTGCAAAGTAGAAAGCATTCATAGACCCATTTGAATAAGACCCATATCAAACAGAAAGGTTTTCCATTCCCAGGATATGGGAGAACAATTAATGTTGAAATGTCAATGCTACCTAGCACACTGTACAGTTTTCAGGCAATCACTATCAAAATCACCAGAAGGGCACACTGTGGGCCCAATCAATGAAGTGTTTAACTCTTTATTTCATCTAAGTGCATGATTTCACTGTTTGTGATTTGAAGCCCATGTCTGGCTCTGTGATGATGAGGGGAACATGTTTGGGATTATCTATATCACACTCTCTCTATCCCTGATCCACTTCTGTTCCCTCTCTTTCAAAATTTAAATAAATAAATAAATAAATAAGTAAGTAAGTAAATAAATAAATAAATAAATAAATAAGCCATAAATCAATAAGTATGAAAAATAACATCCACAGTGTTCATAATAGTAGAAGAGAAGAATTCTAGGAACCAGCTCAATCCTATACAATGAAGAAGTGTCAGGTAGTGCTATACAAAACTCCAATCTAAAGGTCAGGCTACCCAAATCAAAAGAATACTTTTGCCTCTGTACCTTTGAGCAATGACATGGTGTCTTTTCAAAGCTAGCTTGCCTCTGCTTAGTAATATAAAAAGTGATATGCCCCTGATTGGTGTCTCTCCTCTACAACACAACCTATTAGATGAAGTGGCATCACATATGGATTCTCAGTCACCATCTGAGATTAGAGCTTAGATGAAATGTCAACTGTACCCACTGATATTATAATAGTGAGAAAGTTAAGTATGCCTGTAGCCAACATTCTCTTGTCTCCTGACACATTGGTGAAGGACAAACATCCTTGGTCACAAGATTTCCTGCAGGTCCTATACTTTTGGTGGTGAAGGTGGCATATTAACAAAGACATGGATTTGGTACCAATTAAAATGTAGGTGAAGATGCTCAGCTTAAGCACTAAGAAAAAACTCCTGGAATCTTGTAGTAATTGCTCTGATTCATATGGTGTTCAAGGTTGGATTTAGTCACCCACATTTATCATGGGGGTCTTCTTTCCAAATGATGGCTTGTTGTTGTTTTAAGTCTTTGAAGATGGTAGGAGGACAACATGTTTTCGTTTTAATTCCTGTGTGCAGGGCTATATGTTTAGATGTTGCATCAAGATCTCCAAATCTAAACCTAAGTGCATTGGAGCATGATGATTGAGACAGAGAAAGTTCCTCCATAGCAAACAGGACCTCTAGTATCCCAGGGGAATGCCTTCTGGGTCCAAATAATGGGTGCAGCATCTTGTCTGTAGCATCAAATCAAGTTTGTAGGAAGAGGTAAAAATTACTCTAGTGGGAGAAACTATATCCCTCACTTACCAGTCTGAAGAAATTCTGCTGCCTCAATTGGATCCTCACTTCCCAGATACTTTCTAAGTTCCAATGCTGTAATTAATTGAAATGTAAGCTAATTTCATACCTGAGACTGATGAATGCACACTCTTGCTATGCAGAACCTGAACCTGTTATACACATGTACACCCAAACACACACACATACACACACACTTACATGCACATGTGTTTGCTTCCCACTAGGGACACAGTTCTTCTCACTGAGTATTTTTGTTAGCTCTGTCATGCACGGTAGGGAATTAGAAAATACATAGTTGTTTGTATGTGGTAATCTACCTCAGGACAAATCAACAAAAACCACTATGTGGCCATAATGTGAAAAGAGTATACACTGTTAATTTAACTGAGGATGACCTAGTTAAAGCCCACTTTAGGATGAGTCAGCAGTTTTCCTGGTGCTTTTCTACCTTCCTGAAATGTATATTGACACACTCCATGAAAAGACAGTCACTACTAAAAACATTGCTATCCAGAGGTTGAGCTTACAAATTGAGGACCTTCTGATTATGATGTATACAAATCTGCATGCTATCCTTGTGACTCTTGCCTTACTTTGGCACATCTATCTTCTGACAATGATCAGAGAGTAGAAATGGCACATGACCCTTCTGTCAACACTATTATGATGCCTCATCACTCTAAATGTGGACACTTTTTCAGTCTTGGTGTTCCAGTATGATTTGAAAGCTTCATTCCCCCTGGGACTTAACTGGCAAAAATGGTTTCAGTTTGGGAAGATATTCACATCTTGGAAGTGTGAAACTTTAGTGTCAAAAAATGGAAGAGAGTCAAGTCATTTATGAATGTGACACTTAGGCTTTCTGTGAAGCCTAGGATAGGCTCTCCTGTAAGGTGTGAAATATATTTTTCTTTAAACACTATGGCCCGTAAAATACTTTCCTGGTGAAGTATTTACACAAATGTAATATTTAAAAATACTGAAATGAATCCTGCCTTTTTTATATTAAAAGAAAGTATTAAAGTTCAGACGGTGCAAGAACAGAGGAGGGGCAGAGAAAGAGACAGAGACATAATCTGAAGCAGCCTCCAGGCTCTGAACTATCAGCACAGAACCCAAAGTGGGGCTTGAATTTAAGAGATGTAAGATCATGACCTTATCCAAAGTTGGACTTTCAAAGTACTGAGACACCCAGGTGCCCCATATTTGCTTTTTCTATGTTATCTCAGGATCTGTCTTCTCCCCCACACTATCCTACATTTTAGATAATTTGATAATGTTTGGATAAATCCTATATCACTTCCTACCTGCTCTGTCTCTTTTTATTACCCAATTTTTACCATTCTTATGGTTCTTATCAAGGATGGGTTTCTGGAAGTCTGTATATTCCCATACAATACTCCCGTACTCCCAGTACAAAACCCAGTTGTTTTGTATGTGTTGGTGCAAGACCTGGGAACAATAAACCAGATCGTTCAGACCTCACACACTGTGATCCCGAATCCTTATACCTTCCTCAGATAATTTCTTATAAACATAAATGGCTTAGTGCAGAATATTAGAAAGATACTTTTGGGCCTGTCCCTAGTCCCAGAGAACAGAGATATCTTTGTTCCTGAATGGGAGAATCCTGTAAAGGGGAGAGGGGAACAATACCACTAGATGGTATTGCCACAGGGCTTTAGTGAATCTCCAGTTACTTTAGTCAAATCCAGGAATCTATACTAGAGAAGTTTTGCCCCCATGCTACACACAACTCTTAAAATATGTGGATGAATTCCTGATTTCAGAGGAAGCTCATGTCAAAGTTTCTGAGGCCACAATAGGCTTGCTCAACTTCCTAGGACAAAGAGGGCTTAGGGTGTTTCAAAGCAAGTCCCACTTTGTGGAAAGGGAAGTAAAACATTAAGGGCACCTAATCAGTGAAGACTAGTTAAAGATCAACCTGAAAAGAATAGCTGAAATAATTAGCTACCAGCTTCCTCAAATAGAGGGGAAGCTGAGGAAATTGTTAGACCTATTAGGCTAATGTAGACTGTGAATTGATTCTTATGGTCAGAGGTCTAAAGAGTTATAACTGAATACTGACGGGGGATCCCAGACTCTCTCAAATGGGCTACCAAAGAAATGCAGACCCTAGAGAGATTAAGGCAATTTTTAATCACAGACCTGGTTTGGGCACCCCAACTCTGGAAAACCTATTCATTTATTTGTGACAGTAGACGGAGGGTAGATAAGGTGGGATCTGTTGGGTGCATGTTGGGTGCAGTTGTGTACATGTCTAACCTATTAGATCCTGTGTCTAGGGGTGGCCAGAATGTGTCCAGGCTGCAGCAGCCATGCCTTGCTAGTGCAAGAGAGCAGGAAGCTCACAATTGGGGTGAACCTCTTAATCAGCATTCCTCACCATGTCTGAGTTCTCATCAGTCAGAAGGTGGGGAATAGGCTAAATTATTCTTGAATTCTAAAATAGGAGGCCAAAGTTTTGGTGTAAGCTGATTTAATACTGACTACAGATGCCTGTGTTAACTTGACAAGGTTTCTAAGTACAGGAAAGCCAAATGACCTGGTGGAATTAAGCCACAAATATTTGGAAATAAATGATTATCAGACTAGGTCAGACCAGACTGTAGTGCAAATCCATGTGAGCTTAAGGTTATTTATAAAAGGGTCCTCCCAAATGATCACAGATAAATGGCATAATGGGTCTGCTGTTATCAATGGACAAGAGCTGTTAGTATATGAGAAAGGGAGATTGCCCAATAGGTGGTCAGCCCAAACTTGTGAATTGTTTGCTCTCATCAGGCTTCAAATCTGCTTGCAGGAAAGGAAGGGACCATCTGTACCTTCCAAATATCCTTTAGAGGTATACACACTTTGGAAAGATTTGGAATGAAAGAAGCCTCAGCAATAGTAGAGGGAAAGAATTAGTTCATGGGGAAATGATGAAAGAGGTTCAGAAAAGTCTCTTTCTTCTTACAGAAATAGCCATAGCAAATGTAGAATGACATTCAGAAAGGAAATTCCTTTGAAACAACAGGGAATCCACTTGTGGATAAAACTGCCAGGGGAGCCTCCCTGAAATAGTAAATCAGACTCCTGAACTTCATCTCTTGTGCACTCAAGGTCACCTTAAGTCCGCATTTCAGTGAGGAAGAAATAGGAAATGAAGGAACCTGGGGCATCTCCAGATTGGGAGGGATGATGGTTTATTCCAGATGGAGTAGAAGTACTCACTAAGCTAATCATGAGAGAGTTTATGCTTATGTTGCATGCGGGAAGCCATGGGGGACCTCAGGCCATGGGTGATGCCATAGTAAAACCTCAGGGTCGGCACTTATATTGCCAAACAATTATGTAGGAGTTGTGATACACACCAGAGAATTACTGTAAAGGCCATTGGGACACCAATTAAAGAGGGTAGGTATCCAGGCTTAAGGCCATTCCAGAACATCCAAATAGACTTGACCGAAATGCCAAAGGTAATAAAACTAAAACATCTGGTAGTGTTAGTAGATCATCTCACTGGATGGGTAGATGCCTATCCTTCAACCACCACCACACGTTGGTCTATAGTTAAGAGTGGACTAGAACAAACAGTTGCTGGATTTCAACTAATGGAAAAAGAAAAAAAAATGTGTATATATATACATATATTTTTATATAAATAAAATTTTATATAAAATATAATTTAAATGATTTAATTTTGATATTATATATTAAATTATATACTTATATCATATTTAATATGATCTATAAACTATATTTAATATAATTTAATACAAATTTAAATTAAATTTGTATTACAGAATATAATTTAAATTATATTATAATATATATATTTTTTTTTTTTCTTCATCACCCAGCTTTATTTCACTATTCACTCCTTCATTCTTACTACTTTAGAGGCAGGATTTTACAACAAATCCAGATATTACACCATTGCCTTTATAGATAACTTAATATGTAGCTCTAACAGATTAGAATTCAAAAATGAATAATTAAATAACAACAATTCCACGATCACACTTCAGGATATTAACATACACACAGTCCTTGTTTGATTTTCCCCCATTGTCTCAAAAATGATTTCTTTTACATTGGTTTACTTAAGTCTAGAGTCAAGGTCTACCCATTGCATTTAGTTGCTACTTATCATTGAATCTGTAACAATTACTCCTCGCTTTTTTGCTTAAGTTTTTTTGTTTCCAGTAGATTTGTTAAAGAACCTGGATAAATTATCTTATAGAATGTCTCACAGTCTGAATTTGTCTGGTTGGAACTTTGTGGCAGTTTTTTTGTGTATGTTACTTAAATCATGTTTTTAATTTACAGCCAAGTTTGTTAGCATATAGGACAACAATGAATGATTTCAGGAGTAGATTCCTTAATGCCCCTTACCCATTTAGTCCACTACCCACCCCTTCCACAACCCCTCCAGTAACCCTCTGTTTATTCTTCATATTTAAGAGTCTCTTTTGTTTTGTCCCCTCCCTGTTTTTATATTATTTTTGCTTCCCTTTCTTCATTTTCATCTGTTTTGTATCCCGAAGTCCTCATATGAGTGAAGTTATATATTTGTCTTTCTCTGACTGACTAATTTCACTTAGCATAATACCCTCTAGTTCTCCATGTAATTGTAAATGTCAAGATTTTATTCATTATGATTGTCGAGTAATACCCCAGTGTGTGTGTGTGTGTGTGTGTGTGTGTGTGTGTGTGTGTGAATTCATCCATTAATGGACGTTTGGGCTCTTTCCATACTTTGGCTACTGCTGATAGTGCTGCTATAAACATTGGGGTGCATGTGCCCCTTCAAAAAGCATACCTGTAACCCTTAGGTAAATACCTAGTAGTGCAATTGCTGGGTTGTAGGGTAGTTCTATTTTTAGTTTTTTGAGGAACCTCCATACTGTTTCCCAGAGTGGCTGCACCATCTCGCATTCCCACCAACAATGAAAAAGAGATACTCTTTCTCCACGTTCTCGCCAACATCTGTTGTTGCCTGTGTTGTTAATGTTAGCCATTCTGACATGTGTGAGCTGATATCTCATTGTGATTTTTATTTGTATTTCCCTGATGATAAGTGATGTTGAGCATTTTTTTTTTCATGTGTCTATTGGCCATCTGGATGTCATCTCTGGAGAAGTGTCTATTCGTGCCTTTTGCCAATTTCTTCACTGAATTGCTTGTTCGTTGGGTGTTGAATTTGATAAGTTCTTTATAGATTTTGCATAATAACCCTTTACCTGATATGGCACTTGAAAATATCTTCCCCCATTGCAATTTCTGCCTTTTAGTTTTGCTGATTGTTTCCTGTGCTGTGCAGAAGCACTTTATTCTGATGATGTCCCAATAGTTCATTTTTGCTTTTGTTTCCTTTGTCTCTGGAGACGTGTTGAGTAAGAATTTCTGCGACCAAGTTCAAAGAGGCTTATGTTTGCTTTCTCCTTGACGATTTTGATGGCTTCCTGCCTTACATTGAGGTCTTTCATCCACTTTGAGTTTATTTTTGTGTTTGGTGTAAGAAAGTGGTCCAGGTTCATTCTTCTGCATGTCACTGTCCAGTTTTCCTAGCACCACTTGCTGAAGACACTGTCTTTATTCCATTGGATACTCTTTCCTGCTTTGTCAAAGACTAGTTGGTCATACATTTGTGGGTCCATTTCTGGGTTCTCTCTTCTGTTCCATTGATCTGAGTGTCTGTTCTTGTGCCAGTATCATACTGTCTTGATAATTACAGCTTTATAATAGAGCTTGAAGTCCTGGATTGTGATGCCTCCTGCTTTGTTTTTCTTTTTTAAAGTTGCTTTGGCTATTCTGGGTCTTTTCTGGTTCCATACAAATTTCAGGATTGCTTGTTCTAGCTCTGTGAAGAATTCAGGTGTTATTTCAATAGGGATTGCACTGAATATGTAGATTGCTTTGGGTAGTATTAACATTTTAACAGTATTTGTCTTCCAATACAGGAGCATGGAATCTTTTTCCATTTTTGGTGTTTCTTCTTTAATTTCTTTCATAGGCTTTCTATAGTTTTTAGTGTATAGATTTTCACCTCTTTGTTTACATTTATTCCTAGGTATTTTATGGTTTTTGGTGCAGTTGTAAGTGGGGTCAGTTCCTTGATTTCTCTTTCTGTTGCTTCATTTTTAGTGTATAGAAATACAACCGATTTCTGTCCATTGATTTTATATCCTGCCACATTGCTGAATTCATGGATCAGTTCTAGCAGTTTTTCAGTGGAATATTTTGGATTTTCCATATATAGTATCATGTCATCTGCAAAGAGTGAAAATTTGATCTCCTCCTGGCTAATTTGGATGTCTTTTATTTCTTTGTGTTGTCTGATTGCTGAGGCTAATACTTCCAATATTTTGTTGAATAACAGTGGCGAGAGTGGACATCTCTGTTTTCTTCCTAACCTAAGTGGGAAATCTCACAGTTTTTCCACATTGAAGATGATATTAGGCTTGGGTCTTTCTTTTATGGCTTTTATAACCTCAAGGTATGATAGTTCAATAGGTACTTTCTTGAGGGTTTCTATAAAGAAGCGATGCTGCATTTTGTCAAATGCTTAATCTGCATCTATTAAGAGTATCATGTGGTTCCTGTTCTTTATTTTATTTATGTGATGATTCACATTGATTGTTTTTGCAGATTTTGAACCAGGCCTGAATGCCAGGTATAAATGCCACTTGGTCATGATGTGTATTTTTTTTTTTTTTTTTTTTTTTTTTTTTTTTTTACTGTATTGCTGGATCCGGTTGACTAATATCTTGTTGAGGATTTTTGCTTCCATGTTCATCAGGGAAATTGGTCCACAACTCTCTTTTTTGGGGGGCCTTTGTCTGGTTTGGGAACCAAGGGAATGCTCGCTTCATAGAAAGAATTTGGAGGTTTTCCTTCCATTTCTATTTTATGCAACAGGTTCAAAAGAATAGGTGTTAACTCTTCTTTCAATGTTTGGTAGAAATCCCCGTAGAAAGCCATCTGTCCCTGAACTTCTGTTTCTTTGGGAGATTTTTGATTACTAATTTGATTTCTTTCCAGGTAATGGATCTCTTCAAATTTTCCACATCTCCTTTTTTCTGTTTTGGTAGTTCATATGTTTCTAAGAATTTGTCCATTCTTCCATATTGACCATTTTATTGGCATATAATTGCTCATAATATTCTCTTATTATTGTTTTTATTTTTGCTGTGTTGGTTGTGACTCTCCTTTTTCATTCTTGGTTTTATTTATTTGTGTCTTTCCTTTTTGTTTTTGATCAAAATGCCTAGTGGGTTATCAATTTGGTTAATTCTTTCAAGAACCTACTTCTGGTTTTATTGTTCTGTTCTACTTCTTTCTTTTTTGTTTCAGTAGCATTGATTTCTGCTCTAATCCTTATTATTTCCTGTCTTCTGCTTGTCTTGGGTTTTATTTGCTGTTCTTATTCCAGCTCTGTAAGGTGTAATGTTAGGTTGCATATCTGAGACCTTTCCTCCCCTTTAGGAAGGCCTGGATTGGTATATACTTCCCTCTTATGACCGCCTTTGCTACACCCCAGAAGTTTTGGGTTGTGCTGTTATCATTTTCATTGACTTCCATCTATTTTTTAATTTTTTTTGTTAGCCAATTAATTCTTTAGTAGGATGTTCTTTAGTCTCCAAGTATTTTTTTATGTTTCCAAATCTTTTCTTGTTGATTTTCAGTTTCAGTGCATTGTGGTCTGAAAGTATGCATGGTCTGACCTCAATCCTTTTTGTACTGGTTGAGGACTTATTTGTGTTCCAGTATGTGATCTATTCTGGAGAACATTCTATGTGCACTAAAGGAGAATGTGTATTCCGCTGTTTTAGGATGAAATGTTCTCAATATATCTATTGAGTCCACCTGGTCCAGTGTGTTATTCAAAGCCATTGTTTCCTTCTTGGTTTTCTGTTTATATGATCTGCTCACTGTTGTAAGTGGTGTGTTGAAGTCCCCTACTATTATGATAATATTATCATATTATCAATGAGTTTCTTTTGTTAGTGATTAACTTTTTTATATATTTGGGTGCTGCCACCTTTGGAGCAAAAATGTTTATAAGTGTTGATCTTCTAGGTGGATATACCCTTTAATTATGTTACAATGCCCTTCTTCATCTCTTGTTACAGTTGTTATTTTAAAGTCTATATTGTCTGATGTAAGGATGGCTACCCCGACTTTCTTTGTTTACCATTAGAATGATAGATGGTTCTCCATCCCTTAGCTTTCAGTCTAAATTTGTCTTTAGGTCTCTTGCAAGTGGGTCTCTTGTAAACAGAATATAGATGGATCTTTTTTTCTTATTCATTCTGTTACCTTTTGATTGGGCATTTAGTTATCTGACATTTAGAGTGAGAACTGAAAGATATAAACTTATTGCCATTATGTTGCCTGTAGAGCTGGAGTTTCTGGTGGTGTTCTCTGGTCCGTTACAGTCTTGCTTTTGGTCTTTTTTTTTCTTTTTTTTTTTTCCATCTTTTCTCCCCTCAGAGAATCCCCCTTAAAATTTCTTGCAGAACTGGTTTATTGGTCACGAACTCTGAACTTTTGTTTGCCTGGGAAACTTTAATTTCTCCTTCAATTTTGAATGACAACCTTTCTGGATAAAAAAATTCTTGGCTGCGTATTTTTTCGAATTCAGCACATTGAATATATCCTCTGCTCCTTTCTGGTCTGCCACATTTCTGTGCATAAGTCTGCTGCAAACCTTATCTGTCTTCCTTTGTAGATAAAGACTTTTTTCCCCTTGCTGCTTTCATGATTCTTTCCTTGCTTGAGTATCTTGTGAATTTGACTACAATGGCTTGTTGATGGTCAGGTTTTGTTGAATCTGATGGGAGTCCTATGTGCTTCCTGGGTTTTGATGTCTGTGTCTTTCCCCAGGTTAGGAAAGTTTTCTGCTATGATTTGCTCACATAACCCTTCTACCCCTATTTATCTCTCTTCCTCTTCTAGGACTCCTATGATTCTGGTGTTGTTCCTTTTTAATGAGTCACTGATTTCTCTAATTCTTAAATTGTGCTGTTTTGCCCCAGTCTCCCATTTTTTTCTGTTTCTTTATTCTCCACAATTTTTCCTCTACATCACTGATTTGCTGCTCTGCTTCTTCCATTCTTGCCACCATGGTATCCTTTGAGATGGCAGCCCAGTTATAGCATTTTTTATTTCATCCTGACTAGCTTTTACTTCTTTTATATCTGCAGAAAGGGATCCTAATCTATTTTCAACCCAAGATAGTATTCTTATTATCATGATTCTGAATTCTGGTTCAGACATTTTGCTTGTATCTGTATTGAATAAGTCCCTCACTGTAGTTTCTTCCTGCTCTTTCTTTCAGTGTGAATTACTTCCTTTCATCACTTTGAAGGATGAAAATGCATAAATACAGTTAAAAATATTAAGTTAAAAACATTAAAAACAACACAAAAATCAAATAAATGATGGTAGATCCTAGTTTCGCTTTGGTCTGGTTGTTGAAAGAGCCTGGTAATTATAGAAAAAAAGGAAACATAAGAAATGAAAAAAGGGGAAGGAAGGTTTGAAATTTTGAATAAATAAATACAATGAAATAGAATAAAATGAAATGATGGAAGTAAAATAGAACTTGAAAATTTTCAAAAAAAATAAAATTTGATAAAATTTGAAGAAAATATTTTTAATAAAAATGGAAAATGAAAATAAATTTTTTCTCTCTTGTTTGAAGAAAAAGAAAAGAAACAAAAAAGAGAAAAAATTGAATACATGGACCAGCGAACAGAGTTAAATACAATTGAAATTACCTCGTTTTCAATTAGAAGTCAGACTAGGAAGCACTTTATAGTTCGTAAACCAAGCAGGCAAAGAGATTTGTGGTATTCCTGAAGAGCAAGGTTGGCATAGTTGGGTGGGGCTTAGTGTAAAGACTCTGTTCTCCATGAGATAACGCTGCTTAGCTTACTGGGACTAGATGCTGCTGCTTAGCTTACTGGGGTGGGTTGTTGTGATGCTTGTAGGCGTATAAGTGCATGCATGAGAGGGGGGAAAATCACCCCACCCAGCTACCCACTCTCTGGTTCAGAACTCTTTGTTCTCCCTGGTAAGCAATTGGACACTCATTCTTTGCTTCCAGCTTCTTCCCAATCCCTGCTTTTATAATGTCCATGACCAAGCCATCAGGTTGCCAGGTGGCACCTCCCTCCTGAGTTTTATCTCAGACCTGGCTGTGTGTTTCCACGCCCTCACTTCTGAGGGACTGTGGCTTTGTACCACTTGACCATCTGGGGAAGGGTCTCACCAAGCAATGGCCAGGTGCCAGCCACACACAGGAACTTTACAGGACCATGTTCCTGCCAATGCCAAGAGACAGCAGCTGGATGCCAGCCCACCCCAGAAAAAGTCCAGAGAATGTAGCAGCAGCATTTCAGGGACTATAGAAAATCACAACACACATCTAGCACCAGGCTTCACAATTAACGTCCCTTTTCCAGCACCAGTGAATGTAGTTGTTTCCTGGGGTCTGCCAGGATCTTTGCCTGTGGGGTGGCCACACAGCCTGTACCAAATGTCCATCCAGCAGGGGAACCGCCTCTCTCATGAGGACCAAGTACACTCAGACCTCACTCTCTGCTCCTGGAGATTCACCCTTCCCAGCAGAGGACCACCAGGTATTGAGATTGCTAGATTCTGTGCTTCCCCTGTTTATAGAGTCTTAGTGGAATTTAAACCCTTTCTTTTCTCCTTTCTCCCTTTTTTCTTCAGTGTCCATGGTGTTTCCACTTTTCCACTTTCTTCCCAGCTGTTTTTAGGGGTGTACTTTTCCCCATACTCTCCTCCCATCTCTGTCCCCTCTCTGCAAGTAAACACAGTTCTCTTCCCTCTGCAGCTTCTCACTCCCACACTTCACCTCTCTGCACTGTGTGCCTACTGAGTTCTGTGGTTCAGGTTGTGCATATTGTTGTGTTAATCCTCAAATCAGTTTGATAGTTGTGCAGGATGGTTTAATGTTGATCTGGCTGCATTTCATGGACACAAGATGTCAAAAAGCTTCCAGGCTCTTCCATCATCTTGGCCTCTCTGTTACCCAATATCAGGTATAGATTCTCACCTACCAAGTCTCTCCGATTTCCACCAGAATAACAGAGTGGGGCTGCCAGAGGAGACTGAACAGGAGACTGCTGAATATCAGGCAGATCATGTCTTCTCTCTGTTGCAATTCCTCATTCCTTCACAACCTCACCATTTTACGAAACCGTTGGCAAAAATGGGCCAACGTTGTTCCTGGTCAGGGAGCCAAATGTTACAGAACCTGGTCTGGACCACCCAATGGAAGAACCAAGCAGAACTTGGAGATGTTGGAAACCAGGAGGTTTAATTCAAACTAGCGGGTCCAGAGGAGATTACTCTCCAGAGGTCTGAATTGTGCTTTAGTTTCTGCATTTTTATTGCAGGTGTCTGATTTTGTGCTTACTACTAGATTTCTATGTAACATCCTATACTAAATGAGCATTTGAAAACTAGAATAGCCTCACTTTAGAGATAACAAGTTTCTGCACAATTGACTATGCTATGTTTTATGTTTCCAGAAATGATAAGACCAGATTCCTGATACAATGAAGAACTGACTGATGAAAGAATTTCCATGTTCGTCCTCAGATATCTTCTTTATGGGTTGGTTATGCAATCCAACCAGCTCCCATTTCCCCTATTTTCTAGTATACAAGAACATAAATCTTAGGGTAGGGACTATTGGGACAAATAACCTGCTATTTTATTAGCTTGGTAGCCTCCAAAATAAAGTGGATTTATGTACCCCGACTTTGTGCCAGTCAATATACTGGTTTTAAATGATTGTGTCAAGTTATTCAATTATTAAATATTAATTTAATAAAAGTTATTTACATATTAAATAGTATTATTTATTCATTAAAATCAATATAAATAATATATAAATATTATTGCATTATAATATATATTACATATATCATAATGTATTATTAGTAATATATTATTATGTATATTATTTTTGTATTATTGTAAGGATGCAGATAAAAAAGAACTTTCTTACATTCTTTGGGAATTGAAACTGGAACAGTCACTCTGGAAAGAGTATGGAGGTATTAAATAGTTAAACATAGATCTGCATTTTGAACAAGTAATTGAGCTATTACATTTTTAATCAAGGACACAAAATACAGATGACAAGGACACATACATAAAATATTAGTAGCAGCATAATCAATAACATAGTCAAACTGTGAAAGAGAACTAATGCCCGTTAACAGATGAATGATATATAGTGGAATACTCCTAAGCCATTGAAAACACTGAAATTCTGCCATTTGTAATGACATCCTTGTAGTTATAGTTTATTATGTACATTAAATAAATAAGTCAGACAAAGAAATATACCATATTAATTCACAGGATGTACAAACAATAGGGAAAATGAGCCCTCTTGCATTATGAACATTAATTAAACTCCTACTTCATTTTCATTCTTTCAGTTACTGTGCCAATGATGCTAGAGCAAATGAGAGGGGCAAATGTGGTTGGATAGTACTGGCAGCACTATGTGATATATGTGAAATCTTTACCCTCCTTCTGCTACACTGAAGCACTAAAACACTTCTATAATTAAAGCCATGGAATTAAATCACAACACATATGAGGATGTGAGTGAAAAAAACTTTCCCTTAAATTGTTTGTTTCTGTCACACCCAGGGGTTGAGGTGAGCTTCTTTAACCTACCTGTGTTTGTGGTGTCTGTAATTTCTTTTTTGTGTGTGGTTGACTTCAAGCTTAATAGGATTGTGGTCTGAAAATATGCATGCTGTGAAATCAATCATTTTTTACTTGTCAAGGCTGTTACCTCAATATTCTTCAAATGTGGGGACAGTCTTGTGTGTATTCCCACCATAGTACATTTTAAAGATAGCATCACACTTTTGGTGATGTTATCCCTGTGTTATGAACTTGATATCTGAGATGTCATAATGTACATAGGTGTTTTTTCTCTCACTTTAAGTAATGATAGTTTTCAGTTATATTTTCCTTTCGTTTGAGTTATATAGCTAGCATAATTCAAACTTTCAGGATTAGAATTGAGGTTTTCACTTATATACAACATCAGCAATCAACATAGCAAGTGACCAATTAGATTCGTAGCCATCATCCATCTATCCCATCTTCTACTACATCCCTCCATTAAAACTCAGTTTGTTCTCTATCCTTAAGAGACTCCTTTTGTGTTTCCCTCTCCTTATTTTGAAATATTATTCATGTGTTTATCTGTCTTGTTTCTTAACTTCCATATCTCTAACTCTATGTATCTATGTACCTATGTATCTATGTATCTATCTATGTATCTATCTATCTATCTATCTATCTATCTATCTATCTATCTATATCTATCTATCATCTATCTATCATCTATCTATCATCATCAATCTAGACTATATTATCTATACATGTCTTATCTATATCTATATCAATATATCCATATAGATCTCAACAAATATATTAGGTGTCTCTATATTGCATGGCTTTTCAATGCTGCTAACAATATTGGGATGCATGTCCCCATTCAAGTCTGTAGTTTTGTATCATGGAGGTAATTACTTAAAAGGCCAATACTGGAATGTAGTGGGGTTCTCTTTTTATGTTTTTGTGAAACGTACATACTATTCTTCAGACTGCCAGGCACAATTTGAATTCCCACCAGTCGTGCAAGAGCATTTACCTCTCTCTGCATAGTTACCATAACCTGTTGTTTCTTGTGTTGTTGATTTTAGTCATCCTGACCATTGTGGAGTGGTAACTCACTTGGTTGTTTTTTTTTGTTTGTTTGTTTGTTTTTTTATTTTCTTGAAATGAGAGACGTCAAGCACTGTTCATTTTTCTCCTAGCCATGTGTTTCTTTGTTGTTGTTGTTGTTGTTCGTTTTTGTTTTTGTTTTAGTTGTTATTTTGTTTTGCTTTTTGAAAATATCTGTTCACATCTTCTATTCGTATGTTACCTGTTTTCTTTTGGAATGTGTGTGTTGAGACTATCATTTCTTTATATATTTTGAATAGTAAAATTTCATTAGACATGCCATGTGATTTTTGGCTTCTCTTACTTCATAATCTTCCTTTTAGCCATTTCAATAGTTTCCTATGTTATATAATTGATTTTTGTCTTTTTTAAAGTCCCAATATTTCATGTTTGCTTTTGGATCCCTTGCATGGATGGTGACGTATCTAGTAGGGAGTTACTCAGGGAAAGATCAGAGGTTTCTGTCTGTTCTCCTCTTGAGTTTAAAAGACTCTCTGCTTCTACTTTGGATATTTCATTCATTTTGTATTTATTTTTTGTCTATAGTGTCAGAAAGTGGACCATTTTGATTCCTCTATACATTCACCCTTTTGCCCACCCCATTCATTGAAGACACTCTCTTTTTTCCATTGGATACTCCTTTCTCTGTGTCAGAGATAAATTTATCATACAGTTGTGTGTCAATTTCTGGCGTTATGATTCCATTTCCTTGTTATTTGTGTCTGTTTTTGTTCAGTACAATACTGTCTTGATGCCTAGAGGATTGTAATATAGTTTGAAATACAGAATTGTGATGTTTCCACTTTTGTGTGTCTCTTTTAAAGTATTTCTTTGAACAGTCAGAAAATTTGTTTCCATACTAATTTTAGACTTGTTTAGTTGGGCTCTGTGAAAATGATGGGGGCTTGTTGATGGGGATTACATTAAGTGTGTAGAATGCTTTTACATCATATAGACATTTGAACATTATTAACTTCTAATCTATGAGCATGGAGTGCTTAGTCATTTCTTTTTCCATCTTCAATTTTTTTCAATATTGCTCTATAGTTTTCAGAACATAGAGGTTTTCCCCTCTAATTGTTTTTTTTTTCCTTCTAGTTGTCTTGTGTTTCATACAATTGTAAAAGGGTTGAAATGTGTGATTTCTTTTTCTGCTGGATTCTTATTGGTGTATACAAATGTGATTGGTACCAGCACATTAGTTTTATATCCTTAGGCTTTACTGAAGTCAAGTATCTCTTTATCAATTTTTCATAAATTCTACCAAGTTTTCTACATAGATATTAGGTGGAAAAAAACAGTTATTTTGTGCTACACTTGGAACCTTCCAATATTCCCACCATATATCATGTTTTTTCAGCCAATGATGCCCATTTGTCTAAATTACAAACATCTCACATCCCCAAGATTCCAATGTCAAAGTTACCTCATACCTCTGCTGCACCAGTTTCAACACCAACGCATCAACCATCCTTGTACATCAATCCAATTACATCTTATCTGTTAAGAGACTACTAATTTATGCAAGAGAACAGTGATCCCAGTGAAGGTAAGCATATATAAAAGAAATAGCCCTTATTTTTCTCTATAAAACAGAAACCTACCAGAAACCTTTATTTCTCTTTCTGTGTTTGATGAAAATATAAATCAAAATGGGTTACTATCATATATTTGTCCTTAGAGACTTTCTTCATGGTGGAAATTTAAAAGCAACCAGTTTGAAATTAATTGGCAGGGTTATGTCCTCGGGGAGGTCATAATGGACATAATCAGGTAATAAACGTAGACAGAGCAAGTAGGAAATGAGATAGGATTTAACCCAATATAAAGCAAATGATCTAAAGTGGTATAGTGTTAGAAGAGAAGACAGATCCTGATAAAATATACAAAAGGCAAATACAGGATTAATTTTTATCATTTTTAAGTTACATCACATCTGTGTAGGTACATTACCAGGAATACCTTGAATTAATGGGCCAAAAGGTTTGAAAAAAAAATGTATTTCATGCCTCACAGGAGAGCCTATTCTAGCCAGCCCTGGAACCATTATCTCATAAGTGGAACCATTATCTAATAAGTGGACAGTCAATGATTTGACTGTCTCCCATTTGTTGACACTAGAGGAGCACACTTACAAAATGTGGTATCTTTGAAAACTTAAACCATTGTAGGTCAAGAATGTCCAGGGAATGAAGCTTTGCTATCATACTGGAACATCAAGACTGAAAAATGGTCCACATTTTGATTGCTGAAGCATCATGATAGCATTGAGAGAGGGTTAATGTGTCATCTCCTTTCTGATCATTGCCAAGTGATATAAGTGGCAGACGGAGGAAAGAATCACAATGGTAGTATGCATATTTGTGTACATCAGAAACAGAAGGTCCTCAATTTGTAAGCTTAATCTCTATAGATGGCATTATTGTCTTAACAGTGACTGTATTGTCAGGGAGAGTGACAATATACATTTCAGGAGGGTAGAACAGCACCAGGAAAATTTCTGACTCATCCTACTTTGGGCCTTCCCTTATATATCCTCAGCTCAATGACCATTATATGCTCTTTTCACATTATGTGCCACATAGGGGATGATTTTGACTTTCCTCTATGCAGATTTTCGTATGCAAACATCTAGGTTGTGGGAACACCCTATAACATGACACCTGTGTCTCCAGAGGGGAGGAAACACGTGTGTGTGTGTGTGTGTGTGTGTGTGTGTGTGTGTGTGTGTGTGTGTGTGCTTGAGTGTGTACGGGTGTAACAAGTGCATGTTCTGAATGGTGAGAGAGTGCATTGTTCTGTATCAAGTATGGAATTGGCTTACATATCAGTGGATCACAGCTTTGGATCTCAGGAAATCTCTGGAAAATGAGGATCTCATTGAAGCCAGCAGCAGTCTTTCAGGTTGGTAAGTGAGAGATATGGTTTCTCCCCAGAGAGTAGTTTTCACATCTTACTACAAACCTGATTTGATGTTAGAGATAATATAGTGCAGCCATGAATAGGACCTAGGAGGCACCCACCATCTACAAAATCCTCTAGGGCACTAGATCTTTTGAATGGTATCAATAACTCTTCTCTGTCTCTATCTCCATTCTTAACTGCACTTAGGTTTTGGTTTGGGTATTTTGATGAAATAGCCATAGTTATTTGGCATTGAACCTGGATTTGAAAACAATAACGTCTTGTCTTGCTGCCATCTTCAAAGACTAAAAACAACTAAAAGACATCATTTGGAAAGAAGGGCCCCATCCTAGTCGTGGATGACAAAATCCACCCTTAAACACCATTTGCATCAGAGAAATTACTTCAAGATCCCAGAAGTGTTTCCTTAGCCCTCAGGCTGAGAAGGTGGACCTACATTGTAAATGGTAGTAAAGTGATGTTTTTGTTAATATGCCACTCTCATCATAAAATGCAAAGAACCTGCAGGAAAACTTGTGGCCGAGGATGTTTGTCCTTCATAGATTTGTCAGGAGGCAAGAGACTGTAGGCTAGAGGCACACTTAACTTTCTCACTCCTATAAAGTCAGTAGGCAAAGATGACATTTTATCTGAGCTCTAATCTCAAATGGTTACTGAGAACCCATATTTGATGCCACTTCATTCAGCAGGTTGTATTGACAGGAGAGACACCAGTCAGGGGAATACCACTGATTATATTTGTAAGCAGTGGCAAGGTAGATTTGAAAAGACATCAACTCATAGCTCAAGGGACTGAGGCAAAACATCTTGAGTGGTACAGCCTGTGCTTATATCTTGGTGTTTGGTATAGTAGTAGCTCCACCTGTTTTCATTATTTAGGATTGCTTTGGTTTCTAGGAATCTTTGGTGGTATCTTTAAACACTGTGCATATTCTTCATTGTACTATTGTGAATATCATGGATATTATTTTAAATGTTTTGTATGTATGTATGTATGTATGTATGTACGCATGTATGTATGTATTTTGAAACAGAGTGTGAGAACAGCAGTGGGTTAAGGGTAGAGGGTGATAGAAATAATCTCAAGCAGGCTCCCCACAGTCACTGCATCGTTGGACTTGGGCTTTAACACATGCAGTGAGAGGGTGAACTGCATGAAATCAAGAGTTGAACATTTCATTGACTGGGCCAAAAACGTGCTGGTTATATTTTGATAGGGATTGCCTGAAAACTATACAGGGTACTAGGTAGCATGCCCACTTCAACCTTAATTGTTTTCTCATATCCCAGGGATGGAAAACCTTTCCATTTGATATGGGTGTCTTAAAAATGGTCCTTGAAGCTTTATACTTTTTGGAGTAGAGATCATTCATCTCCTTTGTGTAATTAATACCTATGTATTTTTTACATTTAGTACACGTGCACATGATAAAATGATATTGATATAATTATGTTCTCCTTCAGCTAAATCATTATTGGTCTCTGCCAATGCCACAGACTTCAGTATAGGAGGTATGTATCCCACAAATTCAGTGACCTCATTGATCATACCTAGTGGTTTTTGCTGTTACACTTATGAGAATCTTTTTGGTATTATTATACAGGATAATATAAGATTCACTGGGAGATCATTTTCTTCTTCCTTAACTGTTAAAGTCTTAGAAGTATCTTGTACCTACTGCTGTGGGTGACCCTCCAAGAGAATGCTGTATGAAAGTGCAGAAAGTGGGCATTCTTGTCTTAGAAAATTCAGTCTATGATTTTCACCACTGAGTCCCAGACTACTGGTTTTGTTCCATATATGGCCTGAAATGGACACAGGTGTGTCCTCTAGAGCTAATTTGATCAAATAATTTACCTTATCACTATCTGTTGTAATATTCCATTGATTTAATTTTTTTTTCTTTTGAAGTGGAGTATAATTTGAAAAGGGTCATGAATATTCATGCACACTTACACTCACGAATCAACCCCAACTGATCATGCATAATGATTTTTATCATGTTTTCTGTGGGGGGAGGTCATTACGCTAATGTTTGTTTCAAATGATTATATCTATGTTTTCAGGTAGTTGTGCTTGTGTTCTTTTTTGGTAGTATCACCATGTGGGTTTGGATCAGGGTTTTCCTGACATCATGAAATTAATTTAGAATCTGTGTTCCTCACCAATATTTTGGATTTTATTCAGAATACCAGTTATGAACTAACCCTTAAATATTTGGTAGACTTCACAGGTATGGACACATGGTCCTATGCACTGCTTAATTGGGAGATTTCTGTATACTGGTGGTCATTGCCAGTCAAAGCAGCTAGTTTGCCCACAATTCATGATAAGATACCTTGAAAACTTTTCTCTCCTTGCTCATTGGGTTTTTCAAGATGACTCGTTTGTCAGCTATGTGCATTTCTTCTGGATGGTCCAATATGGTAGCATATATATTTGCACATAATTCTCTTCTAACTCTTGCATTTCTGGATTGTGATTGTTCTTTCATCTCCTAATATTCTATTTACCTCTGTTGGAGTTTTCACTCTGAATATTTTTGATAAAGTAGATTTAAACAATAACACAATAAATTGGTGTACAAAGTCATCAATTTTCTGAAGCTTCTCAGAGGTCCATCTCCAGATTAAAGACTCTTCTACTGTTTTTTATTGTTTAGTATATTCCTCTACTGAAATCTTTCTTGGGGCCCTCTCTCTACTACTCAAGAGCTTTACTGGTTCTTCTGCCTTTGATAGCTATAGGTTGAACATTACCTCCTACATTAGGCTTTGTTCTGATGTGTTCAGGTAGACCTCTATCTATTGCTAACATCTTTTCTCTGAGATGAAACATTTTTGAATTCCAAAGATTTTCAAATATTGTGTTTTCCAGTTTAGTGGTCTCTATGCATGTCTTATTTTCATTAGTCTGATTACATGTAGTCCCAGTCCTTTTTGATAGCATGTTATTTTGCCTCCAAGTTGTGTTCTTCCTGTGTTTTGTTTGTGGTTGATTGATTGCTCTGTATAGCATTGTGTTTGGAGACACTGTAATAAACAAGTTCAATTATTTTGAATTGGCACTGACCAGTTTTCTTGCCGTAGAGGTGATTTATCATTTGAAAAAAATGGTCTATGTGTTCTTGAGAAGAATGTATAATATTACAATTATTGGTTTGATTATGATGAATATATGTCACTAACTTCTGATATGTCATTTGTAAATATCTTTTCCCATTCCATTGGTTGTCTTTTAGTTTTGTTGATTGTTTCTTTTGCAGTTCAGAAGCTTTTTATATTCATGAGGTCCCAATAGTTCATTTTTGCTCTTAATTCCCTTGCCTTTGGAAGTGTGTCAAGTAAGAAATTACTGCAGCTGAGGTCACAGAGGTTTTTTCCTGCTTTCTTTTCTAGGGTTTTGATGGTGTCCTGTCTCACACTCAGGTCCTTTATCCATTTTGAGTTTATTTTTCTGAATGGTCCAGACTTGCTGGATAAAGGATTCTTGGCTGCATATTTTTTTCTGGTCATCACATTGAATATTTCCTGCCATTCATTTCTGGCCTGCCAAGTTTCAGTAGATAGGTCTGCTACTACCCTTTTGTGTTTACCTTTGTAAGTCAGGGCCATTTATCCCTAGTTGCTTCCAGAATTGTCTTTATCCTTGTATTTTGCCAATTTCACTATGATATGTCCAGCACAAGATTCATTCAAGTTTGCTCTGAAGGGTGTTCTCTGTGCCTCTTGGATTTCAGTGCCTGTTTCCTTCTTCAGATCAGGGAAGTTCCCAGCTATGATTTGTTCAAGTACACCTTCAGCCCCTTTTTCTCTACCTTCTTAGTCTGGAATTCCTATGATACAGATATTGTTACATTTGGTTGCATCACTTAGTTCTCTAATTAATCCCTTCATAATCCCTTCATAATCATGGATTTTTTATCTTATTTTTCTCAGCTTCCTCTTTTTCCATAATTTTATCTTCCAAATCACCTGTTCTCTCCACCTTTTCAATCTGTGCTATGGGCACCTCTATTTTATTTTGCATGTCATGCATAGAATTTTTTAGTTCCTCATGACTATTTCTTACTACCTTGATCTCTGTAGCAATAGATTCTCTGCTGTTCCTATGCCTTTTTCAAGCCCAGCAATTAATTTTATGACTATTATTCTAAATTCTTGTTCCATTATATTGCTTAAATTGTGTTGATAAATTTGTTAGTTGTCTCTATTTCCTGGAGTTTCTTTTGAGGATAATTCTTTCTTTTTATAATTTTGGCTAGTCTCTGTCATAGCTCTCAACTGCAGGATACTTCCCCTGTGCTGTCTGGAGAAACTTGTGTTGGTGGGCAGGGCTGCAGTCAGACCAGATGTTTGCCACCAGCCCACTGCTGGGGCCACATTCAGACTGGTGTGACTTTGTCTTCCCCTCTCCCAGGGGCAAGACTCACTGTGGAGTGGTGTGGCCCCTGTCTGGGCTGCTTTCACACTGCCAGGCTTGTGGTGCTGCTTTGATGGGATCTGGCCAAGGACGTATTAGATGGGGTGGATCCACAAGGTGCACAGGGTCAGATGGAGTAGGCTTAGCTAGCTTTGCCATGGGTGGTCCCCTGTGGGAGGGGCCATGCAGCACTGGAAGGGAGCCAGGCCCCTGGGAGTGAGAGATTCACAGAAGTACAGTGTTGGGTATTTGCTCAGTGCAAGCAAGTTCAATGCTGTCAACTGGTTCCCTTTGGAATTTCAGTCAGGGGATGGGAAAGGGAAATGGCACTTGCCGGTGCCTTTGTTCCCCCACCACTGTTGAGCTCTGTCCTTCAGGGCTCAACAACTCTCCCTCCTGGCTTCCTCTCACCCTCCCTGCTCTCTGAGAGCAGAGCTGTTGACTTTTAACATTCTAGATGTTAAGACTGCTGGCTGTCAGAACTCATGGGTCTGGCCCCTCCACTTTTGAAAGCCAGACTTCGGGGGCTCTACCTTGCCCAGCGGGCTGTCCCTCCACCACCTTGGCTCCCTTCTGCCAGTCCATATAGCACACACAGCCTCTCCGCCCTTCCTACCCTCTTCTGTGGGCCTCTTGTCTGTGCTTGGCTGTGGAGAGTCTGCTCTGCTAGTCTCCTGGTAGTTTTCTGGGTTATTTAGGCCTATGTGGGTGGAATATAAGCAATCAGCGGGACAAAGTGAGCCCAGCATCCTCCTACACATCCATCTTCCGAGCCTATTTGAAATATCTTTATTTTAAAGACAGGATTTGATCTATAAAATTGAAGGTGTTCCTGGGAAAATACTTGGACAAATTAATATAAGTGCAAAATGTGGACATGAATCCTATATATTTGCCTTTCCAGATTGAGCCAGAACTACACTACACTACACTACACTACACTACACTACACTACACGACACTATCCATTTTAACTTCCTGTAATCATGTTGAACTAAATCAGATATTACTTTTGACCAGTCCTTATTGAAATTTTTGACCAAATATTCACATTCTAATTTCTCTCTGTCAAATATCATGTGCATTATACTTCTTAGTTATTTTGTGTTTGTCTTTAACTCTTTCTTAATGTTTCTATTCCCATTTGGATTGTTTCTCCCAAGACTGCTGATATACTCTGACTTGCTTATGGTGTGTTGTTATGTGTGTTGATATTGCTCATATTTCAGGAAGCTGTTCTCTCACAGCAGCAAACAGTTTGCATGGTTAGTGTTTGTTCTTAGCAGCTTTCACGAAGCTTAGAGAAAATTACCTAATTGTGTGTCTTAAAAGCAAAGCATAGAAATAGTCTATGTGAATGGACTTTAGGAAATTCAATTCCATTAAAACCAATTCATTACCTATCAATAAATGGTATTTCACAAAGCCATATGAAAAGTAATGAAAAAGTTCATTTATATGTAAAAGTTCACAGATAGGAAATGTTTTCACCTTTTAAACATAATTGCTTTTGCAACCAGCATATTTCATCCACAATCACACCATACACAATAAATTCAGAACACATTACAAGAACCATTCACCATGGTCAATTGGAATCCATCCCTGCATGAAAGGATGACTTAAACTATGTGAATCAATAAAGATGATAACTTAAATTAACAAACAGAAGAAGAGAATCTTGCAGAAGGTCAAAAGTGATACATATGAGGCATATGTGTTTGTTCAATTCCTTTTCTTAAAAAAAATTTTACACCCACTGAAATTAAAGTGATCTGCAAGGTGCACACTTGAACAATGTTACCTAGAAGACTCTCCCACATTTGAACAAATATTACCTTGAATTCACCATGAAGTAATTCAAGAAGTTCAAGAGGCTACATTTGAAAACTCATGAAGGAAGCTATGTGTGCAAAGATATCAAAGCCAGGAAAGGACACTTCCTCAAAATAAACTATATATAAAATTGAAGTGGAGAAGCCCTATCCTTCAAGAAAGTGTATGCAAAGACCCGCAACCAAATAGCACAAACGGGTGTTCTAGGCCTTGATGAAGTGGGATTTATACCAGGATGTATGTAATTATGAGGCAATATATGCACTCCCATCAACGTGAAAGTTCAAAATATTAGAAGGACAGAATAATCCTCTGAAATCTCAAGACATGCAAGAATATTTCTTGCCATAATGACACCTTGTCAGGACATAATCCCAAGTACGTTTAGATGGAACACACATCTATACACTGAAAGCCATAGTGGACAAACCCATGGGCCTATTCTACATGGTGGTAGGAATGGAAAGTATTTCCTCCACAATCAGGAAAGATATCCATGTTGTGTACAAGATCCAATAGCCTGAGGCTGACATTATTACTGAGTAGGTAGTGTATAATATTATTTATTTAAAAAGAAAAAAGATGTTGATATAGGTTCTTGTGTAAAGCAACCTGGAAGCCTGAATATCTAATTAATTGGTGACGTGAAACAAAACCAAAAGGAAAATAATTTCTTCTAACTAATTGAAGAGGGCCCTAGCACAGTTAAATCTTATGAAGACTGAAATTGAATGTAGTTATCAGGGATTGGATCATGTTGAAATGAGAGATTTCATGTTGAAACCTTCTCCTGGGGACTTCAAAAATGGTTGGTAGAATGTTAGTGCTTGTGGACCTCAGATGGAACACACTACCTTCCAATGAACTGTATGTCTGGTAGGGACTGAAATTGTAAATATCCGTGATTTCTCACTTATTCCCATGGAAATCATGTGGATATGAAGGATATCCATTGTCAGAAGTACATAATACGTTTATCAATATTAAGAAACTGAAGAAAGGATATCTAGTCAAAATTTTAGAAATATTAATTCTTCTTCACAACTGTTAACCATCTACTGACCTAATGAAACTTCTTAGAACTTCTTTCTGTGTTACCCAGCAACAAGAGTGATTCTTATTAAATCCAGAATATCCGTTCCCTGCTAAGTGGGTCACAATTCTTCTCCTCCCAATGATCTTCTCCCTTATGTTCTTCAATATGAATTCTGTATTCTAGACAGCTTCCCTGCCTGAGGTGAGATACTTGCAGCTTCATGCTATCTTCTTTGTGTACCAGAAACATGGAAGACAAGACCCACGTCTAAATCCATTACGTCCTTGTCTTTCAGAAGGTATGTAGGCCAACAAAACATGCTATCTCTAATAATAAAACAAATGACCTCCAAAGCCATTAAAAGACAATCTGGCACCTTAATGTATATTGCCAAGTCAAAGAATCCAATTGGAAGGTCTACAATCTTCCTGTAGATGACAAGGTGTCATCTACAATACATGTAGATGATATTTGGGAGAGGACAAATGAAGGAGACAGCAAAAAAATTGAGTTCTTACATGGGCTATGGAAATATATCAGGACAACTTTTAGTGATAAAATTTACTTTCAGGAGACCCTGCCCTACTAGGCAGATATAGCTCTGAATATTTCTTCATTTGACCCTTAAGCTTCTGTAAGAAAAAGTTGGGGGTTCCTCTTTCTCCTGTTGTTTTTCAAAAGCCCTGGTCATATTCTGAAGAATGTGATGGAAAATGTTATTGCATAAAAATAGTAATCCAGAGAGCCAGACCCTATCTTCATGACTACTAACATTAGGTCCAATTTAAAATGTTCTATGTGAAGCTGACAGTTATACGGTTACCATCTTCCTACAAAATGTTTTGGACCAGTGGAATGGGAAAGGAAAACTCAACCTGAAGAGAGTAATGGAAATCTGGCAAAGGGCACAATGAAACTAGCAAATGACATAACTACTAATGGGAAAATCAAGAATTTTAAATGGAAATAAAGCTCTTGAATCTGAAAAGAAAACCAACTCTGAGAACTATGGGTTGGTGTAAAATTTAAGAATTCATTCAGAATAGAAGAACACAAATAACAGCATATCTTTGAACATTGAGAACTATAGGAAGAACAACAAACTCAAGTGTATCAGACGAAGGAAAGAGGACATGGAGGAACTCAAAGAAATGACATATTGGCTTGAAAAATATTGAGGATGTGAATTCTTGTTTTAAATATATGTCATGTTAATGCAAAAGAAGAAAATACTACCCTGAGAGATTAAAAAGGACACAATACAAAGTAAATGAGAAATGAAAGCTTAGTCGCTGTGATTGACCCTAGAGCAATAAAAAGGGTAACAGATATTATTGTAAACAATTTCCTGCACAGCACCATAGGGATAACCCAGAAATAATTCAAAAATTCCTAACAAACTCCATGAAACCAAACTGTATCCTTTAGATGAAGAGATTTTGACAGGCTCAATAACATGGAAGGATAGTTATCATCAAAGATAAAAACCTGCAACGAAGAGGGCCTATGACCAGATATCTATACAGAGGAACTGTTTCCCCCATTTGAGAAAACATTATCTCCAATACAACATGAAATACTCTTAAGCGTTCAAACACTGGGATTCGAAACTCATGGTAAGATGCCATGTATGCAAACATACCAACGGCAACAAAGGTAACTCCCCCAAAGTAAACTATACATAAAAAGAAAGTATAGAGCCACAACCCTAATGAATATGTATGCAAACATTCTCAACCAAATACAGGACACTGCATCTGGGAAAACATTCAGAGGATCTTAGGCCATTATAAGGTAGGATAAATGCCTGTACTATAAGGATGAGTTAACCTATGCAAGCCCATCAATGTGAAAGTTCATTCACATAAAAGGACAGAAGAATCCTTTGAGCTCTCTAGACATCTAGGAACAGCACTTCTGTAATGGCCCCCTGTCAGGACAAAATTACCAACAAGTACGTGTAGATGGAACACAATTTTATGCACTGCAAGCCATATCTTGAAAACCTAAGTCTCATATTCTATTTGGTTGTGAGAAATAGAACGTATATCTTCCATAATCATTAAAAATATCATGTTGTGGACAGTATCCAAATCACAGGACAAATTGGTAAAACACGATATTGTTAATTAAAAAAAAGAAGAAATTACTGATATAGGTCGCTGTGTGGAGGACCTAGAAGTCAAATGTTTTAATAAACTGACCAAATGAAGAAATCATAAAAGGAGCATATTGTCTACTGCCAAACTGAAAAGGGTAAAAGTACAGTTAAATTTATGGAGTCAGACAGTTAATGTAAGACTACAGTGGCTGGGGACATGTCAAAAGGGAATTATTTTCATGGGTACAATATTTCATTATGGTAAGGTAAAAACCCTTTAAGGAAGGTTGGTGATTTTGAACCTGCGATGGATTACAGTAAATAACATTAGACTATATGCTTAACAGTGTTTGAAATTGGAAATAGTATTCATATGTCATTGATTGGTATAGACACCCTGCTGATGTAAAGGATAACTATTTTGTATAGCATGTGATAACCTTCAAAAATTAAATAGCCTAAGGCAACGATATTTTACCAAAATTTTAGAAAAAGGGATTTATCCTTCACAACTGTTCATGCTTTACTGACAACATGGAACTTCTTACAACTTCTGTCAGTGTTAGAAAACAACTAGAGTTATTCTGGTTAAATCCTAAACATCAGTTAACTGCTATGTGGACCACAATTCTCCTTCCATTGCTCCTCTCCCTTATGCTCTTTGAAATGGATTCTATCACAGTGATATCTGGAGAAGTCACCTGGCTGGTATGATCTTTCTTTTCGCTTCCTGATTGTTTCTTTTTGTACCAGAAACATTCATATCAAGATACAAACCGAAATCCATTACACATATCTCTTTTGGCAGATATAAGGTCAAATACAAAGTGCTGTTTCTAATAATGAAACAAATGACCTATGAAGTCATTAAAAGACAGCCAGATATATTAAATTTATATTGCTAAGTCAAAGAAGCCAATTGGAAAGGTTTACTGTCTTCCTGTTGACATTCATGAAGATGATGTTCCAGGAAAGTACAAATGACACAGTAAAATTTTGAGCAGTTACAGGTGTTAGAGTAGGAGGGAAATATGAGTAGGTAAGCAAGAGAATATGTAGGTTTTGAAAGGATTTTAGAAAACGCTGCTGCTGAATACATGAGATGACATTATTCAGCATTTACAGGACGTACTTATAATGGGCAAAGTAAGCCCTCCTACAGTATAAACATGAATTAATAATCCTGATTTTCAGCTCTTTAGTTTTAAAAATAACGGTGTCAAGCTGATGCTAGAATGAAGGTGAGGGGCAACTGTGGTTGGGGTGGTACTGAGAGAATTATCTGAAGTATGTGAAGTCTGTAGCCACTATCTACATTAAAAACACAACACACATGAGCATGGGAGTGGAATGATCTTCCCCATAAATCGTTCATTCTGTCATGTCCAGGGCTCGTCAGGAGAATTATTAAACTTGGTTTCTTCAAGCCAATCCCATCAGTCAAGGTGCACTTCGACTTACCTATCTAAACCAGCTCTTATCTCTGAAAGATTTGTTCTTTTGTTCCTACAGTAAGATTAGTTCTTGATCTAGAAATTGATTGATAAGTTGTTAAATGGACTAGGTTGGTCATTGCTGTTAATATAATATTCACCTTTCTTATATTGAGGCACTTAAATATATAGATGTATAGGCAGATTAAACATCTCTCTGTACATATACACACACCCCATTCATGGTTTTTTTCCCCTAGATTTTTGAAATCATTTGCCATGGACCTTTTCAAGTTTTCAATGGACACTATTCAAATGTATACTTCGAAATGGCAAACACTGTGAGGTTACATAACATATTTGTTATCTGATATACTTACCATTTGTTTACATGGGGGGTAGGTGTGAATATATTTAAGGTCTTCTCTCTTGACATTTTTGTACAATAAAATGCAGTGTTGTTATATAGTCTCATTTAATGCGAGAGTAGACATCATGAAACTATTCAGCGAATAATGAAAACTTATGCACCTTGACTTATGCACATTCCACACATTAAGCCTAGTACTAAATCATAGAAACCACTGTGAGTGTAGAACCACTGACAGTCCATGTTTTCCTCTTTTTGGATGTCATGTGCAAGCAAGATGACATGTCATTTGGTATTTGAGGAGCTTACTTTCATTAGTGTAAATTTTGAAGGTACATCTGTATGGATACAAATGGATAATTTTATTATCTATCTATCTATCTATCTATCTATCTATCTATCTATCTATCTATCATCTATCTATCATCTATCATCTATATATTTATTGGATGGCTTAATAATATTCCCCATTGCTTGAATTCCACATTATCTTTATTTGAGAGCTACTAATAGAGACATTCTTTCTTTCTATATTTTTCATCGTGTTCATTCTGGCAATTTACACTTGAGTGCAGCCACATTCTTGAGACTAGGATATAATTTCCTTGACATCTAAATACAGAGATGGAATAACTAATGTTCTGTAACTGCATGGAGCTACATGAATAGTTACTTCTTTCATGGTTATACATTTTCAATTTTCAAATACTTTGAAAACAGCTTTACCTTTACTCTAAATCATGCCAAATTTGACATGTCTTATTTTATGTTAAGTGATATTGTGACATGTGTGTCATGATATATAGTGTGCTTTTCATCCGCATTTCCCTGATGGGTTGTATTTGGCATTCTTTAGACAACTGTAGAGCATCTGTATCATCTCTTTGGCATTGTCCAATTGCACCTATTATCCAATAGAAAATTTGACCTTTGTTGATTTTTAAAAATTTTTCTTCTTCCCCTTCTTCTTCTTCCTCTCCTTCTCCTTCTCCTTCCTTCTTCTCCTTCTCCTCCTCCTCCTCCCCCTCTTCCTCCTCCTCCTCCTTCTTCTTCTCCTTCTCCTTTCCTCTTTTTCTTATTCTTATTCTTATTCTTATTCTTATTCTTATTCTTATTCTTATTCTTATTCTTTTTCTTATTCTTATTCTTATTCTTATTCTTATTCTTATTCTTATTCTTATTCTTATTCTTATTCTTATTCTTATTCTTATTCTCTCTTCATCATTTGTTGCAGAAACCTATGGCTTCCTAATGTACAGAACATATTTGCAGAGATTCTTTGTTGTTCTTTGGTTTCAGTCTTATGTTCTGTCTTTATCTCAAATGGCTTTGGTTTTGGTTTTTGTTGCATGATTGGTATCTAATGCTGTTCTTTCTTGGCATGTGGTTGTCAGATATTACAAAGCTCATAAGGAAGCAGCTATATTTTCATCGTTGTGTGGTTTTAGAACTTTTGCTGAAAATTTTGGATACATTGAAACAAAGGTCTGTCCATTTATGTATATCTTTCTAAATTGCCTACATTGGTGTTTTGTATTTTGATGTAAACCTTTTATCTTATTGTGAATCTTACTGATAGTTTAGGTATCATTTTGAACATACTTATAAATATGTTTCTTTACTTGTCTTTGGCATAGCAGTTGTTACTATGTAGAAATATTTGTGTTATTCTTGTATTGATACTCTACCTTATCCTTTCCAGAATTTGTTTATCAGTTTGAAACACTTTTGTAGTTTGTTTGTTTCCTGAAAGAGAGGTACCCAGTGGGGAGAGACATAGCTATAGAGGGTCAGAAATTTCTCTATGATGAAAATAAAGAACACAATGTGACTTCAACTCATACTGTGATATCCTGATCTGAGCCAGAGTTGAATATTTAACCGAGTACTTCACACAGGAACCCCATTTCTGAAATTTTCGTTCCTACATCATGTCATCCATTAGCTGAAAGAATTGTACTGTTTTGTGTCATTTTCCCTTTCCTGGAAACATTGTCAGGGATATGTCAATAATATGTCAATAAACATATTGAATAGGATATGTCAATATTGAACATATTGAATAGAATATGTTCTATTGAATAGAATTAGAATATGTTCTAAACATATTGAATAGAATATGTCAATAAACATATTGAATAGGATTGATGGCAGTGTGCCTCTGGGTTTCACCTTTGTTCCAAAGGATCCCTGGGTGTCTTTCAACACTGTATGTGATAAGAGCTATCATTATCAGACCTTTATTATGATGAGGTACATTCCATTAAAGCTAATTTGATGAATGTATCTATAATGAAATAGTAGCATGAAGTCAGATGTTTTCTTTATATCTATTGAGCTCCATTTATGGTTATGCTCTTGGTGTTGTTAATGTGGGTTGTCATGTTTATGGATTCATACCGGTTGAGTAATCTTTTCATGTAGTAATGGACCTCAGCTTATCATGGGTGATGATCCTTGAAAAGTGTGTGAATTCAGTATGTAATATCATATTGTTGATGGAATATTCTGACTGAAAAATTAGTTATAGTTGGATGAAGAGGTCATTCTTTTTCTTTAATTGTTTTAAAGTCTTTCATCATTTTGAGTGTGGATTTGGTAAAATTCCATTTGTTTCTATATAAATAATCAGTTAATGCACTTCAGATTTACTGAAGGTCACTCATGCACTTAAGGTGCAGAATATCAAATTTTGAAAGCTGCATTAAACTAAAAAAATCTATGAAGGATACATACTTGTTGCAGTTATGAAAACATAACAGCCTCCTAAAATGTGTTAAAGATCAATATATTTATTGACTGCTTAAGCCAACCTACAGTGTCTGTGTTACGATAAGGACATGTGGATCTCTTTTGTGTAAATAGGGACAAAGATATACAAAAGAGAAATACAGAAAGAAAAAGAAGGAAAGAAAGAGAGAAAGAGAGAAAGAGAAAGAAAGAAAGAAAGAAAGAAAGAAAGAAAGAAAGAAAGAAAGAAAGAAAGAAAGAAAGAAAGAAAGGAAGGAAGGAAGGAAGGAAGGAAGGAAGGAAGGAAGGAAGGAAGGAAGGAAGGAAGGAAGGAAGGAAGAGGAAAGAAACAAAGAAAGAGAGAAAGAAAGAGAGAGAGAGAGAGAGAGAGAGAGAGAGAGAGAGAGAAAGGAAGGAAGGAAGGAAGGAAGGAAGGAAGGAAGGAAGGAAGGAAGGAAGGAAGGAAGGAAGAAAGGAAGAAAGAAAGAAAGAGGAAGGGAGGGAGGGAGGGAGGGAGGGAGGATGAGAAAGGGAGAAAGGGAGAATGGAAGAATGGGTGAAAAGGAGAAAGAAGAGAGGATTACTTTTGCTGTTTGGGATATGTTGTGATCCCATTCAAATTTTTTGGATGTCTCTTCTAATTCTCTGTATGCTGCTTTTATCTCTTGCTAGGAATTTTTAAAATCCATACAATGTTCTGGGTAGTATATCCATTTTAAATTATTGGTACTTACAATCCTTCAGTGTGGAAATTGTGCTTTTTTGGGTCTCAAAGTATTGTGCTCTCTCAATAGTTTATGATCTGGGGAATAAAGGTCTTTTGCCTGTTGCACAAGTTCCTTCTGAAGAATTTGATTATTTTGGTTTGTATTCACATGACATAGTTTATTCAATTGATCTTTGGGATAATTATAGTTAGTGAGATGAATAACAATTATTCTTAGAAGATTTTTTGGTAACTTTTGTAATGATTTTCACATGATTAATTAATTAATAACTAATTAATTGATATATATAAATATAAAATAAATAAATAAATACAGAAAATAAATACGGAAAATAAATAAATAAAATTACACACACACACACACACACACACACACACACACACACACACAGAGTGGTTGTGAGAGAGGGTAAGGCAGAGATTGAGGGATTTTAAAGCAAGCTACTACAGACTTACCAAAATTCAGCAGAGGGTCTCTATTCAAAGAACCTGGGATTCTGATTTTAGTTGAAATGACGAGTCATCCTCAAATGACTGATTCAGTTACACGCCACAATTTAGGGAGTCTTTTAGAGAGTGTGTTGTCATGCGTACGGTAGTTTTATTCTTCCTTAACCAGCAGATGATTGTAATTACATGTTTTGTGTGTGATCATGATAGGTATAACCTCCGAGGTGAACGATGCGTAAAAGTGGAGAGAGTGGTATTCCTTGTCTTGTTCCTGATCTCCAAAAACCTACTTGCAGAGTTTACCTTTGAGTTTGACATTAGAGGTAGGGTTTCATCTATGACAGGTGCAGGCTTGAGGAATGTTTCATTGAAGCCTACTGTGTGGAGAGATTTTACTTAGAAATTATGTATTCTTTTGCCACATGCTCTTTCTGCACATTGTTTTTGTCTTTTGTTTTGTTAGTGTGGATATCACGTTGATTGATTGGTGAATAATGAAGTGTTCTTATATTCTTGGAATCAAACTCCTTGCTGTCTATTCATGTATTGTTGAATATGTTTTGCTAATATTCACTTTTGGTATTTGCATCTATATTCTTGACAGAAATATGCCTGTAGTTTTCTTTTTTGGTCATGTCTGTATCTGCTTTGGAGTCATGGTATTCTTAACATGCTGAAATGAGTGTAGTTCTATTATTTTCCTCCCACTGCTTTGGAATAGTTTCAGAGAAGGTAAAACGTGTCCTCATGTACACCAAATTTCTGCCAAAAGCATTGTTTTTTTTTTTTTAATTAATGTGTATTTTATTTTTGAGAGAGAGAGAGAGAGGGAGAAAGTATGAATGGGGGAGGTGAAGACAGAGAGACACACACACAGAACTAGAAGCAGATTCTAGGCTTTCAGCCATGAGCACAGAGCTTCGTGTGGGTCTCTAACCAAGGGACCAGGAGATCATGATTTGTGCTGAAGTCAGATGCTTAACCAACTGAGCTACTCAGGTGCCCCAGTGTATTGGTTTTAAATGAGCAAACCCACTTTGTGCAAACAGGAATGACAATTTACATCATGAGAGCCCCAGTTTGAGAACTGAAATAGAAACACTCAAAAACCTTCTGAGAAATTTAAATGACAAAATTATCCTCTTAATTGGGGAAAAGGATAGGCACAATTTTGAAAGTAAATGAATAAACATTGATATGACATAAAGCTAATAGAGAAATATGTTATATAAAATTATCAAATGTCACAGTGATATTTTAAATGCAGGGAATAGTATATAGACAACTTGGGTGATATTCTTTCAAGGTGTTGGTGGCAGATTACAAACCAAAGCTATTATAAAAAACAAAATTGTATAATAATTCTCAATTTTAAAAATTACAAACCTGACAACCAGGAATATATGATAACCTCAAGTTCTCAAAAATCAAGTAGAGGTAAAGCAATGTTCATTCAAAGTGCCTGGCTGCATCACTTACTAGAGTTTAAGACTTTTATCTTGTAATTATGATTGAAGTACAAATAGGCTATAGAGCCTAATAGGAAAAAATACATATTGCAAATAAGATATATAGGGCATTCAATTTGAAAAATAACTTAAAGGCCCAACCCTATTATACCTGAAGAAACTTAATAGGTCCTCTGAAACATTAAAGATGGACTATTTCCCAGAAAGATACCCATGGACATCAGAGACCAGAATAGATGGTTAACATCATACCTTGTCAAGGAATTAACAATTAAAACCACAATGAATGCCACCTCAAACCTGTCTGAATGACTAAATTTAAAAACACAAGACAGAACTGATGTTGGTAAGGATGCGAGAAAAAAAGACCCTCTTTCACTGTTTAGGAATATAAACTGGTGTAAGCCACCCTAGAAATTCTGTGGAGGTATCTAAAGAAAATAAACATAGACCTGAACTATGAACGAGCAATTGTACAATTACATTTTTAACCAAGGAAAAAAATAGAGATGCCAAGTGACACATGCACAATTTTGTTAATAGCAGCATTATTAAAAAAAAAAACATAGCTAAAAGGTGAAAGAGTGCTAATGTCCATCAACAGATGAATGGTATATACTGGAGTTTTACTCAGTCATTGAAAACAATGAAATTCTGCCATTTTCAGTGGTGTGGTTGTCTTTATAATGTAGTATACTACATGAAATAAGTCAATCAGACAGAAAAATATCATGGGGTTTTACAAGTGTGGGACTTAGAAACAAAAGAAATGAATATATGAGAAGAAAAAAAAAAGGACAAGGGGAGTCCCACAAGGGATTCTTAACTATGGAGAGTAAAATGATGGTTAATGGAGGAAGGTTGGTGGGGTCAAGGAAGAATGAGTCATGAAAATTAAGGGAGCCACTTGTTAGGGTGAAAACTTGGTGCTGTATGTCTGAGATAAATAACTAAATTTGACTCCTGAAATCAAAATTTCCCCAAATGTTCACAAAGTGGAGTTTCAAGGTAAATTTCACACAGAGAAAAACCCCATGAATGACAAATATAAACGATATAAAAGTCAACTGATACTCATGTCATTCAAAATGATGTCCAATTCAATATTGCGTCAATGAAGTTATATAAATCTAATAGAAGCTAAATTGTAATAAGTATGTTTTCAATCCGTGAGGTGGAAATTAAAGGTCCGCTGTTAGAGGGATCATGAAAAACTCGGAAATGGGTGCAATAAAAACAACACGTTTCCTAAAAACTAAAGTCTGTGAAGGTACTCAAAGGTAAAACAATTCATGAAACCATAGAAATAGGAAACACAACACAGGAACTCAGTGGTATGGTACCATGTTATGGTGGTAGGGAAATTTAGTGACATAAAGGTATACTTGAAGAAAATGGAAAGATGAAGTAGTAACATATCTTTACACATGGAGGAACAAGGACAATCAAGAATGTCAGAAGAAAGGAAACTACATTTCAGAACACAAAGAAATGACATAATGCCCAGAAAAACTATTCAAACTCTCTTTGAAGTACCTATGAAAATTTCAACCACATGCTAAAATGGACAAAACCATCAGCTCTCCTGACTGAGCAAACTGACATATCAGGCAAAGAAAAACAGAAAGGAAATTGAACTCACAATGACTGTCTGTTGCAACATTCACAGGTTTTCAAGAATTACTGTGAACAATAGCTATACTCCACCACAAGGAATTGCTGAGAAATATTGAGTAAACTCCCACACAGAGTGTACAAATATTATATCTTAAATACATAGAAGACATGAAAAAAAAGGTAAGGAGATTGAATGTCACATGTGGAACCCTTCCTTAGTGGAAAGCCCATGACCAGAATGTATCCTGGTAAATTGTAAATTATTTTTAAAGAACCATTAACGTTAAACCTATGTGCATCCTCCACAAAGTGCAAGATGCTACATTTCCTACCTCATGTTAGGAGGTCTGGTTTGCAATACCAGAACATTACACTAAAAATAAATTAATAAGAGAATGCGTAGAGAGTCATAACATTAAGGAATATCTATTGAAAATGCCTCATAATGGACACCTGAGTGGTTAAGTGATTGAGCGTATGACTTTGGCTCAGGAACTACAGATATATGATCCCCTGTGGGAAGAACATAGAAGACTAATAAACAATGAGGTAAGTAAATGAAGCAGAACACAGGAAATATGTTCTTTGTTACCATACTAAAGATGAATATAGAGCAGTTAAACTTATGGAGAAAAAGTTGTCATCTCTTCTCTTTCTTCACAACTTATTTATGAGGGTCATTTTTCTATGTGATAAATCTGGCTAGGGATTTATCACTTTAATGATTGATTCAGTTTACCTTCAGTTTAGTTGTTGATCTTCTGTTCTGGAAGTTTTTCTCTCCTTATTTCTATATAGTTTATTTTTGCTCTATTCTTTATTGTTTCCTATCTTCTGCCAGCTTTAGCCTTTATTTGCTGTTTGTTTGTTTGTTTTTCTTCACTGATAGGTGTTAGGTTACATTTCCTTTCTGAGCCTTTCTTCATTTTCATGTAGGCATGTATTCTTATATTATACTCTTTTATGACCATATTTCTTCACCCCTAATTTTCAGACAGTTATGTTTTAATTTCTTTAGTTACCTGATATTTTTCAATTCTTCTTTAATTTCCTCATTAAACCATTAATTCTTCAGTAGGATCTTCTTTAACCTTCCTGTGTTTGTGATATCTGCCTTGGGTTTTTCCCCTGTGGTTGACTTAAAGTTTAATAAGATTGTGGTCTGACAATATGCATGCTATAGAATACATTTTTTGAGGGAAGATTGTTACCATGTGGGTGATCTGTAATCAAGAATGTTCCCTGGTCACTTGAAAGGAATGTGTGTTTGTTATTTTAGAAGGAAATGTGAATATATATTTTAAGTCCTTTGTTTCATCAAAACCTTTGCTGACTAGCTTTTTTTTTTTTTTGCCTTGATGATCTGGTTATTGCTGTAAGTGGGGTATTCAAGTGCCCTCTGTTATTATTATTAATTGCTTTATGTATTTGGGGGGTCCTATTGAGGAGCATCAACATTTGGAACTTTTTAATCCTCTAGATGAGTATACTTAATTATGATAGTGCCCTCTTGTTCGCTGTAAGAATAGGGATTCTGGTTTCTTTTGTTGTATATTAGCATAATAGAAATGTTTCAACTTCTCTCTTAACTATGAATGTTCCTTAAGGTGTACAAGTCTCCTGTAAGCACATGTCCTTGGGCCTTGTTTATTATGGATGTTGTTAACCTAGCTTAAATTGGAACAATTAGTCAATTTCCATTCAGAGGGATCATTGGCAGATATGAATTTAAGGCTGTTATGTTAGCTGTAATTTCTGTTTTCTGGTGAAGCTCCTTGTTCATTTCTAATCTAGTTGCTTTTGCTCTCTCTCTCCCACTCAAAAGAGTGTTCTATCTATCTATCTATCTATCTATCTATCTATCTATCTATCTATCTATATCATCTATCTATCATCCATCTATCTGTCTATTTATCTATCTATCTATCTATCTATCTATCTATCTATCTATCTATCTATTATCTATCTATCTATCTATCTATCTATCTATCTATCTATCTATCATCTATCTATCATCTATCATTATCTATCTATCTATCTTTCTATCTATCTATCTATCTATCTATCTATCTATCTATCTATCTATTATCTATCATCTATCTATCTATCTATCTATCTATCTATCTATCTATCTATCATCTATTATTATCTATCTATCTATCTATCTATCTATCTATCTATCTATCTAATCTATCTATCATCTATCTATCTATTATCTATCTAATCTATCTATCTATCTATCTATCTATCTATCTATCTATCTATCATCTATCTATCTATTATCTATCATCTATCTATCTATCTATCATCTATCTATCTATCTATCTATCTATCTATCTATCTATCTATCTATCATCTATTATTATCTATCTATCATCTATCTATCTATCTATCTATCTATCTATCTATCTATCTATCTAATCTATCTATCATCTATCTATCTATTATCTATCTATCTATCTATCTATCTATCTATCTATCTATCTATCTATCTATCATCACCTCATCTGTCAACTATCTATCATCTCTAAATATATCTTGACAAATATATTCATTGTCTCTCCATGGCAAGGTTATGAATTCAATACTGCTAGCAACATTTGGATACAGGTCCCCCAATATATATGTAGTTTTGTAACATGGAAGTAATTACCTAGTAGAGTATTGCTGGAATGTAGGGTAGTTCTGTTCTTAGGATTTGTTGAAACTTTCATATTCTTCTCTAGAAAGGCTGCACCAGCTTGAATTCTCATCAATAATGCAAGAATATTTCACTTTCTCCACATCTCACCACCGCCTGTTTGTTCCTGTGTTGTTAATTTTCATCATTCTGACCATCATGGAGTGGTAAATCATCATGGTTGTTATTTGTATTTACCTGAGATGAGAGTTGTTTAGATTAATTCATTTATGTCCTAAACATCTGTATGTCTTTTCTGGAAAAAAAAATCTATTCATGTATCCTGTCCACATATCACCAGGTGTGTTTGTTTGTTTGTTTGTTTGCTGTTGTTTTGAGGTGGATGTGTGTTGAGATTAATCTTTTAATAGATTTTTAACAGAACAATTTTATCAGATATGTAATTTGTTGTTGTCTACTCCCACTCCATAATCTTCCTTTTGGCTTTTTTTTTATAGGACCTTGTGTTACGTTAGTGATTTTTATCCTTATGAAGTCCCAATAGTTCATGTTTTTCCCCTTGCATGGTGATGTGTCTGGTAGGAAATTCCCAAAGCAAGATCAAAGAGTATGCTGTCTATGTTCTGTGGGATTTAAGTGGCTTCCTCCTTCTCCTTTAGGTCATTCATTGATTTTGCATTTAGTGTGTGTGTGTGTGTGTGTGTGTGTGTGTGTGTGTGTGTGTGTGTGTGTGTTGTGGTGTGGTGTGTCTGAGAGAGGTCACACTTTCATTCCTCTGCGTGTTCACCCTATTGCCCAACCCCATTCATTGAAGAGACTCTCTTTTTCCACTGGGTATACTTTTCTACTTGGCAAAGGTGACCTTATCACACAGTTGTGGAACCACTTCTGGATTTCTGATTCTGTTTCATTGTTCAACATATCTGTTTTTGTCCAGTAACATAGTGCCTTCATGTCTAGAGGACTGTGATATAAATTTAAACTCAGGTTTTGATGCCTCCCCTTGGTGCTATTCTTTCAGAGCATTTCTTTGGATATTCAGGAACATTTTGCTTCCATACAAATTTTAGAGTTGTTTACTCAAGCTCTGCCTTAAATGATAATGAGACGTTGACAGGGATTTCATTAGTTGAGTATATTGTTTTTAGGTATTTTAGACATTTGAACATTGTTAATTCTTCCAAAATATGAGCATAGAATGCTTTGCCATTTCTCTTTCTTCTCTTCAAATTATTTCATATGTGTTCTATTGTTCTTAGAGTATATAAATTTTGCATCTCTAGTTCTTTTCTCTGTGAGGTATCTTCTGTTTCATACAATTGTAAATATTTCCATAACATTCCATAAACGTTTCCACAATATTCTGTTTTAACCTTTGCAGTTCAGAGTTGTGGGTGTTCTTTCAGATCCTTCTGCTGTTCTATTTCTATTTCTTGGAGTTCTCTCTCTCTCAAAGTTTTGCTGAAGTGTTCAGTAATGATTTCAGAAGTAGAATCCAGTTATTCCAGTAATTCTCCTACATATGACACCTAGAGGTCCTCCCAACAATTGTCCTCCTTAATCCCTTTTGCCCGTGCAGCCCAATTACCACACCTCAAACCCCTCCAGCAACCCTCAGATTTTTCTCTGTGTGAGGTGATACTTCATTCTGGTTTTGATTTGTATTTCCCTGATAGTGAGTGATGTTGAGCATTTGTTCATGTGTCTGTTATGGATATGAATATTTTCTTTGGAAAAGTTTCTATTCATGTCATTTGTCTTTTTATTCACTTATTTGTGTTTTGGGTGTTCAGTCTGATATGTTCTTAATATATTTTGAATAGTGTCTCTTTATCTGATACGTTATTTACAAATATTGTCTCTCCTTCCATTGGTTGCTTTTCAGTTTTGCTGATTGTTTCCTTCTCCATGCAGAAACTCATTATCTTGATGATGTCCCAATTGATCACTTTTGCTTTTGTTTACCTTACTTCTGGAGACGTATTGAGTACTTCTTACTCAACTTCTTTTCTGTGGCTGAATTCAAAGACATTTTTCCCTGATTTCTCCTCTAGAATTTTGCTGTCTCCTGTCTTACATTTAGGTCCTTCATCCACTTTGAGTTTATTCTTCTGTACGGTGTAATAAAGTGATACAGCTTCATTCTTTTGTACATCAATGTCCAGTTTTCTCAAAGCCATTTGCTGAAGAGTCTGTCTTTATCACATTGGATATTTCTGCCTGCTTTGTGAAAGATTAGTTGGCCTTACTTTGGTTGGTCCATTTCTGGATTCTCATTTCTGTTCCATTTATCTATATGTCTGTTTTTGTGCCAGTACCATGCTGTCCTGATAATTACATGTTTGTAATACATCATGAAATCCGGAATTGTTATGCTTTCTTTTTCAGGATTGCTTTGGTTATTTGGGGTCTTTTGTGATTCCACACAAATTTCAGGATTGTTTGTTCTAGCTCTGTGAAGAATGCTGGTGTCTTTTTGAGAGGTATTGCATTGAATATGTAGTTTACTTTGGGTAGTATTGACATTTTAATTCACTTTATTCTTCCAACCAATTGGGGTTTTTTCCAGTTTGTGTGTGTGTGTGTATGTGTGTGTGTGTGTGTGTGTGTGTGTGTGTCTTCTTCAATATCTGTCATGAACTTTCTATAGTTTATAGAACTTAACATTTTTCATCTCTTTGGTTAGGTTTATTCCTAGGCATTTTATGGATTTTGGTGCAATTGGAAATGGGATCAATTCCTTAGTTTCTCTTCATGCAGCTTCATTATTAGTGTATAGAAATGCAACTGATTTCTGGGCATTGATTTTGCATCCTGTGACTATGATGGATTCATGGATCAGTTATAGCAGATTTTTATTGGAATATTTTGGGTTTTCCATGTAGAAGATCATGTTGTCTGTGAAAAGTGAAAGTTTGACTTCCTCTTTGCTGATTTGGATGCCCCTTGTTCTTCTCCAATTGCAGAAGGGAGAAATTCCAACACTATGTTGAATAATAGTGATGAGAGTGGATATCCTTGTCATGTTCCTGAACTTAGGGGGAATGCTCTGTTTTTCCCCATCGAGGATGATATTAGTGGTGGGAATTTTTTGTATAGCTTTTATGATATTGAGGTATAACTCATCTATCCCTACTTTCTTGAGGGTTTTTATCAAGTCAGGATGCTGTATTTTGTCAATTGCTTTCTATGCATCTATTGAGAGGATCAGGTGGTTCTTATTCTTACTTTTATTGGTGTTATATATCAGATTGATTGACTTGTGACTATTGAACCAGCCCTGCATCCCAGGTATAAATCCCAATTGATCGTGGTGAATAAATGTTTTAATGTATCACTAGATCCTGTTTGATAGTATCTTGTTGAGAATTTTTGCATCCATATTCATCAGGGAAATTGGTCTGTAGTTCACCTTTTTTGTGGAGTCTCTGGTTTTGTAATCAAGGTAACGCTGACCTCAGGGTACTTGTTTGGAAGCTTACCATTTCTATTTTTGGAACAGATTCAAAAGCATAGATGTTATCTCTTCTTTCAATGTTTGGTAGAATTCCACTTGAAAGACATATGCCCCTGGACTCTTTTGGGGGGATTAATTTTTAAATAATTAATTCAATTTCTTTACTGCTTGTGGATCTCTTCACGTTATCTATGTCTTCCTGTTAGTGTTGGTAGTTTATAGGTTTCTAAGAATTTGTCCATCTCTTCCCAATTTATTGCCATATCATTCATCATGATACTCTCTTATTATAATTCGTATTTCTGTAGTGTTGGTTGTGGTCTCTCCTCTTTCATTCTTGATTTTATTTCTTTGGGTCCTTTCATTTTTCTTTTGATATATCTGACTAAAGGACTATCTATTTGTTTATTCTTTCAAAAACAAGCTCCCCATTTCGTTGAAATGTATGAATTTTTTTATTTCAGTATCACTGATTTTTGCTATAATATTTATTAATTCCTGGCTTCTGCTGTTTTTTTGGTTTTATTTGCTCTTCTTTTGCCAACTCTTTATGGTGCCAGGTTATGTTGTATATATGAGGTCTAGATTGCTGTATACTGCCCTTTTATGATTGCCTGTGCTGCCTCCCAGAAATTTGCTGTGTCATGTTATCATTTTCATTGGCTTCTGTGTACTTTTTAGTTTACTTTTTAATTTATTGGTTAATCCACTCATTCTTTAGTAGAATGTTCCTTAATCTCCAAGATGTATGGTCTTTCCAAATTTTTTCTTGTGGTTGATTCTGAATTCCATAGCATTGTGTTCTAGAAATATGCATATTTTTTCATTGTTAAGGTCTGATTTTTGTACCAGAACATGATCTATTCTGTATAATGTTTCATATTCACTCAAAAATGTGTATTCTGCTGCTTTAAGAGGAAATGCTCTGAATGTATCTCTTAAGCCCATGTGGTCCAGTGTGCCATTCAGCGCCATTGTTTCCTTGTTGATCTTCTGGTTAGATGATCTGTCCTTTGTTGTAAGTGGAGTGTTGAAGTCCAGTACTAATGGTATTGTTATCACTGAGTTTCATCATGTTTGGGATTGATTTATTAATATATTTGGGTGCCTCCACTTTGGGAGTATACATGTTTACAATTGCTAGGTGTTCCTGGTGGAGAAAACCATTAATTATAGTTTACTGGAGTCCTGCAACTCTTAATACCATCTTCATTTTAAAATATAGTTGGTATGATATAAGTATGTCTACTGAAGCTTTCTTGTGGTGACCATTATGTGATGTATGGTTCTGCATCTCCTTCCTTTCAATATGAAGGTGACTTTAGGTATAAGTAGGGTCTCTTTTAAACAGAATCTACATGGATCTTATTTTCTTATCCATTATTTAAAAAAAAAAACAAACTTGAAATTCTTATTTATTTTTCACGGAAAGAGAGAGACAGAGGGGTACAGAGAGGGAAAGAGAGACACAGAGAGAAAGGGAGAGACTGAGGGAGGAGTAGACAGTGAGGGAGACACAGAATCTGAAGCAGGCTCCAGGCTTTGAGCTGTCAGCACAGAGCCTGACACAAGGCTTGAACTCACATACTGTGATATCATGACCTGAGATGAAGTTGGATGCTTAACCAATGGAACCATCCAGAAGCCCCCTTTCTTATCCATTCTGATACAACATGTCATTTGATAGGAGTGTTGAGTCCATTGAATTTAGGGTGAGTACTGAAAGATATTACATTATTTTCACTGTATTGCATGTAGAGTTGGAGTTTCTGGTGGTGTTCTCTGGTCTTTTCTAGTCTTTGTTGCCCTTAGCATTTTTTAAAAATTTTGTCTTGTCTTTTTTCCCTTTTGAGAGTCCCCTTTAAAATTTCTTGTAGGATTGGTTTAGTGGTCATGACTCCTTTAGTTTTTGTTTGTCTGGGATTTCTTTATCCTTCTATTTTGAATGACAGACTAATTGGATAAAGAAATATTGTCTGCAGGGGAACCCGGGTGGCTCATTCAGTTAAGCGTCTGACTTTGGCTCAGGTCATGAAGTAACAGTTCATGAGTTATGCTGACAGCTCAGAACCTGGAGTCTGCTTCAGATTCTGTGTCTCCTTTTCTCTCTGCCCCTCTCCAGCATGCTCTCTCTCTCTCTCTCTTTCAAAAATAAATGAACATTAAAACAAAATAATTCTTGGCTGAAAAAAATTCCATTCAACACATTGAATATATCCTGCCACTCCTGTCTGGCTTGCCAAATTTCTGTAGATAGGTCAGGATGAGAACCTGATCTGTCTTCCCTTTAGGTTAATGTTTTTATCCCTTGTTTCTTTCATCATTCTTTCCTTGTCTGTATATTTTGTGAATTTGACGGTGATATTCTTTATTCATAGCTTGTTCTTGTTGAATCTAATGGGAGTTATGTGTGCTTCTTGGATTGATATCTGTGTCTCTCCCAATATTATGAACGTTTTCTAACATAATTTTCTCACATAAAACTTCTATACCTTTTTCTCTCTCTTCACCTTTTGGGACTCCTATTATTTGGGTGTTATTCCTTTTTAATAAATCACTAAGTTTTCTAAATTTTGTTTGTTGCTATTTTGCCTTAATTTGCCTCTCTTTTTCTTCTTTATCATTTTCCATAATTTTGTCTTCAGTATCGCTGATTCCCTACTGTTTCATCCATCATTGGTGTATGGCATCCATTCCAGTTTACATCTCATTTATAGAATTTTTCATTTCATCCTGACTAGATTTTGCTTCTTTTATCTCTGCAAAAAGTGATTCTATCTTTTTTCACCCAAGCTAATATTCTTATTATCATGATTCTAAATTATATTTCAGACAGCTTGTGTATCTATGTTGATTAAGTCTCTGTCATTTCTTCCTGTTCTTTCTTTTGGGGTGAACTCCTTCATTTTTTTTTTTTTTTTATTTTGGAGGAATGAAATACTTAAAAAATAATATTGAAAACTTAAAAATTTAAAACAACACAGAAAATCAAATGCAGGAAACTACGTCCAAGGTGTGTTTCATTTTGTTGTTGAAGGAAGCTTGCCATATTATAGAAAAAAGGGAAGGAAAAGAAAGGGAAAAAGTATGAAAGTGTTTAAAAATTGGAGAAATGTATACTAAAATGTAATAAGTTAAATGAAGAAAATGAAATATAATGTAAAAAATTACAAAAAATATTTTAAAACACTAAAAAGAAAAAAGAAAAAAAATAATGGTCAATAAAAACAAGTTTTATGTCTCTGTATCCAAGATAAAGAAAAGCAAGGACAAAAAGAAAAATAAACAAATAAACAAATGAAATGAATAGATGAACTAGCAAATAGAATGAAACACAAATTGAGTTGTACCCAATCCCCCTAGAACACAAACTATGTAGCACTCTATAGTCTATACTCTAAGTAGGTGGAGAGATTTGTGGTGGTCCTCCAGAACACGTGCTGGGAGGGCACTAGTGGAAGGGTTTGGTGTAATGGCTCCATTCTTTATTAGGTGGCACGGCTTAGATTACTGGAGTGGTTTGTTGTAGTGAACATGTATGTTTGTGCATGCATGGGAGAGGTGAAAATGGCATCACCAATCTTCTAATTTCTGTCACAGGAAAACTGCACCCTCACCTTGTCAAAACGAGTCAAGCATGCCTCCTTTGTCCCAGGCTTCTGTTTATCCCCTACATCTGCACTGTCTGAGTCCAAACGATCAGCATGTCAGATGTCACCTCCCTTCAGAATTTTATCACAGATGGTGCTATGTTTCCAAAACACTCACTTCTAACAATCCTGCAGTTTGGACCTGCTCCAACCCTCTGGGGGAGTGTCTTGCCACGCAATGATGGAGTTCTGGCTTGCCCCACCAACTTTCTTGCCATTATGCTGTGAAAGATTCAGATATTATAACCAGTTATCAGCTTTCCCCATAAAAAGGTTCCTGTGGTCATGCATCAGCAACAATTCAGAGATTATGGCAAATCACAACACACAGGCAGCACCAGATTTCACTGCATTTTGGCACTTTATTGCAATGCCAGTAAAACATGGTGGTTCTCTGGGGCCCATTGGGAACTTTGCTTATGGAGAGGCTGTATGACCTCCACCAAATGTATGCCAAACATTGGAACCACTTCTCCCCATGTGACTGATGGAACCCTCAACCTCACTGGCTGCTCCTGGGATTTCACCCTACCTCCCAATCAGAGTACAGCCCAGGATTGAGCTCCAGAATTTCCAACTCTGCACTACTCTGTTTACAGAATGTTATTGGTATTGAAACACTCTTCTTTCTCCACATCAATGGTTTTGGGGTCAGGCCTCTGTGAGTGTTTTCACTCTTTCTCTTTCTCTCCAGCTACTTTCAGGAAGAGTGATTTTCCTGAGTGATTCCGATGTGCCACTCTCTCTCCCATTTTCCCAGTCCTCTCTCCACAAAAATGTTCCCTACCCTCCCCAGTTCCTTCTCTCTCCCCCAGTGCACCCTCTACATCACACACCTGACAGTTTCTGTGGCTCAAGTTATGCAGGTTGTTGTGGATATTTGAAATACGGAAGGAGTTGTGTCCTTGTAAGAACATGGAGCTCCTTCCTATTCTACCAATAGTCAAATTGGTGGGGATAGCACAAATCCTCACAAATGAGTTGCTTCAAAGGAATGGAAACCAAATGAAGGATGGTTAAATTTTTGTATATGCAACTTAAATTAGGAGCAACCTGTACAAATGGAAGCACAAATCTGTCATGAGAGTGTGTGAAGGAAATGAAATCATATTTTTATTGTAGAAGAAAAAGGAATTTATGTGTGTAATTTACATAAGTAATTTATGGTAAACACAGTTATTATATAGTTTGCAGCAGTAGATGAGTGGAAATGCATCATGTCATGAGGTAGTTTTGAAAAAAAAATACCTATGAGTTACATAATAGAATGACATTGAAATGGAAGGAGACCAATGGCTTAAAGTATAATGCAGGACTTATAATCAAATGTTCTTAAGATAAGAGGGTTATAGATAAATGCATTGCTTGACATATGCCACTATGAAGGCTAAATTACAATAAGTTCACTACACATCTTCGACTTTCTATTTTCCTTACTTTGTTCTTTCTATCCTTGTTTGTTTCTTTCCTTCCTTCTTTTTCCCCAATTTTCCCCCTTCTTTTTCTTCCTTTTGAATTGTAAATCCCATAGGAGAGATATCTGCTACTCCTTTCTAGAATGCAGATACATTCTGTGTTTTTTTCAGGGTTTGATATTCATGGTAGTATCACTCATATTTCAGGGGACTTTCCTTGTCTTAATATTCAACACAGTTGGTGTAGTTAGAATGTATCCTCAGTTTCATTCAGCTTAGGAAAAATAAACTCACTTTGAACCTTGAGGGCAAGGAATAGACATATTCTGTGTGAGTGGCCTTTAGAAACCCAGTGTCACTAAACTAATTCATTAACTATGAATAAATGGTATTTCAGGTATAGCCACATACAAAATGATGTAAGACTGTAAAAAATTTTAATGATATGAACTGTTGTTCAACTTCAATATAAGTGCTCTTTTATCCATCATATTTTACCACAAATGAAATTGTGCACAATAAACTCAACACATTGCCAGGATCACCCACATGATCAATTGAAATCCAATCCTTCAAAGGATCCAAACTATAAGAATCAATAAATATGACAAACCACATGAACAATCAAAGAGAACCACTTAAAGGTAACAAATGCTACAGACGAGGACTCTTTTTTATTCAACACCTTTTATTTAATTTTTATTAACATTTATTTTTGAGAGACAGAGAGAGCATGAGGAGGGGAAGGGTAGAGGGAGAAGTAGATACAGAATTGGGAGCAGGCTCCAGGCTCTGAGCTCTCAGAACAGAGTCTGATGTGGGGTGGGGCTCGATCTCATGAATCCTGAGATCATGACTTGAGCTGAAGTTGGATACTTAACCTTCTGAGTCACCCAGGTGCCTCAAAACTTTTTATTGATGAAAAAATTCATTAAACTAGCTTAAACCAAATGTTCCTGGCACTCTTTAACATGATGATAATGGAATTTATATTCACATTCAATAAAACCAACACTGATGTTTCCTTTGGACCAAACTTGTCCCTAAGATGTACACACTCATCTATCCATTTCAATTTACTGCTAGGAAAAGGTACCAGAACAATATCAGTAGACAAGAAAACAAAGATGCTGCAAAAAAAGAAAAACACCTGCTCTGTAGATGACATGAACTTATAGGCAGAAAGTCTCAGAGATGTTTCACACCATTAACTAAATTCAGGTAAGTAGAAGACCATGATCAATACTAAAAATCAACAGACTTTCTACCCAGTAAATACTATAACGTCAAATTTATGAGGGGGGAATTATCTTACGTACAATTGCACCCATAAAAATACCTCATCTACAAAGATTAGGCAATGAGTTGAAACCTCTACATAACAAAAAATAGTCCACTTTCAGGCAAAAAATGGACAGACGTTTGTGTCCATGACTTACTGAAACTGTTGTGCAGTGTATTAAAACCATTCAACAACTGGAGAATGTCTTCTTGAAGACATTTTGCTATGTACACATACCCTGTGTGCACTTGCTCAACTTTTCCTTCCACTCAAGGCCTTACAAACACTCAATGTTCTACTCTCTCTTTAGTTTGATTTTTACCACAATTTCATGGACACAGAATCTGTCAGATGATGGTATTCCTTTTTTTTAAAGGCACTCTGTTCAATTTAGGAATATGCATTTACATTCCTCCATGACTTTGGTTGGTTTGATGCAGCATTTGTTTTCCTCACTGGAATTAACACGTTTTGTTGGTCAACATATATTTCTGAATATAGAGGGTGGAGAAATGGATTCAGGTGTGTGTTGGCTCTCAGGATTTTGGTAGACAGAGAAGGAAGCTAAAGAGAAAGTCATCTGAAGTGTCGCCTCAAACATTGTGAGAATCTCCAGGACTCCAAGGTGACAAAGTTTGTGTCCATTGTTGCTGAAGCCTTTGAGAAAATTACTAACAGAACTCAACAATGAAATGCTAGCACCCTCCATATGAGACTCAGACATCTGAAAAATCACATGCAAATCTTTTACTTTAGAGACATGTTTCACACCATAAACACAAATCAAGGCAACATGGGTGAAATGCATGGCTTTAAATGTAAATCCAAAACCCAAGAAACTTCAGAAAAATCTAGGAATATTTTGTGCATATTAGGAAGCCATAAAAACTCCATGAAATAAAACTAATAAAACTTAAAAGAAAACAAGAACAGCCATATTTTCCAATGAGCATTGGGTACAAAAGTCATTTTCCAATCAAAAGAGGAACATGGAAACTAGCAGCTCAGTGAAACAAAGATTTAACCAACTTTCTTGCAAGAGAGGATGTCTGAAGGACAGGCACCCTCTGAGAGATAATAGGCGTCAATTTATCTCCTGGTGTGCATGTCCTTCCTCTGGTTCCTCAATGGCTGAGTACTACAGAGGTTGCAGCCTTTCCTGGACATCACCTATGCACCTGTAAGGCAAAAAGTAGTCTGACTGAAACAAAAATACATTATCTGAAGTGACCCACAGACTTTCATTCCTACTTCCCTTTATTCTATGACCCTTGCCCATTGCAAAGCCCATGGAACAAAGTCCCACAAACTAAGTCTGAGAAAGTAATCCCAGGAAACACGGAGGCAAAACTAAGCACTTGAAAATAAGCCCGAGGAATGGAGATGGGAAGAAAAAGAACCAGGAAAGTGAAGACTCTAAAGGCATGTGACTCCATTGTGTGGGTGGGTGGGTGTGTTTATACATATTTCCAGTATGTTGTAAACCTGTTATTGGACAACACAGCTTTCATTTAGTATTTCTGAAAAGGAATCCCCTACTTCTCACAATCCCTCCTCTTCCTTTCTGTGTTGATTCCATTTTCACTTATATTTCACTTATATTTTCTTCACTTATATTTTCACTTATATTTCCTTCCTTTTTGAAGTCTTGCTCAAACATGTTTAGCAGGTGTTGCCTCTGCTTCTCATAGTTAGTGTTATATTTCAACAATAATAGGTTATTTGGGGCATAAGGCACAACCATTTTTTTATTTATAGCAATGAGTCTTGGACTAGTGCCCTTACACAGGAGATAATGCAGCACGTTAGAGTCATTAAAAGTCCAACTGAGGTTATTAGAGAGGTTAGAATCAAAGTGACCATTCCTTTCCATTTAGCAAACCATTTTTCTAAAATGTCACTTTAAGGGTCGTTGTGCTCAGTTTTATGCTAATTCAGTGGCTAGAGTTGTTAGTGCCTGCACAGACTTGGTGACGGTGCCATCTGGAGAAGTGTTGTTAAGGAGAAAGGTACAACATTGGTCTCCTAATATAACACAAAAGAAAGATTCCCTCTTTCTCTGCTGGCAACATGTATAAGGCTATCCTATTCTTTCATGCCATTTTAGTGGTAGCATCTAACTGACTGGATATTCCTTGAAGTTGAAATTGATAAACATTTCCTAATTTTAGTGTATGTAATTAATCCAGTCCACATTCTTATCAATGGTAAACCACCAGTAGAGTGACGGCTGAAATTCGGCAACTGTCTGATTCCTGGCTTTCAACTCAGTGGAGACCCCCTTGGGACTTGTATTGCACCAATGTACACTCCTACTGGAATAAAAATATCCCTGTAAAGCCCTATGGTTACTGTGAGGATGTCACTACATTTATCAATTTGATGGAATGCCAAGGTGAATGGAATGGCCAATTCCAGTCCAAGTGGGTGGCCACAGGTGAAGTAGGCTCCTATTATAAGTAGGCTCCACAAAAATCTGCTCATGGAATGTGCAAGTTAGAATTGTTGTGGCTCTATTCACCAGTGGCATTTATAATGTGCATGCAGGTCAGCCAATATACCACGTTTGTTGAATTGTTACCCATGACTTGAGAAACAGGAAGAGTGATTCCTTGTCCCTAAGGAGGAAGAGGGAATCACCTTTTGTTCTTCCCTCTGTAGTGTGTGAAAAAGCAATGAGAAGATCATGCAGGTCTCATTTCCCCAGGCATCCTTTACTGATAGAGAGCCATCATGCAACCCATTCCTGCAAGGTCAGTATCCCATCCAAAGGAAAAAGGAACTATTTTCCCCTTTAGCTTTCCTACAGCATAAGCATAACAATTGCTTTTGTTAACCTTCTGCACAGAGAATTGGACCCATTCTACCCAGGCATGAAACGTCTAGATTGCATATCCTGTCTAGATTGCAATGGTTTGTGTCAGGTCTTTGATTTCAACTTTGGTCATCTTCTTTGGATCAATAATGGGAGATCTTAAATACCCTCTTGGACCTGTGGTTAGTCGAGGCATACAAGGGATGAGATTGTCAACGACTGTCCCACTGGGTTGGTTTTTTAAACTTTGACTCCAAATCCATTTGTTCCAGGTACCACACTTGGGTCCTCCTCTGCAGTGAGTGGGCCGTCAATACTTTGAAGCATAAGGTTACACTTTAAGTTCTGGCAATTTTTCAGTGTAATAATGTAGTTCCTTCATTCCCTTTATTTTTTCCTTGGTGAACTGACCCCTTAAGGTGACCTTGGTACACTAGGGATGAGGCACAGGAGTCTGAATTCCTATTTCAGGGAGATTCCCTTGGCAATTTCATCAACAAATCGATTCCCTGCTGTTTCAAAGGAATTTCCCTTCTGATGACATGCTATATGTATTGTGGCTATTTCAATAAGAAGGAAGAGATTTTTCTAAACCTCTTTTATCAGTTCCGCATGAACCAATTCCTTCCCTTTATTATTCATGACACCTCTTTCCTTCCAAATCTTTCCAAAGTGTGTACAATTCCAAAATCATGCTTGGAATCAGTATAGATTGTCCCTTCCTTCCTGAAAGCAGCTTTAAAGTCTGATCAGAGCAAACAATTCACAAGTTTGGGCTGGCCAACTGTTGGGAAATCTCCCTTTCTCTCATACTGATGGTTCTTGTCCATTGACAACAACATACCCATTATTCCTTGTACCAGTGATCATTTGGGAGGACCCTTCTATAAATGACCTTAAGCCCATATGGACTGGTACTGCACTCCAATCTGGTCTGACCTACCGTGATAAATCAATGAAGTCCAAACAACTGTAGCTTAATTCCTCCATGTCATTTGGCTTTCCTGCACTCATAAACCTGGCTGGTTAACACAACTATCTGCAGTCAGGATTAAATCACCTTTCACCAAAACTATGGCCGCATACTTTAGAATTCAATAATAATTTAGCCTATGCCCCACCTCCTGAAGGAAAATAGTTCAGACATGCTGAGAAGTGTTAAATAATAGGTTTTCCCCCAAAGGTTAGCTTCCTGCTCTCTTCTGTTAGGAGGGAAGTGGCTGCTACAGCCTGGACACATTCTGGTCAACCCATAGACACAGGCTCTAACAGCTTGGACATGTATGTAACTGGGTCTTTTCCCTTCCCATTTTTAAATTATAATTTATTATCAAATTGGCTTACATACGACACCCAGGCCTCCTCCTAACAAGTGTCATCCTCAATTCCCATCAGTCATTTTCCCTCTCAGCCTCCCCTTCATCCACCCTCATTTTGTTTTCTGTGTTTAAGTCTCTTGTGCTTTCTCTCCCTCGCTCTCTCTGTAAGTTTTCCCCCCTTCTCTTCCCCCATGGACTTCTGTTAAGTTTCTCAAAATCCACATATGAGTGAAAACATATGGTTATCGGTCTTTCTCTGACTTATCTCAATCAGCATAATACTCTCCAGATCCATCCATGTTGCTGCAAATGGTCATATTTCATTCTTTCTCATTTCCAACTAGTATTCCATTGTATATGTAAACCACATCCCCTCCCCCCACCCCTGCCATCTACTGTCATGAAGAAGTAGAAAGTCTTCTCCAGATGGGGGTTTCCAAACCAGGTCTGCTAATAAAACCTGCTTTAATCTCTTTGCGTATGCAGTTCTTTGTCAGTCCGTTTTAGATTCTGGGGTCTTCCTCCAGTATTATTAGGTATACGTCTTTAGTCCTCTGAGCATAAGACTCAGTCCACAATTTACTATAGCATAATAAGCCCAAAATTTTCCTCAGCTCCCTCTTTTTTGTGTGTGGGCTGTGGTAGTTATTAATTATTCCAGCTTTTCTTTCAGGGTTGATATTTCACTTAGCTTCACTGATAAGATGCACTTAATATTTAACTTCCCTTTCCACAGAGTGCAACTTGCTTTGAAACACCCTAAGCCATTGTTGTCATAGCAAGTTAAGCAAACCTATAGTGGCCTTGGAAACTTTGGTCTGATCTTCCCCTGAAATCAGGAATTCATCTATATAATGTAAGAGTTTTGAGTCCCATGGGGCAAAAGCTTTTATTCTATAGATTCCAGGATTTGACTAAAGTAACTGGGGCCTCATTAAAGCCCTGTGGCAATACCATCTGGTGGTATCATTGCTTAGCGGTATTGTTCAGGGTTCTTTCATTCACAGGTAAAGAGATCTCTGTTCTCTGGGTTTAGGGACAGGCCCAAAGGTATCTTTAAAATCCACGACTCTAAACAATTCACACTTACAAAGAATTATCTGAGGAAGGTATAAAGAATTATGGTCCACAGTGTGTTCTTCCTGAACTGTTTTTTTACTCCCAAGTCTTGCACCAAATCATACAACCCAAGTGGATTTCACACTGGAACTACTGTAGTGTTTTATGAGGACACAAACAATCCTTGACAAGATCTGCAATCCCCCGCTGGAGTCATTTACTTTTCCCTCTACTGGAATAGGAGACTCCTTCAGCATCCTATTTCACCTGGTTGTTTTCAGAAAATTTTATTGGGGGAATTTGAAGTCTGCTCTGTTTCCCTCTTTAACCCTTACCTCTAGATGTTCCCTGCTTTCTTCTTCTTCCTTGAGGAAAGCTATTAGAACTTCAGTTTGGCCTCTCTCAATCCCTATATTCAAGCCCAACTGCATAATGGGGTCTCTGCCAAGGGGCTTGACTCCCACTTCAGGAACGAATACTAAAGACTCATCTGTTTCCAGTCTAAGTTCTTACAGTCATGGCTTCAAATACAGGAACCTGAAATCACTCCCTTTTTACCCATGAAAGCAAAATATTTTCCGGCAAGAATTGTCCTTTGTGGCCTAAACATCGGGAGGAATGGGCTGCTCCACTGTGAAACAAGAAGGTTGTATCTTCTCCCATGGGCCCCATCTTGAAACTTCTCAGATTCCTGGTCTAGCAAAGGGGAACACCTGAACCTCCTTATAAATCCATCAGGGAAGTCACAGTCTCTTCCTTCCTCCATAGGCAACACACCTTTTTAAAGTGGCCAGACTGTCTGAATGTATACCATTGGTTTTCTTCTTCTACTCCTCGCATTCCTCACATTTTATTTTGTTCCATCTGATTCCTCACTTCCCCCAAGGAGTTCTCTATTTCTTCCTTTCCTTTCAATCAACTTATACACAGTGGTTATCATGATCTTTTCTTTCTGTTTTTGCCTCTCTTTGCAAGTACAGTTTGTGCCTCTCAGAGCAATTCTGTCTGCTTCTCATTCCATTTATCCATCTGCAGTAACTTTCTGTTAATATTAGGCCAACTTCTAGTGATAAATTAAGCTTCAGAGCACCCTTCCCACTGGGTCCTCTGGATCTAGGCCTGAATATTTCCTCATTTGATTCCTAAGCCTCTGTAGTAAAGCCATTGGTGTTTCCTTCTCTTATTGCTGTATCTCAAAAATCTTGATGATATTCTGAGATCTTGGAGCTGATCCACTGATACCATGGATTACTAGTGTTCTTAATTCCTGCATCCTAACTCTGTGCCAAGGATCATTATTGTCCCAACCAGAGTCTAGAGTGAAACTTTCATTCAGCTGGCTGTACTACTGGCCAGGTGGGTGCTCTCTCTCTCCCAAATAGATATTGCAGCTCTCTTGGTCACTCCTTATTGCTCTCTGTCAAATGTCATATCCATGATAGACATAAGCTCACCCTAGGAAAAACTATTACGTCCTCAAAACTGATCAACCCGATCTGCCAAACCCAACGGATCATTCAACAGTGGTTTCATTTCCTTCTTGAAATTACTCACCTTACCTGCAGCAAATGACCAATCTAACCTCTCCCTACCCCAAATGGACCTCCCTTAATGGGAATAATGTAGGACCCTTTCATGAGACTCAGGAAGGAAGAGGAGAGTTCTCTATGTCCTTTTTACATTGTTACAGTTACCTCCTGAGATTTGGTTACAAACCAGTGAAGGTGGAAGGTTCCTCATGCCCATGGGAATTCTCTATTTTATTCCCTCCTACCCCTCCTGTGTTGAGCTGGGGATTATAAGAGGAGAGCTACAAGAGAGGGAGTTCTAACACTTATACCTTAGAGATTCCTGTTATTCTCTTTTTTTGTGTGTGTAAAGAGGAAACAGGGAGAGTTCTCAGTGGACAGCAGAGTGTATTCTGTCTCCTCTATTGTACCAGAACTTTTGTAATTCTCATAAAGGACTAGAGCTTTGCAGAACCAGTGTCCTCTGAGCCAAACGAAGACCAAAAAAAAAAAAAAACAGGTTTATTTTTAATTGGGTGCCTCGTTGAAACTAAGCTACAGAATTTGATCATCATACTAGAGTTGGGAGTTGGGAGTCTAGTTAGGAGTTGGGAGTCTAGTTGGGAGTCTAGTCTAGTTGGGAGTCTTTGGGTCATTGATTCCATCTTATTGCTGACAAACTGCCTCTTCAGGGGCGCATAGGTGGTTCAGTCAGTTAAGCATTTGACTCACAGTTTCAGTTCAGGTCATGGTCTCATGGTTTCATGAATTCGAGCCCCATGTCAGGCTCTGTGCTGACAGTGCATAACCTGCTTGAGATACTCTCACTCCCTCTCTCTACCCTTCCCTGCTCATGTTGTCTCTGTTGCTTTCAAAAAATAAATAAAACTTAAAAATTTAAAATAAAAACAAAACAAACTGCCTCTTCAAATGTTCTGTTTTGAAATTGAGCTTTGGAGGATGACCCATTTATAGGACTATAGCCATTGTTTTCTAAGTAGCCTTATTTGATAAGGATGAATGTTTTCATAATAGTCACTTAACGATATTTTGTATGTCTGCAGTGCGAATTACTTTTCCAGCTCCTTAGTTTACCTATTGATATACTGGTGATCTCTCTCTTTGTTATTTGGTGAATCTGAGTAAATATGCCATCAATTTTCCTGGGGTCATCATACATTCAGCTCATATTATCCAAAATCTATTCTAATGCTTGCAGTCCTGTATTTCATTTCCTTATGCTCTAATCAATTTTTACTACCCTCCATATTCTGGTCATGATCTGTTGTAGTTTATTTTCAAATTTCTCAATTGAAACATAAATTTAAATTTTACCTGTTTCTTGACATAGTTCTGTGATGCTAAAACAATTGTGCTAAGAGCAAATATTACTAGGTTCAAAAGAATTTGTTCCCATTCTGCTTTTAAGTTTCTATGTCTCCATGTGTGCTTTTATCTTTCATTCTTTATTGAGGTCAGCATGTACTAATTCATCATTTAGTGCTACATTATTTTCCCATGGATTGTGTCTTTACACACATTTTGTTTTCTGATTGATTTCTATTTTGTAGCATTGCAATTGGGTTGTGCTTTGCACAATAGGATTTCTATCATTTTGATTCATAGGAACTTATTTGGGAACCTTATATGTAAAATATTCTAAGGAAGTGTGCATATGCATAAGAGATTGTTTCACACCATTTTGGGGTGGAATGTGATGTAAATCTGCTCAGTATGGTAAAAGGTGACACTCCCAGCCCTGTATTATTGTTGTTTCTCAGTATGCATGACCTAAACATTGATGTGGCTAAAGTGTGATTTTTTTTTTCTATTCATGTGTCCCTTTGGCTTGTATTCTGTATTTGATTGATTGTTTTGTTGTTGGTTCAGGAATAGTTCACATTGTCTTGTACTTCCTGTTGGACTATTCTGTTACAAATTATGGATTGTTATTCTATGTCTGTGGTTGCAGTCTATATTTTGATTTATCTACCTAATCTATGTATTGCTAACCTACCTTCCTGTTTGCTTTTGTTTGCATACTACATATTGTCCAGTCCTTCCTCCTTTGTATACACATGTTTGTTTAGGTATGAAAAGAGACAATTCTAATAGCTTTTAGAAGAGTATGGGGTGATCTGGGTGGTTCATTGGTTAAGCATCTGACCTCAGCGCAGACAATGAACTCTGGGTTCAGGAGTTTGAGCCATGTGTTAGGCTCAAAGCCTGGAGCTTGCTTTGGATTCTTTGTCTCCTTGATGCCCCTGCCCTGCTTACAGTCGGTCTATCTCTCTCTCTGAAATATAAATTAACCTTAAATAATAAATTAACCTTAAATAATTAGAAAAATAAGACTATTGGTGGGTTGGATATAATCCATCATCCTTTGTCATTTAGTAATGCCAGCCTTCCATTAATATTCAATTGTAGGTTTATTTATTGAATATTATTAATATTCAATTCTAGGTCATTTAGTAACACCAGTCTTCCATTAATATTCAATTCTGGGTTTATTACTGAGGATGATGGGATTATTCATAATGCTTGGCTAACTAAATTGTAACCTGGAGATTTATGGTGGGTGACTTAAACTTGGGAGGGGTTTCCGTCTCTTGAAATGCCTGCCTGCAAGGTGTTATCACATTCTTTGAAGAATTCCTTTATCTATACATTCTATACAAAGTTTAGCAAAACAATAGGATACATAGACCCCTGCTGCCTATCTCTGATTTGATTAGTCTCTTCGGACTGTAGACCTTTGAGTGTGTGTGTGTGTGTGTGTGTGTGTGTGTGTGTGTGTGCAAGCATGCACATGGTTGGAGACTGTGTAACCCAGATGGAGTGTGTGTGTCTTCCTATTCTCTAACTAAGGGCAGGGGCATGCTTACCTCAAAAGATAGCAGTGTGTGTCCAAATTCCTCTCTTTTATGGAATAACTTGAAAAGGTACACAGGCTATGAATGTCAGAGTTGGGTGTGTGGACCCACTATATGCCCAGTTTCACAGCTAATTGTTTCCTTCCAGTATCTGCTCTGAGTGAAGGGTGCTTGAAGTTCGTGTAGCCTGGGGAAACTTGTTTAGTGTCCCCACGTAACACAAGAGAGCAACCCAAAGGCCACCTTTGGTTCAGACGTGGAGAAGGCAGCTGTAACTATCCAAGTCACCCCCCAAAATCCACTCATATCAGAAGCTGTGCGTTTGAGCCTAGACCACACCCAACCCAGTGTCCAGGTACCTTTCTCCCTGCTCCCTTTCCTCTCCTCGCCTCCAGGGGGCCATCGCCCTGAGGCACCCTGCTCTCAGTGCTGCTGCACAACAGCCCAAGCCAACACCACCAGCACAAGGAAGGATACCGCCTGGGCCCAGAAGCCAGGGATGTGCTTGATGACGGCCCTTCTGTGATCCAGGTGAGAAATCCGCCTCCGAAGAATCCTGCGCTTCAGCCGCCATAAGGCCCTGGAATCCTGGGCATTCCCAGCGCTGATCTCCAGCTGAAGACGCTCCAGCGCTGCCAGCGGGTCCTGGGCTGAGGCAGGACGCAGCGCTGGCTCTTGCTGCTGCAGCGGCTGTGAGAGCTGGGGCCCCTCCTCCGCCTCTGCATCTGCCTGGCGCTTCTCCTCTTGCTCCTGAATCTCCTCCTGCTGCTGTCTCTCAACTTCCACCTCCTCCTCCTCGTGCATGTCCTCTGCTTCTGGCTTGGCTTCCTCAGAATTCTCCTCTCCAGCCACCTCATCCTTGGTCGCCTCGCCGTCCTCTTCCTCCTCCCCGATCACCACCTCAGCCGCCACCATTCCGTCATCCAATATCAGCACCAATTCCTCCGCTGGGCTTGCCACCTGTATCTCACACCCGGCCTGGGGTTCCTGCACAGGATGGGTGCTTGCCGCCCCTGAACCTGGGGACTGAGGCCAGCCCACGCCCTCCAGCGCCCCTGCATTCCCGCGGGGCCGGGACTCTCCACCTTTCGCATCCGGGACGATCAGGGCCCAGGGTCGGCGGGAATCTCCGCTTTGTCCGGACCGCGACACGCTGGCCATGACGCTCGGCCCCGGCCCCAGTGTAGCTAGGGCAGCCTCAGGACAAGGACAGGAAACGGCAGCAGGTGGGGGGAGCCTTGGCCGCAAGACCATGAGCTCCCTGAAGCCTCCCGCCGCAGCCCGCCAAAGTTGAGCGCAGGCGCACAGGCTCTGGGATTTGAGGACTCCGCATTGGCTGTGGCTGCTGTGGAGGAGGGGCCGAGACAGAGGCAGTGAAGAGTGTGCGCATGCGGCCTGGGGGCGAAGTGGTTCCAGGGCAGGTCAGGCCAGCTGGCCAGGTTCGGGGAGCAATCAGTTGCAAGACAGCAAGACAGGGTGCTGGCCGCCAGCAAGCGCGCGCCAATGGCCGGTCCAGGCTCTGGAGCGAGTGCCAAGGTGCCAGCGTGGCCCCCGTTTGCCGCATGTCCTCTTCAGCGCTGTCACCTTCCAGGCCTCACTTGCGAGGTCCCCGGTATCGCGCAGTCTGTGGTCGCTTGTACACCCTTTCCCCAGAGGCCTCACTACGGGCACCAGAGCATTCAGCACAGGATCGTCCACGCCGTGAGCCACTCCCTGCTCCGTCCCTTGCCCCTTCTTCATGAAGCTGGGGCAAGGCCTGGAGAAGTCCTTAGTGTCACGCCTACCGGGGCCACATGGCCGTCCGCACGGTATCTCCTCCTTGGCCGTCAGGCTGAGGGCGGCGGTAAGATGGGTGCCCACCCAGAACCAGTGACACCCACCCTAGACCCACCCCACCGCCATGTCCTTGCAAGAAAACAGCTCAGTAGACCTCACTGCACTGCAATTCAGAGCAAAGAACAACCCCCAGAGCACCATCTGCCACTGGTGCCCTACTGATCTCCGTACAGAGCGCCAGGGAGATGGGGTAGTAGGATTTAGCAGCTTGCTCCGGTCCTGAAATCTAACCTTCCACTAAAAGGAGGACGACTCCAACCACGCAGGGCACGTAGGGGCCCTTCACCGAGAATTGCAAACTTGTCTGTGTCTGTCTCTGAGAAAGCCCTGTGCCTGCTTTCACTAGTACACACAAAAGCAGACGAGATCCCTTCCCATTTCCCAGGCACCAACAAGAATTCTGAAGAAGCATGCACCCAGACACAGATGGTCCACTGAGAGAGACAGCGAAAAAGAGACACACAGAGAGACAGAGCTATAGAGGGAGAGAGAGAGACACGTGCTAGCAGAGCAGATGAAGGAAGGACGAGTGGAGGGGAAGACCGGCCTGGAGAGGGAGAGTCCGGGGAGATTGGCGGGAGAGACAGGGAGGAGGAGCAAGACAAGAAGAGACAGAGGGGCACCTATTACAAGGAAGACAGGCGGAGACAGGGGGAGGCATTAGTGATGGAGAGGAGGGAGACGAAGACAAAGAGAGCTGGAAGGAAAGTGGGAGGGAGGGACAGGAAGAAGACAAGGGAGGGGGAGGTAAGGAGAGGGTAGGAGGAAGGAGAGCAGGGGCAGCCGAGGCGGAGACAGGTGGGCTGACTCTGAAGACAGGGCAACTGCAGTGTGCACTTTCACCTGGTGAAATTCACCTGTGCAATTTGCACAGAGATGAATGCTGTACAGTGGTCAGCCCTCAGCACAAAAGGCACCGCTCCCACCTGGACCTTAAGGGCAGTCTGAAACGATCGCTGAACTAGAAGGAAGCTGCAATGAGGTCATTGGGGGTGAGGAAGAGGGCACCGCAGGGAAGAAAACAAGGACCCGTTCCCCACAGGGCTGCTGGAAGCCCTGCACTTACCAGCAGGAGACAGGAAACGGGACTGCCGGAAAGACACAGCAGAGATTTAGGCAGAGCACGTGCGGGAAGAAATCACGTCCCAAAGCTCGGCAAATTCAAGCAAAAGCAGAGGCTGCACATCCATGAATGTGAACGCTTTCCGAGTGGAACCAACGAAGTTCTCACAGATGCCCAGGAAATGTGCTCAACTCTGAGGCCCCCTCGCCTCTGGCAAGCTTCTCATCCAAAGCGACTCATCACAGAGAAAGGGTGGACCGTGAGCAAAAGAGCCAAGGTCTCCTTCGGATCCCCGGACGCAGACAGGTGATCCGCCCAGTAATTTCAAGCCAACGTATGGTGATAAAGGTTACCTTCCACCACAGTGATGGAGGAAACTCGCACCCGAGGGGAGGACAATGAGTGAGAACCGCATCCCAGGCTATAAGCTAAGGACAGACCATCAAGCTGTATTGGAAGGTCACGAGACCGTGACTCAAATGTCTGTACAGACACAGAGCGTCTGCAGAAGCACGAGGGCTGGATAGTTGTAAGCAGGTAGCAGGATTTCTAAGTCTGGGCTGCCTGTATGATACGAAAGGCTAACACGTGCAAGCAGAGCTATGCCCATGTGATGCGGATCAGCCTCCTGAGGCGGTACTTTGTACCCTGTGGAGGACCTGGGAGACGCATGCAGGCGGGCTCCTTGTGCACCTCTGCCACCAGGCACACATGTGGGAAACGTAGGGCCAAAGGGTTTGCCGCCGGGCTTAGTGTGGCTCACCCTTCTGCGGGTGCATTGAGCATCAGTGCAGAAAGCACTGGGCTCACTGAAAGAAGCCAGCCCCTGACAGAAGCACAGTGGTGGTGAGCCCTGCCTGATGGATTCCTGAGGAGACTAAAGGAGTTAAAGGCATGCAGTCCACCAGAGAGTAGAGTGGTGCTAATCAGGGGAGGGTGCGATGAGGAGGTGTCGGGGCTCGGGTGTGAAGATGCAGTCATGCCATGTGCATGAGTTCTGGAGATCTAACTTGCACAGGGCAGCCGTAAGCAATGCTTCGCCGCCTCGTCAGAATTCTCAGAGGCAAGTGCTCTCACCACAAACAAAGAGGGGTCGCTGAGAAATGTCCCGGTGAAGGTGGCTGGACGGAGCGCTTGCACGTGAAGGATACGGGCACATCCGTCACTGCCCGTTGTGTCCCTCAGGCACGCACTAGTCCTGGTGGACTAAGCTGAGCTCAGAACCCAGCAGTCAAAGGTGTCAGCCTCGTTCCTGCAAACATGAATCAGACTCCCAGGTAGGACGTAATGGACAAATTAGGGACCAGAACACACAGGAGGCACACGGAAACGAGACACACACTGGCAGGGGGAAGTCTCTCCCAGCCAGGAACATGCCACGTGGCAAAAGAGTAAGTGGGAAAACATTGCCGGTCCGCTTTTCACAATTTACGCCTGCATCTGCAACGTGCAGGCCAGTGACGTTTGAGCCCCTCGGGCGCAGAGGGTTTGAAAACAGAAGGACAGAAAATAGAGGTGTGACGGAATGCTCACAGCAAGCCAGCTGCATTTGGGGACATTAACTGGCTGGCAGTGAGTGCATGGCCAATCCTCTGACGAAGGTCCTACAGGCACGGAAGGATTTCTGGCTCCTGGAACATAGAACAGAACACGCAGAAGCCCCTCCACCTGACAGCAGGACAGCAACTGGATCTGTCAGTGGAAGAAAGGGGTTGAATGCAGAGGGAAGCACACTCAAGCGCAGAAGCATACACCAAAGACAAGACAGGCCACCAGAGCCACAGCTGACCCAACACACAGGTGTGCAGAGACGAAGGCGGTTACACGGGTACAGCTGTGCCCACTTAGGCCAGGCAAGGAGGCATCACCAGAGAGGTGTCGGCACAGGCAAAGCCAGGAAAAGACACAAACACGCCAGGGCTCACTCAGGGAGACAGAGGAGCACAGGCAATGCGAGACATTTCCTGTGAACAGAGAACAACGTGACGATCCCGACAGGCCAATGAGACACGTGTGGTTCAGAGACATGGAAGTCAGAAGGCTCCTGAATTGCTGAGGGTGTCCTCTCTCGAGGGACAGCACTCTGGAGCCCACACACGCTGATGTTGGGGTGGAAGAGGCCGCTGGGCAGCAGATACAGTTGTGCAGGGGGTTTAGCAGCTCCTGGACCCTAGGGCTCCCCGGGGAGAGCTGCGGATACGGGAGGACACCCGGGGATGCCGGGTGTGCAGCATGAGGGCTGTAATCCCTCGGACACAGAGCACCGAGGCCTCTGCCCACGGACCTCAAGTGTCCACACTTGAGGGTTTGGCTCTGGGTGCCGTAGTGTATTCCACACCCACACTTTGTCCGTACCTTGTCTTTGGGACAGGCCGGGCGGAAATGTCACCCTGGCCCCTAAGGAGGTATTGGCTGGAGATATTAACATGTGGGGGACCCTGTGTTCACCTGTCCCCTAAAGTGTTCCTGCTCGGCAAGACCTATCAAGTAACGGCCTGCTTGTGCAGGAAGATGCCCCAAAGGGCCCAGCCTCATGACCACTGAGGCCGTATTCCCACTGCACAATCACTGGCCATACTTTCTTTGGATGTTCACACCCAAAGACTCGGGTCAGCACTGGGAGCTTTTCCAGGGTACCCTGACATTTACCCATCAAGCAGCTGAGAAGACGTGCCTCTCCAGCCAGTGTGCAGACAGCAGCGAGAGAAAGGCCTGCCTTCCCTTCTAGAGAGTGCGACAGCCTCTGCCCTGGAAGAGGTAAGGCTTGGTCGCACAGATCCTCAACTCCACAGCGTGCTGACACCCCGCTGACCATGTTGTCTGCATATGATAGGGGCAAGAGGCCTCCATGCATTGGGACTGCCCACGCCTTCTCTGGAATAGACCCACTGCAGAGAAGGCTCTTGTACTGCAGAGCTGTGCAGTGGGGATCCTGGGGAGCTTGGGAAGCTTGGGAGACAGGAATATTAGTGTCGGGATGTCAGTGTCAGGCACGCTGTGCTGGGGGCCGTGTTACATGGGGATACAGAAGAGCCTGCGATGGACAAGGCTGAACTCTGTCTACTGCACTGCTCGCACGGTGGAGCTTTTGCCCCATCCCTAGCACAGACATCTCTGGCAAGCAGCCATCTGCTGTGTAAGGAGTATCCCAGCACTCACGTCTTTGCAGGTGAGGCTCGTCCCAGTCCTTTCTAAGCTCCAGGCCTGCCGGGGACCTCTGCACAGAATGCTAAGGCCTCACAAGTCCATCGTTCCCTATGTGGCTGAGGCAGCCTTTGTCCTGGCACTCAGGCAAAGGAACACAGGCTGCCTGGGACGAGGCGACCTCCCTGAGCGCCTGCTGGTGTTTGCACTTGGGAGTCTTCTCACAAGTCTCACATGGCGTGTTGGACACACGGCTTAAGCCTGTGGACACAGAGGAAGAGCATCACCCGACTCATCACGGCTGATGATGAGAGGGCAGAGGGCACACGGGAGAGGTTGGCGTGTTCGTGCCCTTGAAGAGCCCCACCTCCCCGCGACCCTCCCCTCTGTTGGCTTGCAATCTGGGCCACCCATTCGTAACCAGAGGTCTTTTCAGAAACAGCAAAGTTCACACAAGGGCATCAGCACTAGGACTCCTTCAGGAGTCTTGTGTGTGTGTGTGTGTGTGTGTGTGTGTGTGAGAATAAGTGAAGCGGTGTTTGGGAGGCTCAGCTTCAGGAAGTGGAACCAGAAAAGTTGGCTGTGATTTTGGAGTTGCGTGAGACTGTAGTGGGCTGTTTTCTCTGCAGTGTGTATGTTGTCCCTGTCAACTCTGCCCGAAGCAGAACTTCATCGGTCTTACCCACCCACTCTGCCTCTGGTCCCTCGGTTCCTTCCCCTGGACACCAATCTTACAACCTGCTCACAATCCCTCAAATATGTGTGGCTGGTCCTGAGATCCTGACCTTGTCCACAAGACAGTCTGCATTGGTAGACGTCTGAAAACCAGAGGGTAATCAACCCTGGGAATTCCTCCCTGTGTGGCGGTTCAGTCAACATGACTGAGGGTGTCCCCATGCGGGATTCTGGGGGCACCATCATGGACATGCCCAAACCCTGAATATTGGACATCCCTGGCCTGTGCTGGCCTCTCCATTTCCTTGAATTTCCTCATTTTCACAGGAAAGCTATGAACCTGGGCACTAGGCTTTCTCTCAGGTTTGTGCCCTGGCCTCCCTCACTCAAGTCCCCATTGCTTCAATCTTACTGACCTCACATGCAATCCCAATGTGTGACCCATCCCTACGGACAATGTCCTACGTCCCGCCCTTCCTTGGAACTCCAATGTGCAGGCACAGAACACTTACACCTCTGGACAGCCGCATGTATACATGGACACGCCCCAGAGCAAACCTGAGAGGAAGACACACACAAACACTTCATGCTGTTTATCTCCCATTCTATATTTCTTCAAATGTATTGGACCCCCGCCCTGCGCCACGTGTCACCACCACCCTTGTCCTTATTTCATGGCCAGGAGAATCTTGTGGACCATCGGCGAGCATCGGAAGGGTTTCCACTGGGGTCGATGAAGTGCGACGCTCCTTCATACTCTTCTCAAGATCGTGCATATCCCTGGGATATATGGGTACACACAGACAGACAGACAGACAGACAGAAACACACACACACACACACACACACACACACACACACACACAGGACAGGTGAGAGTCTTATCTTGGCCCTGAGTAAGGTTGCTTGAATGTTTCCAAACGGAAAGTAGGATGGGAGGGTGTGATAAGCTGTGCCAAAGCTGACAAGGGGATCCAGAAGCCAGACAACATGTGGGATGGTGGTAGGAGGCCTGAGGGTGGGGTTCAAGGTCCGGGAATGACAGTTGTCACCGTGCTATCTGATGAGCCAGCTTTGGTTGTCCCGCTTTGCTCATTCTTTTTGTCTAGCCCCCTTCCCACCTTCAGGCTCCCCAAAGGGGCAAAGCCTCTTGGACACGTTACTTCTTAAGACTCCCTGTCTCAGGCTGATGCCCTTTTGACCTGGGGTCACCTCCTGTGCCGCTGTGAGTCTCGGTGCCTCCATGCAGAAGAGAATTGTGCCCTGGACCCCACGACACACATTTCCGTGCCCACACCCTTGGCTGCTCACCTCTTTCCCTCTCAGTTCTCTCTCCTGGGGCCTCCTTCATCTTGAAATACGGCAGGGGGTTGGGCCAAAGATCCTCTATGATTATCTGGTAGGGGAGACAGGCCAGGCCTCAGGTAGCTATCCCACGCAGTGGGGGAACCCATGAAAATCACCTCCCTTCCTTGTTACAGGGCCCCACCTCAGCAATCCTGCTAGAGCCGGCAAAGCTGTGGTCAGAGAACCAGTTGAAGAAGTTGAGGCTGCTGTTGTCATGCCTGCGTCTGTAGGCCTCCTGTCTGTACCTTGGGTGCCACTGGATGGGACTGGAATGAGACGCCCTATACCCTGCAGGAAGACGCGTATGTGAGAAGGCGCCAGAGAACTTATCACATTCAACCCTCCACCCACGGCCGCCCATGCAGTCAGTGGACACTTACCATCAAGGCCTAGGACATACTCCTTCGTAACGACTTCATTCTGGAAGTAGGAGTTCTTGCCAAAAAACAGCAGGATCTTCCGGCATTCCCTGGGAAACTTGTGTTCCTCCACCTGCCGTGGTACAGTGGGGCAGAAATGTGAAATCTTGTTCCAGGAGACCCGCCCTCCCCTGAGGAAGGAACACATCACTTCTCCCCACCACCTCCCCTCCCCACACAGCCAGCCACCCACACCACCTCCCACTCCCAGGCCGACCTTCAAATTGGTCATGTGGCGAAGCATGCTTTCATCGGGCTTACTACTCAGGGCTGACATCTGAGGGTGGTTCACAAACTGCCGCAGGTCAAAGAGCCTTCAGGTGCTGGGCGTGAGAGAGCTCGAACCAGAGAACCAGTGTGGACAGCATCCAGGCGTCCTCCCCCCGGGACTGGCGTCCTCCCCCAGGGTCTCAAGCCCTCCCCACAGGCTGCGTCCAGGCCCACGGGGTCTCAGGATCGCGCAGGGCTCTGCTAGACACGCACAGGAGGCTGTGCATGCCCAGACGCCCGCAACCACGCCTAGCTTTGTGTGCTCGTGAGGACACTGAGGACGCTTACTTCCACACAGCCAGACAGCACACATCCGGTCTCGCGCCGACCAGTGGGCATTCACATCGCCTTCCCCGCAGCAAGATGCTTAGCGGGACCCAGAAACGTGCCCCCACGCGGCTTTGTGTGGGAGGAAGCCCTCGGTCATTTCCCGGACCTGGCCTGGACCTCAACCGCCACGCCCCACTCTCCCAGCGCTGTTTCCGTGCCAGGTGCGACGTAAAGCACACATGCCTCCCCCACCCCGGCACTGCCCTCCTCCCACACTCATTGCAGAGCCAGGACCACCGGATGGGATCACGTTTGCACGTTCCCGGCCACTGGAGCGCGGCTTAGCTCCAGTCCCTGTCCTGGGTTCCTCTAAATGTCACCGCCCTTTCCTTCCTCTTGCGCAAGCCCAGCCCCCTCTGGACCCTCCACCAGCAGCAGGAAGGATACAGCCTTGGCCCAGAAACCACGGATGCCCTGGATAAGGGCACCTCTCTGCTGCAGATGACGCTGCCGCCTCTGCCATATGCTGGGTTTGAGTTGAGAGTCCTCCCGGCTGGCATGTGTATTCAAGGGCTGCACCTCCGTCTGAAGAGCCTCGAGCAAGGACAGGAAAGGATGTAGGCTTGCACTCATCTGCGTCTCTTCCTCCTGCTTCACGTGCAGCTCCTGTGCGTTCCCCAGGCACCAGCCACCTTGCTCCTTCCACTTTGGTTCCTCCTTCTCCTGCTCCTCAGCTCCTGCTCTTCGTGCCCCAGCTCCATCTCTTCCTTCTCCTCCTTTCCCAGCTTTGCCTCTTCCTCCTGCAGCTCTTCTTGTAAATCCTGTTGCCCCTGCTCCCCCGCTTCCTGCTCCGCAACTTCCCTTAACTCTTCCCCATCCTCCTCCTAATCTCTCTGCTCCTGATCCTCCCCCTTCTCTTTCTGCTCCTTTTGTAAGGCCTCCTGCTCCTCCTGCTGCTGCTCCTGCCCCTGCTCCTCCTCCCCCTGATCGTCGGCTTTTGACCTTCTTCCCCCTCCTTCTCCTCTTACTCCTAATCCTTCTGTTCCTGTTCCTCCTCCTACTTCTCCTCCTCCTACTTCTCTTATGATCCTGCTCCTCCTCGTCCTCCTCCTCCTCATGAAAATCATCTTCCACATCCTCATCCTCATCCTCATCGTCATCCTCCTCCCACTCCTCCTCCTCTTGAAAATCATCTTCCTCATCCTCGTCCTCATCCTCGTCGTCGTCCTCCTCCCATTCCTCCTCCTCCTCCTCCCATTCCTCCTCGTCCTCCTCCCGCTCCTCCTCCTCCCCCTCTTCTTGGTCCTTATCCTCCACCTCCTCTTCCTCCTCCTGTCCCTCCTCTACATAATTATCCTGCTCCCCCGCCTGTCCCTCGTCTTCCTCATGCTTCCTCTGGTCATCCTTCTCATCTGCAAGAACGTGTATTTCTGTGGCCGCCGCCTCAACTCCCTCCTCCACCAGGCCCAACAGCTCCGCCACCGATATTATGTTGTCCACCAGCAGCTTCAAATCCTCCCTTCGGCCGGACACCTCTGTCTCACGTCGGACCGGATATTCTTGTGCACTTCGGGGCATTCTGGCCCCGACACCATCGTCGTGTGGCGCCTCAGTCGCGTCCAGGAATACTGTATGCCCTCGAGCCCGGGTCTCTTGACTACCGCCTTCCATGACGAACGCGACCGCAGTTTACGGGGCACTGCCACATTTTCCAGACACTACATCCTTCGCCATGTGGAGCTGGCCCAGGACCGCAGGTGGGGCAGATTCAAACGAAGCGGCAGGAGGTGAAAGCACGGGCCTCCCTCACCAGACCCAGTCAGTGGAGCCCTGACGACAATGGCTGACAACGCCCTCCCGCCTTCTGCCGTGGACCAAGGGCCCAGGGGGCGCATGCGCACAGGCGCTGTACCCAGGAAGCCACGGCGGTGGCTGTCGCTGTGGTGATGCTGCCGCAGAGGCCTTTGTGGTGAGAGAAGTGCGCATGCGGCTCTGAAGCTGAGGGCGTTGCAAACCACGCCCAGACTCCCAGCCTGGCTCCAGGACCAATCATGAGGACGGCAGTGGGCGTGGCGTCGGCGGCCCCACCTTTCAGGGCGGTGGGAATCTGCTGCGAGCGTGTAACGGCACACAGTGAGCCCCGGGCTTCGGTAGTGCGGCGCCTCCAGGGGCCTCCAACTTAGCCCTCTGCGTGCCCTGTTTGGCCTCTGTCAATGAAAAGGGGACTTTCACATTCCCCCCCCCCCCCCCTCGGCGTCCCGTACGGCCTGGGCACGAGGCTATCTACACACACGGGAAAAGGGGGACCTCCACGCTTTTCACGTTTACACCCCCACCTTTGGTCATCGTGCCCATAGTCTGGCAAATCCACTGAGCGGGTCAGCGTAGCTGTCCGTGAAACGCATTTCAGCTGTGCGCCCGCTGTCTGCACCCTGGTTTGCATCTGGTCTGCCTCCTTTGCATACGCCCTACGTCCATCCCTACTCCAAGAAGACATGTATGTCATGACAGCAGGCTAGCAGTGCACCCGCTAGGGCACACTGTTCCCGCTAGGGAAAACTCTTGTCACTCGGTGACAAGAGGTGTGTGACATGGAGAGGACACCACCCTAGGGGAGGCTGCCTATCATGCGCGATCCCAGGAGCAAAGGGATGGCACTCTCTGAACTTTGGCACTTGAACCACCCCGGTACGCACCAAATCAGGAAAGCCCCCAGTCTCTTTCCTTTGCTCCCCAACGGCCTACGCACACTCACTCAGGCACAAAGATGCACGGCCACGCGGCACGTGGACACAGACACGCACACGCTGCCAGCGCAAACGCCGGGTCTCACGCAAAAGTACTCAAAGGCGCCAGCCACGATACACTCACAGACACTCTAGTGGACCTCTGCACTCACACGTGCCCTCTGTCACATCCCGCTCGCGAGGCTAGCTCCTTCCCACGACTCACACTTGCTTTCCCCCCTCACACAACACATGCATTTGTGCTGGCGGCCAAAGCTGGCTGAAAACTAGGGCAGATTCAGTATCTCCATTGGGTCAAGGAAGCTTGCACTGAGACGCCAAGGAAAGACAGCCACAACTGATACCAACCTTCCAGTACCGACAAAACTGGAATGTGGCAGGTGGAGAAACACCAGCCACGACTAGGTTCCCAGCCTATCGACCCCTGCGCTCACCTCAGCCCCTCTCAACCCTGGGGAGTGTCTTGGGTTTCAGTACCTCCCAGCTGGCTGCAACCTACAGGGCAAGGGCCAAGGGACTGACCTTTCACGGTTCACATGTATACCCAGCTTGTGTGGGCTGCCTGGAGGCAGTCACGGCTTGGGAGGTCTGGATGTGCTCTCACCCCTGTTACTTGTGTGTTTCTTTGCGTGTTCCCCCGAAGCCCTGTGCCGTCAGCAGCCTACTATGTCCATATGGACATGCACGGCACACGGGAGCCCAGATGAACTCATACGGTACAAGGACTGGACAGAGAAAGAGAAAGAGAGACGGAGGTGGGGTGGGAGGAAGCGTTCTGAAAAGAAAACTATCACAGAGACAAAGAGACAGACAGAGACCAGAGGGATACCGAAGGAGGCAGAGGAAGGAGAGTAAGTCACAACTGGAGATAGCCACAGGGAGGAAGTGTGTTTGTACGTGTTTGTACGTGTGTGTGTGTGTGTGTGTGTGTGTGTGTGTGTGTGTTCATTTATGAATGAGCGTCAGTATCTGGGACTGAGAGAAGGGGTGTTGCTGTGATTCCTGGACCCTTGAACGCCCTCTTCCAGCAGAATGGAGGCCTGGTATTGTCAGGAATGTCAGTGTTTTGCGGACCATGACTCATGCGGTTTGGGGCCCTAGCCCAATCTCAGGCTAGGGACACAGAGCACAAGGAAAGGGAACTTGAGGCATGAGGCTCCAGACTAGGCCCTCAGGTGGAGTGTCCAGGCCCAAGGCTTTTACATGCCTGCTGCCTCCTTCCGGAGCCCACTAGCATTTGGGAAGCATGCCCACGGCCCTGTGGCCCTTCGGACACTGCAGTGGCCCTGGCTGACGTGCAGGTGGGGCAGAGGCAGAGGCAGAGGCAGTGAACTTTGTGACCATGTGTCCTTGGGGTGAAGGAGCTCTGCCTAGGTGAGCAGTGGGCTGCTGTTCAGGAGCAATCAGCAGGAGGGCAGTGGGCGTGGCTCCGGCAATTGAGCCCCTGCCTCCCCTCCCAGGTCCGGAGCCACTTCTCTGCCTCCCCCTCCAGGGTGGCCTCCCTTTTTGCTACATGTCCTTTTCAGGTTTGTCACCGACCAGGTCTGTCCTGTGGGATAGCTGATGTTGGAGAACGGGTACTACAGATCTCACCCCTTTGGGGAGGAGCCAAGATGATGGCAGACAGCATGGAAGCTTCTTAAGTGTCTCGCGTGCATGAAATACAGCCAGACCAACACTAAACCATCCTACCCACCCAGGAAACTGACTGGAGGATTAGCACAGCAATCTGCATATCCTGAACCACCGAATTCAGCAGGTACGTGGCATGCAGAAGTGAACTTGGAGAGCGAGGAGGCATGGGAAGGGAGGTGCTTTTGTGCGCGGAGAGGCGAAGGAGACTGGGCAGGTGGAAGCGGGGGCAGAGCATACAGGGAACCCACCCATCCCCAAAGCAGGTGGAGAGAATGTGGAAAATTGGACGTGGCCGCACGGACTAAACTGAAATGGGAGAAAGGAGAAATAGGAGGGTTTAAATTCCATTCAGACTGTAAACGGGGTGCGCAAAGTCTGCAAATCCGCAGTTCTATGCCTGGCAGTGCTGTGGTGGGAAGGGCTAATTCTCAGGAACAGGGTCGTGTAGGAGGTTCTCAGGCCACTCAGAAAAAGGTGGTTCCACTGCTGGAAAGACATTTGGTAGGGACTGTTGAAGCCACCTGGTCCATGCACACCCCATTTGCTGGTGCTGGAACAAGGTCGTTAAGTGTCGTGAAGTCTGGTGCCAGATGTGTGTTGTGGTTTTCCATAATCCCTGAAATGCTGCGGTTACACTGACTTGCAAACTTTTTGTGGGGCGGGCTGGCATTGGTCCATAGTGTCGGAGCACTGGCAGCAGCAGGGCCCAGCAAGCGTTCCTAGGTGCAGCCTACGTTCAGCCATTGCTCATTCGGCCATTGCTCGGTGAGACCCTTCTGCAGAGGGACGGGACGGGTCAAAGCCGCAGTCCTTCAGAAGTAAGGGGCCCGGAAAACCAGCGCATCTGAGACGCAACTCAGGAGAGAGGTACTCCCTGGGGCCTGGTCACGGAGAATGCAAAAGCGCGCAGTGGACAGAAGCTGAAGACAGAGGACGGGTGTGTGATTGCTGATCCAGGAGAACAGACTGGGTAGCTGGACGGCGCCATTTTCACCGCTCTTGGGCATGTGCATATGCACCAAGGAGAGTGGCAACAATCCACCCCAGTGGGCTGGCAGCGCCATCTAGTGGACAACAGAGCGGTTACACGGAGCCCCGCCTAGCTGGGCCACCTTCGCTCTCAGCAGCACAAGTCTCACACCCGGCTTAGTTTATGGACTATAAAGCGGTACATAGACTGACTTCTAGGAGAAAGAGAAATAATTTCAGTCCTACTTCAATCTGTTAGCAGGTCCATCGATTCAATTTCCTCTCTTTCTTTCATTCCTTTTTTCCTTTTCTCTTTTACGCTGTTTTTTGAATACAGCAAGAGAGAAAACTCATTTTTATTTTCAATTCTCATTAAATATGTTTTCTTTAATTTATATTACTGTTTTGTACTTTTGCGTACTTTTTTTCAAATTCTATTTTACTCCCAATATTGTATTTTAGTGTACTTCAGTTTATTCACCTTTTCAATGTTTCAAACGTTTTCCATTTTTCTTTGTTTTCTTTTTTCTCTTTTTCGTTTCTTTTCTTGTTCTTGATTGCAGAAGGTGAAAATTTTCATTTTCACTTTCACTTTCCTTTAAAATAATTTTTTCACTTTTTGCTATATGTTTTGCTTTATGTAATTTTTTCCAAATTCTATTTACTTCCATAATGTATTTTAGTGTACTACAGTGTATTCCCTTTTTCAGATTTTCAAACTATTTCCTTTTTTTCCTTAGTTTAAATCTTTTTTCTCTAATTCGTTTCTTTTCTTTTTCTTGAATACAGAAAGACAAAAGATACATATTTTTTAATTTTTACTAATTTTCTTTAACTTTTTCTACTTTATTCTGTATTTTTTGTGTATATTTTGTGTATATTTTTGTGTATATTTCACAAAATCTGTTTTACTCCCATCATCTCATTTTAGTCTACTTCAGTGTATTTTTTTTTTCAAATTCTCAAACGATTTCTCATCTTAAAATTTTTATTATTTTTTTCTTATTTTTCCTCCCCCTGTTTTTTTCCTCAACTGTATCAAACCATTTTCAACACCCAGACAAAACATGCCTAGACTCTAGCATCATTTTTCTACTTTTTCTATTCACGTGCTTAATTTTTTAATATTAATATTTAATTTGAATTTTTTTCATTTAAGTTTTTCTACCTCATGAATTCCTCTTCTCCCCTCAAAATGACAAAAGGAAGGAATTCAGCTGAAAAGAAAGGGCATGAAGAAACGACAGCCAGAGATTTAACCGACACAGATGCAAGCAAGGTGTCTGACGCAGAATTTAGAATCACGATTGTAAGAATACTAGCTGGAGTCCAAAGGAGTTTAGAGTCCCTTTGTGCAGAGAAAAAATGAAGTAAAAACTGGCCAGAATGAAATGAAAAATGATATAACTGAGCTGCAGTGACGGCTGGATGCCGCGGCGTCAAGGATGGATGAGACAGAACAGAGAATCAGCAATATAGAGGCCAAACTTATGGAGAATATGGAAGCAGGAAAATCGAGGGAGCTTAAGGAAAAGAGCACGACTGAAGAATTAGAGAAATCAGTGACTCATGCCAAAGGAACCAGATCTGAATCCTAGGGGTACCAGAAGAGGAAGGGAGACAAATAGGGGTAGAAGGGTTATGTGAGCAAATCGTAGCAGAAAACTTTGGTAACCTGGGGAAAGACACGGACATCAAAAACCAGGAATCACAGAGGACCCCCCATGGGATTCAACAAAAACAACCCTCAGCAAGGTATATCACAGTCAAATTCACAAAATACTCAGGCAAGAAGAGAATCATGAAGGCAGCAAGGGAAACAAGTCCCTAAACTACAAGGGAAGACAGACCACGTTTGCAGGAAACCTATGCACAGATACTTGGCAGGCATCAAAGGAGTGGTAGGACATACTGAAAGTGCTGAATAGGAGAAATACGCAGCCAAGAATTCTTTATCTAGCAAGGCTGTCATTCAAAATAGAAGGAGAGAGAAAAAGTCCCCAGACAAACAAAAATTAAAGGAGTTTGTGGCCACTAAAACAGTCCTGCATGCAATTTTTAGGGGGACACTCTGAGGGGAGACATGATGAATATGAATATATATTCAATATATTCATAATCATATAACCACCAGAAACTCCGACTCTACAAACAACATAATGGCAGTAAACTCATATCTTTCAGTTCTCGCTCTAAATGTCAATGGACTCAATGCTCCAATCAAAAGACATAGGTTAACAGAATGGATAAGAGAACAAGATCCATCAATATGCTGTTTACAAGAGACCCAGTTTACATGTAAAGACACCTTCAGAGTGAAAATAAGGGGATGGAGATCCATCCGACATACTAACGGTCAACAAAAGAAAGCCAGTGTAGCCATACTTCTGTCAGACAATCTAGACATTAAAATAAAGACTGCATCAAGAGATGCAGAAGAGGCTTATATCATAATCAAGGGGTCTACCCTCCAAGAAGACCTCGCACTTGTAAACATTTATGTGCCAAATGTGAGAGCACCCAAATATATAAATCAATTAATCTCAAACATTTTAACTCATCGGTAGTGATACCATAATAGGAGGAGACTTCAACACCCCATTCACAGTAATGGACAGGTAGATCATCTAATGAAAAAATCAACAAGGAAACGATGTCTTTGAATGACACATTGGACCAGATGTGCTTAACAGATATATTCAGAATATTTCAACCCAAAGCAGCAGAATATACTTTCTTCTCCAGTGCACATGGAACGTTCTCCAGGATAGATCATATACTGGGACACAAATCAGCCCTAAGTACGTACAAAAAGGTCGAGATCATACCGTGCATATTTTCAGACCACAACACTACGAAACTCGAAATCCACCACAAGAAACAATTCTGAAAGGGAACAAATACTTGGAGAATGAAGAACATCCTCATAAAGAATGAGTGGGCTAACCAACGGTTTAAAGAGGAAATTGAAACGTATACGGAAGTCAATGAAAATGATAGCACCACAACTCAAAACCTCTGGGATGCAGCAAAGCCGGTCAGAAGAGGAAACTATCTAGCAAGCCAGGCTTTCCTAAAGAAGGAAGAAAGATGTCAGAGACACAGCAATCGTTAGATATTCTTGACAGTTAGACCCTTTAATTATGATATGCTTCCCAACTTCACCTCTTCTTATAGTCTTTGGTTTAAAGTCTAGTTTGTCCAATATAAGTATGTCTACCCTAGATTTCTTTTGAGGTGCATTAACTTGATAGATTGTTCTCTATCTCATCACTTTCAACCTGCATGTGGCTTTACATATAAAATGAGTCTCTGGTAACCGGAATATGGATAGTTCTTATTGTTTAATCCATTCTGTTACTTTGGTTCTTTTGTTTGGAGCATTTAGTAGTGCATTTATAGTCAGATTATCAGTAGATATGACTTTACTGCCATTGTAATTACCTGTAAACTTGTCATTTCTGGAGGTTTTCTCTGTTCCTTTCTAGACTTTGTTGTTTGTGTTCTTTGCTTCCTCACTCAAAGAGTTTCCTTTAATATTTCCTGCAGGTCTGGTTTAGCGGTCACACCTTCATTTAGTTTTTATTAGGGGGACTCCTTATCTCTTATCAGTGCTTCCATTATGAATAGAGTATTTTTGGTTGAATAGTTTTCCCATTTAGCAGTTGAATATATCCTGCAGCTCATGTATGGCCTACTAACTTTCTGTGGACAGATTTGCTGTGAATTTGATTTGTCTTCCTTTGTAGGTTTAGGTGTTTTTTTTGTTTGTTTTCTTGTTTGTTTGTTTCTTTGTCTGTTTCTTGGTTTTTTTGTGTGTTTTTTTTTTCTTCCTACTTTCAGGATTCCTTCCTTTTCTCTATAGTTTATAAATCTGACTCCGATATATCTTGGTGATGGCTCGCTTTGGTTTAATTTAATGGGAGATCTGTGAGCTTCTTGCCTTTCAATGTCTATGACTTTCCCCAGATCAGGGGTGTGTTGGGCTATAATTTGCTGAAATAAGTGTTCTGCACTTTTTTCTCTCTGCTCAACTTCTCAGACTCCAATGAAATAAATTATATTACTTTAATGAGTCACTGAGTTCCTTAAGTCTACATTTGTGATTCAATTATTTCCTTCCCTCTTCTTTTAAGATTCATTATTTTCCATACTTTTTATCTTTTATATCACTGATTCCTTCCCCTGCTTCATCCATCCCCATTGTCATGGCATCCATTCATGCTTGCATCTCAGTTATAGCTTTTAAAATTTCAGCCTGCCTCGACTTTAGTTCTTGTACATCTGCAGCAAGGATTCTCTGGTGTGTTTTATGCTTTTTTAGGATAGCAAGTATCATTATGATTGTTTGTTTTATTTTTAAAAATCTTGGATGATGATGGATGATGATGACGATGAGGAGGAGGAGGAGGAGGAGGAGGAGGAGGAGGAGGAGGAGGAGGGTGACGACGATAACAATGATTTGAGAGAGAGCATGAACAATTGGGTGAAGGGGCAGAGATAGAGGGAATGAATCTTTAGCAGCCTCAATACTTAGTGTGGAGTTCAACATAGGGCTTGATTCTATGACCCTAGGATCATTATCTGATCCAAAATCAAGGGTCAGACATTCAACTAACTGAGCTACCCAGGCACCCTGATTGTTGTTTCCAATTCTGGTGAAGACATCTTATACCTGCATTGATTAAATCCCTGGACATTACTTCTTCTTTCTGTTCTTTCTTTCAGGCTTCTTGCAGGATTCCGCTTCTTAATCAGTACACTTGTTTTGAGTGAGGGTTTTGTGCTGGTGTTCTGGGGGACGGTGGTTATGTTGAGCTTAATCTCATGCCTTAGTAGAGATGCACCTGTGAGGTGCACAGGGGTGAGTCCTGGTGTAGGTGGCTTTAGTAGCCACTTATTGGCACTGTTTAGCTCACCGAGGTCAGTCACTGATGATCGGTGGGGCAGGAAATGGCATCTCCCTGGTTCGTCATCCCTGGAATGGAGAGTTTGTCCTTGCCATTTTCTGGGAAGCTATCTCGGTAAAGCAAACAATCACCACTCCTGTGTACCTGGCTTTCATAAGATCCTTTCCCTCACTCTGTGCCTGAGTCCTTCTGCCTGCCAGGCAGCATAGTATCCCCATGCTTTATCTCAGGGACACGCTGGATGCCTAAACTCCAAATAGTAGGGACTCCCGCATCAAAGAACACTGCTTAATCTCACCACCCTTTTCCCATTTTCCAGTTCATCCCAGGAAAGTGATTGATGGCCACACAGTTTGGAATTCGTGGCAAATTGCAGCAGAAGGCCAACAACAAAGCTTGATGGCCTCAGCCACTGTCTCTGCTTCTACATCTGGGAACAGTGTGGCATGTTGGAGCCATGAGTTTTTCTCATGAGGGAGGCCTTGCTGCCATGCCCCAATGCACTGAAAGAAGGGGAACCTTTTCTACCTGTGCGACAAAGGGGACCGTGAAGCCACGCTGTCTGCACCTGGGTCACTGCCTTCCTTCCCCACAGTGAAAAAGTCAGGCAGGCATAACCCTGGTGATGGCAGACTTGTAAACTTTCAGATTTTGTGCTTTGCTGCGTAAAGGAACTTGTGGAAATCTTTATAAGCAGGGCTCCATCCACAGCATCGACAGTTCTTCTCTGCTCCAAATCAGCTCTACACAGCTCCTATCTTCCATGAGGTGGACATTTTTCGACTTGTTGACTTGCAGTTTTGTTCTCTTAGCTCCCAGGTTGATTTCCTGGGTGTTCGTAATGATTTGATATTTATCTAGCTCTGCTGAAGGACCATACGAGCTTAGGGTCCCCCTGCCCCTCTGCCCCTCTGCCAACTTAACTCATCCTAGGGAGTTCACATGAATGAAATCATGACTATGCAGTCTTTTCTTGGATTTCCTACATAATCATGCTGTCTTGGAAAACTTACACTTTTGTTTCCATCTTTCCAGTCCCTATGCCTTCAATTTCTTTTCATCCTCTTCCTAGTTGTCTAGTGGTTATCCTTAGCATTGAGCATATATACTCAATTGTATTAAATATCAAGTTACTCAATGACTGAAAATAAACGAGCAATTAAAAAAGCATTAGTCCTAATTATTCCTCTCTTGTCTAACGTGCCATATGTGACCTCCATGGCATTGGTATGTTAAAATTATAATCAGTGCTGGTTAGATATTCCCATCTGTTCACCAATTTCTTTGTTTATGATTGCTTTTGATTCAACTCCTTCATTCTGGACGCAATTACTGTCTTCCCAAAGGGCTCCTTTTCTATGTTCTTTATCTGAAAATGTCTTTGTTCTGTCCTTATTGTCAAGTGGTGGGTTAGTAGACACAGAGTTACCAATTGACCATTATAGTCTATCAGCACCTTGAAGAGAACATTTTACTGTTTTTGATCTTTGTTGAGAAGTATGGCATTTGTTGGTCTAATTGTAGATGTTTTATCATTTAATTTCTGTTTTCTCTTCTAGTGCCGTTTAAGGATCTCTCCATGGGTCTGAAGTTGCTGCATTTTCACTAGGGTAGGTGTGAATCTACTCAAGACTCAGTGTACTTTCGCATTCTGAGGTCGCACTTATTTCATCAACCCTGGAAAAATTTCAACGTCACTTCAAATGTCAAGATTTTCACAGTCTGTATTCCACTGAAATGCCTGGAGACACACACAGAGCCTTCTCATTCTATTTTCAAGGCCTTGTAAGTGCTTCCATGTTTCAAATTATCTTTATCTTCCAGGCTCTGTTTCAGGAAACTTCTTCATATTTACCCCCTATCTAGCTAGCCACCTAACACTACTATACAGTTTTATACTTCAAAAATCATATTTCTTGATATTGCCAAATGTTCCATGGTGGAGGGAACAAAATCCCTCCCAGTAGACCCCTGAGTTTAAGGTAATGAAAGGCCCAGGATGTTATCATATACTGATCCAATGCAATTTTATTTAATATTTTCCTCAAAATCCTCCCAACATGCCATAGCATTCATTACCCAGGGCCTTTGGCAACCTGAAACCCCGAGGTTCTCAATGGGGAGGAATTTTACCCCAAGGATATTGGGAAATGTCTGAAGATTTATTATCTCAACACAAGGGGAGAGGAAGCACCCCTTGCACCAAGTGGGTAGAGGCAACAGATGGGTATACACCTCTTACAAGGCACAACATACTCCCCCACCCCCAACAAATCTCGCCCAGAATGTCATTGGCGCTGATTTTGAGAAATCCTGTTCTATCCCAACCAATTATAATGCCTTAAAGATCTCTAAGCTCTTGACATGATTATTTTTCTGTGTGTATACGTGGGCTTATTTAAAATCTAAGTTTCAACTTAGAGTTTGTTGCATGCATTGTTGCTTGCACCCGAGTGTTTGCAGCATTCAAATATTTTTTATTCCTAACTTTATTTTTTGAAAGTGTATGCACGCAACATGTTTGCCTACACATTTCAGAAACTGAAAGGCTTCAAAGAAAGGAAGTTGTTTGCAGAAAAATGTAGAAGAGGAGAATAAAACGTCAGACACACCCTGAAAACAAATAGGTTTTATTTTAGATGATCACAACAATATTATATGTATGTAGGACATTTCTTCAAGAAATTTTTTGGCAGCCATTGCAAACAGTAGGACCTTCATTCACACCTTTCATTGGGGGATGTTTGCGTACAGTCATGGGTTTCACTTTACTCCTCTGTTTCGTGGAAAATGTTCCACAGAAGACATGGCAGCACTTATTAGCGAGAGGGTGGCAGTTGTGATTCCTAGTGGGAATACATAGGAGAAGCGTTTCCTTATCAGCATTTCTTTTCCAATGGGAAAACTAAGTGGGAAATCAAGGGTGGTTTGGCCATAAAAATCCACAGCAAAATTCCAGCTCGCTGTAATTGCAGTACAACTACAGCTACAGATGAGAAAGAAGGCAGAGACGTTGTAACACAATCGAAGGAAATCTGGGTATGGGGCATGGATCCAGCGGACCACAAGTGCCACTGAACCAAAAGTCAGGACTACGGAATTCAAAGAATTTGCCAACAATATCAGGCCCTGCCCATGCCAGATTTCATCTGAAATGACCCAGCTTCCATTGATCCTGCCATACATAGGCCACTCAAGAATTGCACCAGAGATGCTACATTTTTGAAAGTAGAAAGCTTCCCAAAGTCCAATGTACACAATGGAAACAATGTTGCTGTTAAACTCCCACACGCGCCAGGATCTGCTGTTGGCTAGACTGATGCCAAAAGCCCAGGCCAGATAACTGAAAAACAGGCCCATCAGTTTGAGGTACAGGTGCTTCAATTCCAGTTGATGGATGACAGGGTAGAGGCATCATGAAATCAAAGCAGGAACACACCAAAGAGAAAAAAGAATCAGAATGAATGAGTCACAGTTCCGAAAGTGCTCAATATTTATGTCTTGCCCTTCTGGTCTACGCGTCATATTTGATAGTCTCATATATGTATTCGCTTTCAATTAGTGTTCTAAATGTTTATGTAAGGATAAAATGACCCCGGTGACGGTATAAATTTACATGCCATTCTGGGAACACAGTGTGACATATCTCTCAACCACCAAACTGTTCAATATCTCTTGTCTAGCAACTCCAATTCCAGGACTTTTGCCAAGTTATTGCTAAGAGTTTGCAAAAATATACATAGAGAGATGTGGTTTTTTTTCCCAGCACTGTTTATCAGGGAGAAAAATTGGAATTAAGTGAATGTCTACAAATAGAGGAATCATTAACTAAATTATAGTACATCAAGGATTATAGTGAAATATTACACGACCATTACTAAGAAGGAGTGAATCCGTGTAAATGACCTGAAGAAACCTCCATGGGAAAGCAAAATGAAAAATAATCCATATGGTATGACAATCTGCGTCAAAAGAAAACACACAACTTTCTTTATATATCTGCAAGTATAGATATGTGCATACGTTTTTGAAAGTTTAGAAGGATGCACACAAAAAGAGGAACCCTGATCAACTGACAGAAGTAGAGAATTTCCTTCTTATTTTCATATTTTCTATAATCTGTATGGTGCATAGTTTTAAATGGAAAACAGAATAAACATAACCTTGATGATCTGTAACATGTTGCACACAACAAATCATGCTAAGGGTGCCTGAGTGGCAGAGTCAGTTGTCGGACTTGTGATCCCAGCTTAGGTCTTGATCTCAGGGTCATGAGATGAAGCCCCGCATGGCTCCTCCACTGGGCACAGAGCCTACTTAAAAAAATTCATGCCTATTTACTTTTTCTTAATCCATCCCTTGCTTAAAACTCTCCCTTTAGACGTTGGCTTCTTTTAAGGGTACAACTTAAAAATAGCTTGGTGTGTTTTGCATGAAGCAAATATCTCTTACAAAGCAAAATCTAGATTGTGGCCCAACCTGTTTGCATCTGTTTCAGTTTTAATCCTTGGAGTTCGTGGCAAGGATAATCAGAAAATGATACTCCTAGGGCTTCTCCCTCTGCTGATTAGCAGAAAGAATGAGACAGAGAGGAATGCTCAGAGTGGAATGCTGAGTGGGAAACATAAACAACCACCCACGTAGAAGAGTTTTAGGACCCTCCAAACTACATCTCCTTGCTATGAAGCCTGATATCCCCAACACTGTATCCTCTCTGTTCCATAATCTTCTGGGGAATGCACTTCCTCATTGCATGAAAGCAGCAGTTTTAGTAAAATTAGAAAGATGAGTTTGGAGCTGACGGCCAGTTTGATGACCTCACTCTCCAGGAATGATATTTCCTTGCCCATAGAGGTCTGAGCGAATGGTCCATAAGACCAAGGAGTTTTGACAGCATGAAGAATCAGGACGAAGCATGTTACAAATGCAGAAAAGTATGCCAGTTCAAGGAAGTTTGGGTGCATCTGTGTGTGGAACCAGTGGAATGAGAACATGTTTTTCCTGATGATCAAATTTTAAACACTCCCTGTATCTTATGTTAACATATTACCCATATGCCATGTAGAAGGACTCCAGTGTGCAGAAGCTTAAAGAATGGTAAATATTCTTCGTAGCAGCAGGAAATTTTAAACTGGAAGGGGAAAATGTCAAGCCAACCTTCAAAGATCCACAAGGAGAGACGAACAACCTATAGTAAAAAAAAAAAAAGCTACAATTAATGTAGAGTTTGGGGCTCCGAAGAAAGCCCAACATACCCTGCCTCTTACCAAATGTTTATTATACATAGCTTGCATTTTGTAAAGGTCATTGCCTATTGCAGATAATTCACATTAACACATTTCAATTCTCATAGCAGCCCAATGATAGATATAGAGTTATGACCCCCATTTTTGAAACGAGGGGCTTGAGCTCCGAGAGGTTGAGTAACTTACTCTAGGTCACACAGACATAAATGGCAAAGCCAGACTCTAGAGCTCTTGGTGTTGACAGAGTTATTCATGGCTCTCCTGATACCAGATGGCATTTATTCACATCCAAAGAGAATAAAAAATACAGGTGCCTAGACAGCTCAATCCCTTAAGCGTCTGACTCTGGATTCATCTCAGGTCATACATGATCTCACAGTTTGTGAGTTCAAGCCCCACGTGGAGCTCTGTGCTGGCAGTGCAGAGACTGCTTGTGATTCCCTCTCTCTCCCTGTCTCTGCCTCTCCTCTGTTTTTTCTGTCTCAAAACAAATAAGTAAACTTAAAAAACATAGACAATTTCTATGTCAATTATAATAGTGGCCCATATTTTATGTCCCATAAAAAATGAAGCTGAATCTTGAAGGACAGCAACATATCGGAAAATAAATTACAAGCTTAGTCAACAATGTGCATTGCTGGTGGGAATGTTAAATAGCACAGCCACTGGGGAAAACAGTACAGAGATTCCTCAAAAATTGAAACTTAGGATTGCCATGTGGTGCAGCCCTTCCACTTCTGGATATGTATAACCAAAAGAAGAGAAAGCAGGAACTCAAATAGATATTTGCCCACTCATGTCCGTAGCAACATTATTCACAAGAGCTTGCGTGGAAACAACACAGATTCCCGTCAGTGGATGAACGGATAAGCTAATGTGGTCTATCCATATCCGGAATGATATTCAGGCTTCTACAAGAAGGACATTCTGACACCTGCTACAACACGGGTGAACCTCAAGGGCATTATAACGAGGGAAGTAAGTCAGACAAAAAGAACAAATACTCTATGGTTCTACTTCTATGAGTAACCTAATCAAACTCATAAAGACAGAAAGTTCAATAGTGGATGGCAAGGGGACTTAGTGTTCAATGGGTACCGAGTTTGTTTTGGAACATGAAAAAATTCTGGAGATGGATGGTTGTGAGGGTTGCACAACAACGTGAATGTCGCCAATGCTGCAGAACGCTTCAAAATGGTTAAATGAAAAATTCTTTGTGATAGATATTTTATTACCATAAAAAGTGACACAAAAAGCAGGTATTTTATAAAAAAACAAAGCAAAGTTGTGTTCAATCTATCGAAGAAATGACACCCCGTGGTTTGGCAACACCGTCCCTGCATTTCTAAGTTACAAGCAGTTAACGTTTACAAGTTTGCTTTCCCACAAACACACAGCCATATCACTGTGGCATGGAAAGACAGGTATGATGTCGGGGATGCCATTACCCCATATTGTGAGTTTTCATTCATAATCAAAGTGATACTGAAATAAACTCAGTTTTAAAAGCCGACGGCATAGACACTAGTAGGCCGTGGTAAAAATGTGAAGATGCTGGGTTATGTCAGAACAACAGGGGCCTGGACTTAACTTTCTTTGTTGGACCATCCAGTGAATGACATGTAAGCTCTTCACAGATGAGATGAAATGATTAAACTAAAATGACCCCCAAGATGTCTCAAGGCTCTCCTTGACCAGGGAAAAAGATAAAGCACGTTAGTTTCCCTACTGTGGCAAAAAAAAAAAAAAAAAAAAAAAAAAAAAGCCTTTCTAAGGACACACAGAGTAGTAGTAGCTGCCAAACTGTAAGGGAAATAAGTCAAATTATTCTTGGGGTGCCTGGGTTGCTCAGCTGTCAGAGCCTGTGACTCTTGATCTAGGCTTGTGAGTTCCAGCCCCACATTGGGCCTACAGGTGATTTACCAAACAAACAAATGTCCTTCTTTTTCCATGACTACAAGTGCGGATCTGTGAATTATGAGTGCCAGGTACATTCCAAGAGATGCTATAGAGCACCAGAGCAGTGAAACACCACTTGGAGAGGTGTTTCTAGAAGAGAAATTTATTTTTGGAGGACCTACATCAAAATAATCACTGTACTTCATGAGAGTCTTAAGTCGGAAAACTATAAGAAGGTTCATATTGAATTGGAAGAAAGATGTGTCATGACAGGAGCCAAAGTTAGGGCCAACAGGAATGCACCTTCCTTAAGCTTCCGTGGACAGGGATGCATGGATAGATATTGACGTAGGTCTCATATGTGGCCTCTTTCTGTTTTGTTTCAGTTGGAAAGATCGGTTCTATTCTCCCCCCTTTTGTTGCCAGCTATGCTTATAGTTGTAAACTTATATAATTTTAATCTAAGGCTATGATCAAAATTATCAAAACTCACACAGTAAGCATGATATTAAAGTGAACCAGAGCCAGAACTGTGCAGAGAAGAGACACAAGGGTAGAAAGATTTATAGCAAATAGGGAGAGTACAGAGAAACTTACACTATCATTTTTTTATTTCTTTTTGTTTCATACTTTACTTGCAGTGTAATTTACAAAGAGTAAAAAATACTCCCCTTCAATGTACAGCTCAGGGAAGATTTACCTATTTCCCACAGTAACTTCCATTTAAAGGAAAAGAATATTCCAGTCCCCCAAACCTCTTTCTTGACTCTTGCTAGTCAATAGTCAAGTCAATAGTAGGCCTGCCCCCCCCCCACCACCCATGTGTAAACAACTAATCTAGTTTCCTCTACCATAAATGTGTTTGCATATTATTTTTAAATTTTTAACGTATATTTATTTTCGAGAGAGAGACACACAGAGCGTGAGCAGGGGAGTGTCAGAGAGAGAGGGAGACACAGAATCCAAAGCAGGTTCCAGGCTCTGAGTCGTCAGCACAGACCCCAGTGTGGGCCTCCAAACCACCAACCATGATATCATGAGCTGAGCTGAAGTTGAACGCTTAACGGACTGAGCCACCCAAGTGCCCCTGTTTGCGTATTCTTAAACTTCACATATATGGAAACACACGGAATGTAACGTATCTTCGCTGTCAGCTTTCTTTTGTTTGGCATACCGTTTGTGAGATTCACCTGTGCTGTCGAATGCATCATCACTTTGTTCATTTTTATTGTTGCATAGTATTCCGTTGTTTGGCCACACCCAATTTGTGTACCCATTCTTCTGTAGATGAATATCTGGGTTGTCTCCAGTTTGGGGCTATTAGGGGGATGAGTTTATTAATATTTTAAAAATAAAGCATATATTTCCTTTATAAGTCAACTCATTTGCTCAAGCAGCAGTTAGGAAATCTGTGTTTTGTAGAATTAGATTTTTTTTTTGAGAGGGAGAGAGAGAGGGAGAGAGAGGGAGCTAGTGTGAGCTGTGGACGTGTAGAGAGTGAGTGGTAGAGGATCCAAAGCAGGGTCTGTGCTGACAGCAACAGGCCTGATGCAGGACTCAAACTCACGAACCTTGAGATCCGATCCTGAACTGAGACAAAGTCAGATGCTCAACCAACTGAATCAGCTAGCTAGCTGCCCCTGCCTGTAGAGTTAGTTTTCTAAAGAAATGTGGCAAGTCAGGAATCTAGACGGACTTTTAACACTTCACAGACAACCCACACACTATTTGCTGCTCCCCTGTTTGGGGGGAGGCTTTTAGAAGAGGAGAAAGCCAGGAAAGACAGGTGGATGGAAACTTGTATTCTCCACAAGACTTGTGTCATTCTTGCAGAGAAAAAGCATATATCCTAGAGAAATATGCAGAGGGCATTGAGTTGGGGTGTGGAGTCTCTGATAGCACCCTGAGTCATGTGAATAATAGCTTTTGGAGCATAAAAATAACTACCCCGCAGATAATTCTATTATTGTGTCGACTACTATGTTGGAGGACCGTCAAAAGACCTCAGATTTCATCCCAGCTCATCCTCTGACCAGTGACAAGCCACTTAGAATCTCTATATTTTGATCCCTCATGTGGAGGATGGGAGCCACCTGCCCCACATCCTTTCTGTGCCACAGGAACTCTGTGCTTCCCGGTGCTTAGGCAATCAAGCACATTCTCCAGGGCTACCAGACAGAGAAAGGTAAAAGTAATTCATGAACCATGAAACATCAAGTCACTGGGCATTATGATAACTGTCACCTCCTGGTGTTTCCTCGGAACCTGAGCTGGGACTACTGGAGAGGATGAGGAGTTGCCAGCACTAGCCTGTGCTACCTTCCCTGCCTTGGTCAGGGAGTGCTGTCACTCTTATGTGGCTCCCTATTTCCCAGTCTCAACAACAAATATTCTGGCACTTTCGATTTCGTCTCCAGCCCAAATGCCATATGGAATCCCTCTTGCTCCTGATTACCTTGGAAGGATATCCATGAGGGAGAAAGAATGTAAGAAATGCCCCCAGCCCTCATAGCATCCTCTGGTACCTAAGTCAGTGCTAGATACATTCCCATGTCTAATACACAGGATATATTCTTTTTGCTTATTCCTGTAAAAAATAATCGTTCCAAGAGGTAATTTGGGAGGTCTTGAAACTCATTTTTCTCCTTTTCTTCTTTTACCCATCTCCCCCAAGGCAAACCCAGCCATGGCGATCCCCTTGCTTTATGTATCTAAAGTCCTTATGATCCACTGGGTTGTTCTCTCTTGAGACTGCAGGCAAAAGAGCTTCAAACACCCACCAAACACCCACCAAAGGCAATTCAGCCACTCCCCTGTGACCAACAGGTGGCAGGTGTGTCACTCTGTTGGTGGTCACCGTCTCCTGTGAGAGAAGTGGGTTGAGGCAGCCTTTTCTCATAAGCATGTCTTCTACAACCTTATGTTTTCCAAGTAACCTGCGGCATGGATCCTCTTAATTTACACAACTCCGCTTTAGAAGCCCCTATCTGTGAAGTTGGCCTTAATTAGACTTATTACGGTGGAAGGTTTCGTTGGGGGAAACGTGATGTTTACCCGGAAGCCGCTGTACAAGCCATTACAGTTTCCTGGAGAATATGTGGGACTCAGGCCTAGGCCACCCTGAAAGTCTGAATGGGCCTCAGACTTGCCATCATGTCTTTTCAAAGACGTGGGAAGGGAGCCAGGAACTCTTTAACTAAAGGAAAAGGATGGGATTTTCTCCCATTGCCCACTACTTGAGAGCTAAGGGTGTCATGTAAGTAACGGTCAGCAGAAAAATATGAGAATGCTATTAGAATTTTACAAAATCTCAGGGGTGACTGCGTGGCTCAGTTGGTTAAGCATAAGTAAGTCTTTTGCTCAGGTCATGACCTTGTGGTTTGTGAGCTTGAGCCCCATGCCAGGCTCTGTGACATCTCAGGGCCTGGAGCCTACTTCAGATTCTGTGTCTTTCTCTCTCTCTCTCTGCCCCTCCTCAGCTTGAACTCTGTTTCTCTCTCTCTCTCTCTCTCTCTCTCTCTCTCTCTCTGTGTGTGTGTGTGTGTGTCTCTCTCTCTCTGTCTCTCTCTCTCTCTCTCTCCGTCTCTGCTAAACATTAAAAAAATGTTTTTGTTTTTTTTCCAAAATCTGCATCAAGAGGAAGAATTTGTTGCCCAGAAACCATAATACAAAGCCTAAAGGCAAAGTGCCTGTTTAACATTCTACCAGAGCACTCAGCCCGCTTGGGTCTACAGGCAGTGTTTTTGGAAAATATATTTAAACAGCTGATAGACTTATGTTGCCACGGGGAAAAAAGTTCAAACACTATGCCGTCAAAGACTTAAATATTCTTTGGAAAGAAGGACATTCGATGTTAGCCCTCTGATTTCTCTTCTGTGAATTTTGCGTGGGCCATAGACTGTCGCTTTAGACTAAAGTGAGTATGTCACCTTCATTTTAATGTTTAACCTATTAAAACCTTGTTTTTTCAGTCATTCATTTAGTTTAATTGAGGTCATTTAAACATCTGAAGAGTGTGAATCCTATTAGCAACCAAGCAGCACAAGTAGAAGGTAGAAGTCTTATATACTCGGTATCATCAAGGCTCTTGGTTAAATGTTTTGGTGGCACTTTGCATGTGAAAGATACCCAATGAATTTTTGGTGAAAGAATTCATCAGTGGGTGAAGGACTGTCTTAAGCATGATTCTGGAATGCAATCCAATAGAAGGGATTAGAAGTTACCCTGGGAGCCGAAGCTGACTAGGCCACCTATAGAGTTTGGGAGAAGAAGTCCACAAAGGTCATACCTATTGGGGAGGGTTCTGGAAGAATATATTTAAATTTGTATAAACAAGACCTATACTCCTAATACAACTTAAAAATAATTACATTAACAGTTGTATTGATATCACCAAAAGAGAAGAGATATTTCCCGCCCCAAACCACACACACACAAATAAAAGTGCTGACTAGAAAAAGCAAATATGAACTGAATGTCTAAGAATGAGTGAGACTTAGCATATGTCCCTACTCCAAGTCCTACTCCAAGATATCTACTAAGAGAAATAAAAGTGCATTCGTTCATAAATCCAAATGCAAGTGTGTATAGTACCTTTCTCCGTAATTGCCTCATTCTGGAAACAACTCAGTGGGGGAGAAAAACTATCTTAAACAATCCTCAAGAAACAAAGTAGATGGATGTCTGGGTGGCTCAGTCAGTTGAGCACCCAACTCTTGATCCTGGATCAAGATCCCAGCATCCTGGAATCAAGCTATGCATCAGAGCTCTGTACTGGGTGTGAAGCCTGCTTGAGATTCTCCCTACCTTTGTCCCTCTCCTTCGTTCATGCTCTCTCTCGTGAAACTAAAAAAGTAAGTAAATATGGGTTCTGTGTGACTCAGTTGTTTAAAAATCCAGCCCTTGTTTTCAAATCATGGCTCATGAGTACAAGCCCCACGTCGGGTTCCACACTGACAGTGCAGAGCCTGTTTGGGACTATTTCTCTCCTCTTCTCTCTGCCCTCCACTGCTCATGCTCTCTTAAAATAAATACGACTTTCAAACAAAAATAACCTGAAAGAGAGGAAAAGACATACCATGTTCCTGAGTTTCAGTGCGGTGAGTTCTATTAAGCTGTTTTCTGGTAAGGACATGGCGGAGGAGAAACATGGCATGTGGAGAAACACCAGCTATGACTAGGTTCCCAGCCTCCTCAGTTCCTACCCTTTCTTCAGACCCTCTCAACACTGGGCAGTCCCTTGGGTTTCAGTACCTCCCAGCTGGCTGCATCCTACAGGGCAAAGGGAAAGGGACTGACCTTTCACAGTTCACATGTATACCGAGCCTATGTGGGCTGCCTGGAGGCGTTCACAGCTTGGGAGGTCTGGATGCGCTCTGACCCCTGTTACTTGTGTGTTTCTTTGGGTGTTCCCTTGCAGCCCTGTGCCATCAGCAACCTACTATGTCCATATGGAAACCCAGATGCACCGATACTGTCCAAGGACAAGACAGAGAAAGAGAAAGAGAGAGAGAGGTGGGGGAGGGAGGAGCGTTCCCTAAAGAAAATGACCCCAGGGACTCAGAGACAGAGAACAGAGGAATATTGAAGGAGGCAGAGGAAGGAGAGGAAGTCACAACTAGAGATAGCCACAGAGGGGAGTGTGTGTTGCTCTGTGTGTGTGTGTATGTGTGTGTGTGTGTGCGTGCGTGCGCGCGCGTGTGTGTGTGTGTGTGTGTGTGTGTGTGTATGGATGAGTGAAGGGTCTGAGAGAAGGGGTGTTGCCACGATTCCTGGACTCTCGAACGCCCTCTTCCAGCAAAATGGAGGCCTAGGATTCTCAGAAGTCTCAGCGTTTTCTGGAACATGACTCATTCGCTTTGGGGCCCTAGCCCATCCTCAGGCTAGGGCCATACAGCACAAGGAGTGGGAACGTGAGGCATGAGGCTCCAGACTAGGCCCAGCAGGTGGAGTGTCGAGGCCCAAGGCTTTTACATGCCTGCTGTCTCCTCTGAGCCCACCGGCATTTGGGTAGCATGCCCACAGCCCTGTGGCCCTTAGGACACTGCTGTGGCTGTGGCTGTGGCTGTGGCTGTGGTGGAGGTGGGGGAGAGGCAGAGGCAGAGGCAGTGAGCTTTTTGACCATGTGTCCTTGGGGCGAAGGAGCTCCGGGCCACACCCAGACAGTTGGCTACTGTTTAGGAACAATCAGCTGGAGGGCAGTGGTTGTAGCTCCCGCAATTGAGCCCCTGCCTCCCCTCCCAGGTCTGGAGCAGGTTCTCTGCCTCCCCCTCCAGGGTGGCCTCCCTTTTTGCTACATGTCCTTTTCAGCCTTGTCACTGACCAAGTCTGTCCTGTGGGATATCTCATATCGGAGAACCCGTGCTACAGATCTCACCTCTTTGGGGAGGAGCCAAGATGGCAGACAGCGTGGAAGCGTCTTAAGTGTGTCGTGTGCATGAAACACAGCCAGACCAACACTAAACCATCCTACATACTTAGGGAAGTGACTGGAGGATTAACACAGCAATCTGCATATCTTGAGCCACAGAATTCAGCAGGTATGTGGCATGGAGAAGTGAACTTGGAGAGTGAGGAGGGGCAGGAAGGGAGGTGCTTCTGTGTGTGGAGAGGCCAAGGAGACTGGGCAGGTGGAAGGGGGGCAGAGAATACGGGATACCACCCGTCCCAAAAGCAGGTGGAGAGAACGTGGAAAATGGAAATGGCAGCAGGGACTAAACTAAAAAGGGAGAAAGGAGAAAGGAGAGGGTTTGAATTCCATTAAGACTGTCAACATGGGGAGCGCAATATCCGCAAATCTGCAGTTCAAAACCTGGCGGTGTTGTGGTGGGAAGGGCACATTCTCAGGAGAGGGTTCGGTGCAGGAGGCTCTCAGTCCACACGGGGAAAAGTGGTTCCACTGCTGGAAGGACATCTGGTAGAGACGGTTGAAGCCACCTGCACCCAGCAGACCCCAGAACATGGCCACATTCGTTGGTGCTGGAAGAAGGTCATTAAGAGCGAAGCCTGTGTGTTGTGGTTTGCCATAATCCCTGAAATGCTGCTGCTACACTACCTCGTAAACTTTTCTGGGGTGGGCTGGCCTTGGGCCTTAGTCTCTGGGCACCAGCAGCAGCAGGGTCCAACTAGCATTCCTAGGGGCAGCCAATGTTCAGCCATTGCTCATTCGGCCATTGCTCAGTGAGACCCTCCCGCGGAGGGGCGGAGCAGGTCAAAGCCGCAGGCCTTCAGAAGAAAGGGGCCACGGAAAACAACCACATCTGAGACAAAACTCAGGAGAGAGGTACTCCCTGGGGCCTGGTCACGGAGAGTGCAAAAGCGGGCAGTGGACGGAAGCTGGAGACAGAGGACAGTGCACGATTGCTGACCCAGGAGAACAGACTAGGTACCTGGGTGACACCATTTTCACCACTCTCGTGCATGTGCATACACGGCAAGGAGAGCCTCAACCATCCACCCCAGTGGGCTGGCAGTGCCATCTAGTGGAGAACAGAGCGGTTACACTGAGTCCCTCCCAACTGGGCCACGTTTGCTCTCAAGACCACAAGTCTCACTGCCGCACTGGGGAGTCCTTAGGTGTTGCTACAACAGCGGCCACACCGCTGTCTACAGGGTTTCTCCTCTTTGCCTTCACGGTGGGGACCAGGATGCTGTGGGCGCCACCAGGATCCAGGGTCACTCGCCGCAGCCCCACCCCACCTCCATGGCCTTACATGAAAGGAGCTAATAGAAAATTTTGCGCTGACATGAGCAAAGAGCACAGCCCGGACAAGTTCCGGCACCTGGTGCCTGACTGGACTCCTTACGGAGCCCCAGTGAGGTTGGGAGGTAGTGTTTGGGGATACCAATGTTCTCTGGTCCAACACTCTAGCTTTCAACAAAAATGAGGATGCCCGCAAAGAGGAACTCTCGTGGAGAGACCAGAGCCTCCTATGGACAACGCAGAAGTATGTCTACTTCTCTGCTTGCACAATAGGGCTTTTGCCTCTCCCTAGGCAGAGGCATGTGTGGCAAGCTGCCTTCCGCTGTGGAAGGAGCACCCCAGCGCTCACCTTTTCCAGGGTGAGGTTTTCCCTGGTGCACTGTGAGTTCCTGGATTTCCCAGGACCTCTGCACAGAAGACGAAGGCCGCAGAAGTTTCTTGGTGTCTACATGAGGAACCAGCCTGTGTCTAGTCAAGTAAGCCGCGGGGACACAGGTTGCCTGGGACAATGCTAGATCAATGAGTTCCTCTTGTTGGTGTTTGCGCTTGGGAGTCTTCCCTCACATGGCGTGTTGGGCAAAGGGCTTAAGCCTGTATAACATAGAGGAACAGCAGCATCCAACTCATCATGAGAGCAGAGCCCCCCGTCCCCACGACCCTGCCCTGTGTCCACTTGCACTCTGGGCCACCAGTTCCTAACCTGAGACCATTGCAGACACAGCGGACCTCTCTCAAGGGCATCAGCACTACCACTCCTTCAAGAGTCCTCCTTGTGAGTGTGAGTGTGAGACGGAGTGACTGTTTGTCTCTATGGTGTGGTTGTGTGTATGTGGGTAAGTACCTGACAGTCAGTGAAGCAGTGTGTGGGGGGCCCGAGTTGAGGAAGGGGGACTAGACATTTTGGGTGTGTTTTTGGAGGTGCGTGAGGCTCTAGTGGCTGTTTCCTCAGCAGCGTGTACTCTCTCCCTGTCACCTCTGCCTGAACCAGAACATCATCTGTCTTACCCACCCACTGTCCCTCTGGTCCCACGGTTCGTTCCCCGGGACACCAATCCGACAGCCTGCTCAGGCTCCCTCAAATATGGCTGGTCCTGAGATGCTGACCTTCTCTCCAAGACACTCTGCATTCACAGCTGCCTGAAGACCACAGTGGAATCAACCCTGGGAACTCCTCCCTCTGTGGCGGTTCAGCCAACGTGCCTGAGGACGTCACCACGCGGGATTCTGGGGGCACTCCCATAGTCCTCTCGAAACCCTCAGTCTTGGACATCCCTGGCCTGTGCTGGCTTCTCCCTTCCCTTGAAAAGGCGCACTTTCCCAGGAAAGATTTGAATCTGAAAACTGGCCTTTCTCTCAGGTTTTTGCCGTGTCCTCCCTCACTCAACTCCCTCTTGGTTAGATCTTGATGTCCTCACATGCGGTAGCAAAGTGCGACCCATGCCTATGGACAATGTCCTAGTCCTGCCATTCCTTGCAATTCCAATGTGCAGGCACAGAACTCATACACCTACAGACAGCTGCATGTATACGCCGACACACCCCAAACGCTACACAAGCAGGAAACCCACACAAACCCTTCATGCTGTTTATCTCCCATTCCATGTTTGTTCAAATGTATTGGAACCCCTCCCTGCCCCACGTTTCACTGCCACACTTGTCCTTATTTCATGAGCAGGAGAATCTTGCTGACCATCTGCGTGCATCGGAAGGGTTTCCACCGGGGGTGGGGAAGTGTGATGCTCCTTCATAGTCTTCGCAAGATCTGGCAGATCCCTGGAATATATCACACACACACACACACACACACACACACACACACACACACACACACTCACACTCACACACACACACACACACACACACACTCAACAGGTGAGTGTCCAATATTGGCTATATTGAACGCTGCTGGAGTGTGTCACACCAACAACGTGATGAGATGGGGTGGTAAACTGTGCCCACGGTGACAGGTGGCACCACAGGTCAGCCAGCATGTAAGACGGCGTTAGGAGTCCTGAGGGTGGGGTTCATGGTCCTGGAATCACAATTGTCACAGGGGTATGTGATGACCCAATTTTGATGTCCAACCTGCTCCTTCATGTTGCTTAGCCACTGCCCACCTTCAGCCTCCCCAGTGACACGAAACTTCGATGTCACTTCATGTCTGAAGACTCCGTGTCCCAGGCAGACGCTCTTTAACCTAGGGTCAATCCCATTCGTCCTGCGAGGCTCACATTCCCCATGTGGAACACAACCGTGCCATGGAACTTGCGGGACACATTTCAGTGCCCATTCGCTCCTCTGCTCACATGTCTCCCTCTCAGTTCCCAATCCTGGGGCCTTTGTCCTCTTGAATACTGCAGGGGTTTGGGCCAATGTTCCTCTATCGTGATCTGGCAGGGGAGACAGGCCAGGGCTCAGATCTGTATCCCAAGCAGCTGGAGAACCCATCAAAATCACCTCCCTTGTCACAAGGCCCCACCTCAGCACTCCTGCTAGGGCCGGCAATGCTGTGGGTCCTGAACCTGTTGAAGGAGGGGAGGCGGCTGTTGTCGTGCCTGTGTCCTTATTTGGGTAGCACTGGATGAGACGGAATGAGACGCCGAAAGCCCTGCAGGAAGACGCGTAGGTGAGGAGGCGCTGGAGGCCTCTTGCTAGAAAGGGTAAGGGCATCCTGCATAGCAACGACTTCATTGTGGAAGTAGGAGTTCCTGCCAAAGAAGAGTGGGATCCTGCAGCAATCCCAGGAAGCTTGAGTTCCTCCAACTGCTGGCATACAGTTCGGGCACAAGGTGAGATCTTGTTCCAGGAGACTTGCCCCCACCTGAATTCAGAAATACATCTCATGCCCTACCACCTTCAGTCCGCAGCCACCCATTCCCCAACACAGCTTCCAGCTCTCCAGCCAGCCTTTCAGGTTCCACAAGGAGCGAAGGACGTCCTCAGCTGTTTCCTGTTCCGTGCTGACATCTAGGGGGGTTCCCAGCCTGGCACTGCTCTCACCCGTCCTCCCCCAGGGACTCACGTCCTCCCCACAGGCTGCCCCTAGGCCCACGGGGTCTCAGATTTCTGCAGGGCTCTGCTACACACCCACGGGAGGCTGTGCATGCCCAGACACCCCCATCCACGCCTATCCTTGTGTGCTCATGAGTACACTGAGCACGCTTACTCACACACAGCCAGACAGCACACACCTGGGCTCACGCTGACCACTGGGCATTCACACCGCCTTCCCCGCAGCAAGATGCTTAGGGGACCCAGAAGCGTGCCCCCACGCTGTTTTGTGTGGGAAGAAGCCCTGGGTCTAGGCCCCAGTCTGGCCTGGACCTCCACACCCAGTCCCCACGGCCCCAGTGGTGCTTCAGTGCCAGGTGGGACCTAAAGCACACATGCTTACACCGCCCCTGCACTCCCCTCCCCCCACACTCATTCCAGAGCCAGCACCATTGGATGGGATCCCCTTGGCACGTTCCTGCCCACTGGAGCGGAGGTTTTCACCACTCGCTGTACTACATTCCTGTAAATGTCACCTACCTTTCCTTGCTCTTGCACAAGCCCAGTCCCATCTGGACCGTCCACCAGAAGCAAGAAGGACACAGGCTTGGCCCAGGAGCCATGGAAGCCTGGGTAAGGGCACTCATCTGTTCCCTATTTCGCTCATGCCTCTCCTCTCCCTACTCCTCCCCCTCCTCCTACTCCCCCTCCGCCCCTTCCGCCTTCTCCTCCACCTCTTCTGCTACTGCTCTTCCAGCCCTGGCTCTATTTATCTCCTCCTCTTCTCTCTGCTCTCCTCCTCCTCAACCTCTTCCCCCAGCTGCTCCTGCTCCTTTGCCTCAGGCTCTTCCTCCTCCTTGTCTTGGACTCCCTCCTCCTCCACTTGTTCCCTCTCCTGCACCCAATCAGTCATCTTCCTCCTCCTCCTGTAACTCCTTTCAATCCTCTTCCTCCATCTCATCCTCCTCATCCTTCTCCTTCACGTCTTCCTCCACCTCCTCCAAATCTTCCTCCTCGGCCTCTTCATCCTTCTGCTCCTCCTCTTCTGCTACTGCTCTTCCAGGCCTGGCTCTATTTATCTCCTCCTCTTCCCTCTTCTCTCGTCCTCCTCAACTTCTTCCCCCAGCTTCTCCTGCTACTTTGGCTCATGCTCTTCCTCCCCCTTGTCCTGGATTCCCTCCTCCTCCACTTGTTCCCTCTCCTGCACCCAGATATTCTCTCCCCCTCCTCCTCCTCCTCCTCCTCCTCCTCCTCGTCCTTCTCCTTCTCTCCCCCCTCCTCCTCGTCCCCCTCCTCCTCCTGCTCCTCCTGTAACTCTTCCCTAACTCTTCCTCCAACTCCTCCACTGCCTCGTCATTCTGCTGCTCCTCTTCTGCTACTGCTCTTCCAGCCCTGCCTCTATATGTTCTCCTCCTCCTCTTCCCTCTGTTCTCATCCTCCTCAACATCCTCCCCCGATGCTCCTGCTCCTTTGGCTCCTGGCCTCTTGCTACTTGTCCTGGACTTCCTCCTCCTCCACTGTTCCTTCTCCTACACCTAGTCATTCACTCCTTCGTCTACTTTCTCCCCTCCTCCTCCTCCCCACACCACCTACTCTGTCCTCCTCCCCTCCTCCTCTCCTGTCATCCTCCTCTACCTCCTCCCCCTCCTCCTCCTGGTGCTCCTCCTCTAATTCCTCCCACCCCTCTTCCTTCAACGCCACCTCCTCGTCCTCCTCCTCACCTCTTCCTCCTCCCCCCTCCACCTCTTCCTCCTCGGCCTCTTCATCCTTCTGCTCATCCCCTTCTACTACTGCTCTTCCAGCCCTGGCTCTATCTTTTCTCCTCCTCGTCTTCCTTCTGCTCTCATCCTCCTCAACATCCTCCCCCAATGCTCCTGCTCCTTTGGTTCCAGACCTCTTCCCCCTTGTCCTGGACTTCCTCCTCCTCCACATTCCTTCTCCTACACCCAGTCATTCACTCCTTCTTCTCCTCTTCTCCCCTCCTCCTCCTCTCCTTTCTACCTCCTCTCTCCTCCTCCTCCTCTCCTCTCCTCCTCCTCTCCCTCCTCCCCCTCCTCCTCCTGATGCTCCTACTCTAATTCCTCCCACCCGTCTTCCTTCAACGCCACCTCCTCGTCCTCCTCCTCACCTCTTCCCCCTCCCCCTCCACCTCTTCCTCCTTGGCCTCTTCATCCTTCTGCTCCTCCTCTTCTGCTACTGCTCTTCCAGCCCTGGTTCTCTCTTTTCTCCTCCTCCTCCTCTTCCCTCTGCTCTCATCCTCCTCAACACCCTCCCCCAGTGCTCCTGATGCTCCTTCAGCTAGAACTAAGGGCCTGAAGAGTTCTCTCTGGTCAGGACATGGCATGGGCGGGACTTTGTGCTGGTCTTCTGGGGAAGGGGCATGCACATTCTGTGACTGAGGCTAGCATGACTTAAAAGGGCAGTTCCACCACAACGCAAGGTGTGGGACCTGTTGTATCATTCATTTAGCAGCTAGTTCAACTCTGCGCTTCTTCCCTCATACAGCTGTGTGTTTATGCTGCAGGGATAGGGAGGGAAATGATTCCAGCCAGTTACCTTGTTTCCAGAGAGGAATCTGCATGAATGTTACCTCACAGTGATTCTATCCAAGAAGAGTGAATAATCCCCACTGTGTGCCCTAGGCATGCCTTAGATCACACTAACTGCCTACTCTAGTAGTAGGGCAGTGCCCTCAGGGCTCTATCCCAGCCCAGTATTCTGACCTATGAAACCCCAAGCTCCAAGCTCCACTGGTTGTAAGAACTCTTGAAAATCAGCCTTTCTTTTTTTTCCTACCAATGGCTTTGAGGAACCATCCTGCTTTTGAAATCCCCGATGTGCTCCTCTCCCCCTCTCCCTTCCTCCCTCCCTCGCTCCCTCCCTCCCTCCCTCTCTCCCTCCCTCCCTCTCTCTCTTTCTCTCCCTCCATCTCTCTCTTCCTCTCCTTCCATCTCTCTCTCTCTCTCTCTCTCTCTCTCTCTCTCATTCTTCTCTGTGACCAGGGATCCTTCCCCTCTGTAGCATCCACAATTCATTTCGCCCAAACCACATCTCTACACTTCCTACCTTCCTCGATGTGGCTTCTTCTGTCTCTAGGGGTGGAGTTTGTTTTGTCAGTCATCCAGCTGTTTTCTGGGGGTATTTAGGATGATATGATAATTATACAGTTGTGTTTGTGGGACAAAACTAGCCTAGGGTTTTCCTACACTGATGCCATCTTCTAACATTTTTGTGTTTTTAAAAGAAGTTTATTTATTTTGAGAGAGAGAGGCAGAGACAGTGGGGACGGGGAGAGAGAGAGAGAGAGAGAGAGAGAGAGAGAATCCCAAGCAGGCTCCGCACTGTCAGCCTGGAGCCCCATATGCGGCTCGATCTCATGAACCCAAGAGTCAGATGCTTAACGAACTGACCACCCAGGTGTCCCTGATATTTTTGTCTTTTAATCTTTACACTAGAATTGTGTTAGTAACCGTCGTGTTATATGCCACAGTTTTTGCACTTCAGTATAAACTTGCTTTTAGCTGTGTTTTTATATTACTTTTAGTCCCCTTAGTGAATAATGAATGTCCTTATATCTCTGCTTAAAGAACTCTTTTTAACATTTCTCCTAAGGCAAATCTAGTGGTGAATTCTCTCACATTTGTGTTACTAGGAAAGTTCTTATCTTTCCATTTCTGAAGAGTATATGTTCTAGATAGAATATTCTTGATTCTGCTGTTTATGCTCTTTATTGGATATTTATTTTATTCATTGAACTATTTAGTTCCAGAATTTGTTTGGTTCTTTTTTATGACACCTATCTCTTCACTCAATTTTCATTTTTGTTATGAGGTTTTTGATTTGTTGCCTTGTCCTTGTGGGGTTTTGGTAGCCTATTGACTTTCTTAACAAAGTGATTTTTGAATTCTTCTCGGTTAAAACCACGTGTCTCTTCTATGCCTTTAAGTTGGTTACAACAGTTTATTGTGCTCTTCTGGTTTGTCATGGGTCCTTATTTTTCATGTTCCTAGAAGTTTTGCATTGTTTTATTGCCATTGGAAATAGCAGCCACCCCTTCTACTGTTTACTAACTGTATTCAGTAGGGAGACACCGTCTTTGAGCCCTGCTAGAATTTCTGAAGTTTCCTTAGACCTTATGGATACACCTTCTCCGTTCTTGTTGCTCTCTCCTAAGGCAGACTTCTTTTTTTTTTTTTTTTAATATGAAATTTATTGTCATATTGGTTTCCATAAAACACCCTGTGCTCATCCCAACAGGTGCCCTCCTCAATACCCATCACCCACCCTCCCATCCCTCCCAGCCCCCATCAACCCTCAGTTTCATCTCAGTTTTTAAGTGTCTCTTATGGCTTGGCTCCCTCCCTCTCTAAACTTTTTTTTTTTTCGTTCCCCTCCCCCATGGTTTTTTGTTAAGGTTCTCAGGATCCACATAAGAGTGAAAACCTATGGTATCTGTCTTTCTCTGTATGGCTTATTTCACTTAGCATAACACCCTCCAGTTGCATCCACGTTGCTACAAAAGACCATATTTCATTCTTTCTCATTGCCACGTAGTATTGCATTGTGTATGTAAACCACAATTTCTTTATCCATTCGTCAGTTGATGGACATTTGTGCTCTTTCCATAGTTTGGCTATTGTTGAAAGTGTTGCTGTAAACGTTGGGGTACAAGTGCCCCTATGCATCAGCACTCCTGTATCCCTTGGGTAATTTGCTAGCAGTGCTATTGCTGGCTCATAGGGTAGATCTATTTTTAGCTTTGTGAGGAACCTCCACACTGTTTTCCAGTGGCTGCACCACTTTGCATTCCCATCAACAGGGCAAGAGGGTTCCCGTTTCTCCACATCTTCTCCAGCATCTCTAGTCTCCTGGTTTGTTCATTTTAGCCACTCTGACTGGCGTGAGTTTGTATCTCAGTGTGGTTTTGATTTGTATTTCCCTGATGAGGAGCGATGTTGAGTGTCTTTTCATGTGCCTGTTGGCCATCTGGATGTCTTCTTTAGAGAAGTGTCTATTCACGTTTTCTGCCCATTTCTTCACTGGATTATTTGCTTTTCGCGTGTGGAGTTTGGTGAGTTCTTTACAGATTTTGGATACTAGCCCTTTGTCCGATATGTCATTTGCAAATATCTTTTCCCGTTCTGTTGGTTGCCTTTTAGTTTTGTTTATTATTTCCTTTGCAGTGCAGAAGGAACTGTTTGTTTGTTTGTTTGTTTGTTTTTGTTTGTTTTTGTTTTGTTTTGTTGTTGTTGTTTTTAAAACTCATGAGGTCCCAACTGTTTATTTTTTATTTTAATTACCTGCCCTTTGGCGATGTGTCAAGTAAGAAATTGCTGCGGCTGAGGTCAGAGAGGTTTTTTCCCTCTTTCTCCTCTAGGGTTTTGATGGTTTCCTGTCTCACATTCAGGTCCTTTATCCATTTTGAGTTTATTTTTGTGAATGGTGTGAGAAAGTGGTCAAGTTTCATCCTTCTGTGTGATGCTGTCCAGTTCTCCCAGCACCATTTGTTAAGGAGACTGTCTTTTTTCCATTGGATGTTCTTTCCTGCTTTGTCAAAGATTAGTTGGTCATACATTTTAGGGTCCGATTCTGGAGTCTCTATTTTATTCCATTGGTCTATGTATCTGTTTTTGTGCCGATACCGTATGCTCTTGATGATTACAGCTTTGTAATAGAGGCTGAAGCCTGATATTGGGATGCCTCCCACTTTGGTTATTTTCTTTAATATTACTGTAATATTAGGGGTCATTTGTGGTGCCATACACATTTTAGGATTGCTTGTTCTAGCTTAGGGAAGAATGCTGGTGCAATTTTGATCGGGATTGCAGTGAATGTGTGGATAGCTTTGGGTAAGTGTTGACATTTTAACAATATTTGTTCTTCCAATCCATGACCACGGAATGTTTTTCCATCTCTTTGTATCTTCTTCATTTCCCTTCATAAGCTTTCTATAGTTTTCAGCATACAGATCTTTTACATCTTTGGTTACGTTTATTCCTAGGTATTTTATGACTCTTGGTGCAGTTGTGAATGGGATCAATTTCTTTATTTGCCTTTCTGTTGCTTCATTATTAGTGTATAAGAATGCAACTGATTTCTGTACGTTGATTTTCTATCCTGCAACTTTGCTGAATTCATGTACCAGTTCTAGCAGACTTTTGGTGGAGTGTACTGGCTCTTTTATGTAGAATATCATGCCATCTGCAAAAAGTGAAAGCTTGACTTCATCTTTGCAAATTCTGATTTGTGCCTTTGATTTCCTTTTTTGTCTGATTGCTGATGCTAGAACTTCTTACTATGTTAAACAACAACAGTGAGGGTGGACATCTCTGTCGTGTTCCTGATGTCAGGTGGAAAGCTCTCAGTTTTTCCCCACTGAGGATGATATTAGCTGTGGGATTTTAATAAATGGCTTTTATGATGTTTAAGTATGTTCCTTCTATGCCGACTTTTCTGAGGGTTTTTATTAAAAGGATGCTGTATTTTGTCAAATGCTTTTTTCTGCATCGATTGACAGGATCATATGGTTCTTATCTTTTCTTTTATTAATGTGATGTATCACATTGATTGATTTGCGAATGTTGAGCCAGCTCTGCAGCCCAGGAATGAATCCCACGTGATCACGGTGAATAATTCTTTTTAGATGCTGTCAAATTTGAGTTGCTAGTATCTTGTTGACAATTTTTGCATCCCTATTCATCGGGGATATTGGCCTGTAGTTCTCTTTTTTTGCTTGGTCTCTGTCTGGTTTAGGAATCAAAGTAATGCTGGCTTCATAGAATGAGTCTGGAATGTTTCCTTCCCTTTCTATTTTTTGGAAAAGCTTGAGAAGGATAGGTATTATCCCTGCTTTCAAAGTCTGGTAGAATCCCCCAGGGAAGCCATCTGGTCCTGGACTCTTATTTGTTGGGAGACGTTTGATCACTGATTCCACTTCTTTGCTGGTTATGGGTCTTTTCAATTTCTTCCTGTTTGAGTTTTGCAAGTGTGTGGGTGCTTAGGAATACGTCCATTTCTTCCAGGTTGTCCAGTTTGTTGGCATATAATTTTTCATAGTATTCCCTGATAATGGCTTGTATTTCTGAGGGATTGGTTGTAATAATTCCATTTTCATTCATGATTGTATCTATTTGAGTCATCTCCCTTTTCTTTTTGAGAAGCCTGGCTAGAGCCTTATCAATTTGTTTATTTTTTTCAAAAACCAACTCTTGGTTGCATTGATCTGCCCTACCGTTTTTTGAGATTCTATATTGTTTATTTCTGCTCTGGTCTTTATTATTTCTCTTCTCCTGCTGGGTTTGGGGTGTCTTTGCTGTGCTGCTTCTAGTTCCTTTAGGTGTGCTGTTAGCTTTTTGTATTCGGGATTTTGTCTTGTTTCTTCAGATAGGCCTCGATAGCCATGTTTTTTTTTCTTCTCAGGACTGCCTTTGTTTGCTGCATCCAAAGGGTTTGGATTGTTGTATTTTCATTTTCATTTATTTCCATATATTTTTTAATTCCTTCTCTAATTGCCTGGTTGACCGATTCATTCTTTAGTTGGGTGTTCTTTAACCTCCATGCTTTTGGCGGTTTTGCAGACTTTTTCCTGTGGTTGGTGTCAAGTTTCACAGCCTTGTGGTCTGAACGTGTGCATGGTATGATCCCATTTCTTTCATACTTAGTAAGAGCTGTTTTGTGACCCAGTATGGGATCTATCTGGGAGAATGTTCCATGTGCACTTGAGAAGAAAGTATATTCTGTTGCTTTGGGATGTAGAGTTCTAAATATATCTGTCAAGTATATCTGATCCAATGTATCATTCAGGGCTCTTGTTTCTTTATTCATCCTGTGTAGATGATCTGCCCATTGTTGTAAGTGGAATATTAAACTCTCCTGCAATTACCACATTCTTATCCTTAAGGTTGCTTATGTTTGTGATTCATTATTATATATACTTGTGGGCTCCTGTTTTGGGCACATAGACATGTGCAATTGTTAGCTCTTCCTGATGGATAGACCCTGTAATTACTATATAACGCCCTTCTTCATCTCTTGGTACAGCCATTAATTTAAAGTCTAGTTTGTCTGATATAAGTATGGCTACTCCAGCTTTCTTTTGACTTCCAGTAGCATGATAGACAGTTCTCCATACCCTCACTTTCAGTCTGAGGGTGTCCTTAGGCCTCAAATGAGTCTTTGTAGACAGCAAATAGATGTTTGTTTGTTTGTTTGTTTGTTTGTTTGTTTGTTTTTAATCCATTCTGATACTCTACGTCTTTTTGTCAGAGGATTTAGTCCTATTACATTCAGTGTTTATTATAGAAAGATATGGGTTTGGAGTCATTGTGATGTCTGTAGGTTTCATGCCTGTAGTGCTGTGTCTGGTACTTTGTGGTCCATGCGACATTTCTCTCACAGAATCCCCCTTAGGCTCTCTTGTAGGGCTGGTTTAGTGGTGATGAACTCCTTCAGCTTTTGTTTGTTTGGGAAGTCTTTTATCTCTCCTTCTATTCTGAATGACAGGCTTGCTGGATAAAGGATTCTCAGGGGCAAATTTTTTTTCTGTTCATTACATTGAAGATTTCCTGTCATTCCTTCCTGGCCTGCCAAGTTTCAGTACCTAAGTCTGCCACCAGTTTTATGGGTCTCCCTTTGTAAGTCACAGCCTGTGTAACCCTAGCTGATTTCAGAATTTTCTCTTTATACTCGTATTTTGCCAGTTTCATTATGATATGTCATGCAGAAGATTGATTCAAGTTACGTCTGAAGGGAGTTCTCTGTGCCTCTTGGATTTCAATGTCTTTTTTCTTCCCCAGATCAGGGAAGTTCTCAGCTATGATTTGCTCAAGTACACCTTCAGCCCCCTTTCTCTCTCTTCGTCTTCTGGAATTCCTATTATACGGATATTGTTCTGTTTGATTGCATCACTTAGTTCTCTAATTCTCCCCTCATACTCCTGGATTTTTTTCTCTCTCTTTTTCACAGTTTCCTCTTTTTCCGTAATTTTATCTTCTACTTCACCTATTCTCTCCTCTGCCCCTTCAATCCATGCTATGGCCGCCTCCATTTTATTTTACACCTCATTTATTGCATTTTTAGCTCCTCATGACTATTTCTTAGTCCCTTGGCCTCTGTAGCAGTAGATTCTCTGCTATCCTCTATGCTTTTTTCAAGCCCCGTGATTAATTGTATGACTATTATTCTAAATTCACTGTCCGATATATTGCTTAAATCGTTTTTGATCAATTCGTTAGCTGTCACTACTTCCTGGAATTTCTTTTGAGGAGAGTTCTTCCATTTTGTCATTTTGGGCAGTCCCTGTGGTGGCTCCCAACTGCAGTGCACTTCCCCTGTGCTGTCGGGAGTAACTTGTGTTGGTGGGCGGGGCCACAGTCAGACCCGCTGTCTATCCCCAGCTCACTTCTGGGGACACAGTCAGACTGGTGTGTACCTTTTCTTCCCCTCTCCCAGGGGCAGGACTCACTGTGGAGTGGGGTGCCCCTGTCTGGGCTACTTGCACATTGCCAGGCTTCAGTGGGATCTGGCGTATTAACTGGGGTGGATCCACGAGGTGCACAGGGGCAGGCGGGGCAGGCTTAGCGCACTTTGCTGTCAGGGGTTCCCTGTGGGACGGGCCCTGCAGCACCAGAAGAGAGGCAGGCCAATCAGAGAGATGGATCCACAGAAGCACAACGTTGGGCATTTGTGGGTGCAAGCAAGTTTGGTGATGGAAACTGGTTCCCTTTGGAATTTCGGCTGGGGGATGGGAGAGGGACATGGTGCTTGCCAGTGCCTTTGTTCCCCACTGAGCTGAGCCCTGTCTTCCTGGACTCAGCAACTCTCCTTCCTGGTGGCCTCTCGCCCTCCCCGCTCTCTGAGAGCAGAGCTGTTGACTTTTAACATTCCAGATGTTAAGTCCTCCTGGCTGTCAGAATGCACACAGTCCAGCCCCTCCACTTTTGCAAACCAGACTCAGGGGCTCTGCCTTGCCAGGCAGGCTGCCCTCCACTGCCCGGGCTCCCTCCCACCAGTCCGTGTAGCACACACCGCCTCTCCACCCTTCCTACCTTCTTCCTTGGGCCTCTTGTCCATGCTTGGATCCAGAGAGTCCATTCTGCTAGTCTTCTGGCGGTTTTGTGGGTTATTTAGGCCGATGTGGGTGGAATGTAAGTGATCAGCAGGATGAGGTGAGCCGAGTGTCCTCCTACGCTGCCATCTTCCCTATTCCTCCTAAGGCTGGCTTCTTAAGATTGTATGCCTTTTCTTGATCCTACCACCAACCAGACGTTGGGCTAAAAAAACTTCTTTTTTGTTTTCCGAAAGGCATGATGCTAAATTCCACTTAGTGGTTTGGTTCATTGCAGTCTGTAGAGTCAGAGCTCCGTTCTGCACATACTCAATTGTTGTCTGCAACGTATGGTGCTCTTATCGGGAGCATACACAGGAAGCCGGCCACTAGGTGGTGGGTGGGTGTGGGTGAGGTATGCAGAGGCTTGGTGGTTCCTTTGGGCCAGTTGAGGATTTGTGGGTGAATCATCACCCATGAGCATTGTTTCTTGATAGAGTCTACGGTGTGGTCAATAGAATCCACATCACTTTAATACCTTCAGTGTTCTGTCATCCTGCCAACGTTTTTCCAAACAGCTCACCAAACAGCTCGTGAATCAGTACGCTGGATCAGATGAAAGAGAAATGAGGCTCTTTGGCAGTATCCCACAAAGTTGGGGAAACTGAGTATATACTCCCATGGTTTCATTCTTTTCTTGGTCTTACACTGAGTTCGTTGGGGGAGAAGAGATATAATCTGTTCCTCTTACCCTCTCTAATATATCCAAACTTGTGTTTCATTTGTTTAAGTATGTGGTAGAACTTTTTCTCTGGCCTTCCATAAATGTTTCTTTCCAGTGATCACTTATCTAAGACAGTGTTTTTCAGGGTCCTGAACTTCAGCTAAAGCAGTTCACAGGACACAGACTACAGCCAGGTCTGAGGTCTGTCTGCATATTGCCTGACACTTGGTTAATCAAGACCCTCCTGGGTCCCTTGATATATGGTGGGGGATCCAATGTCTCTTACAGAAGCACTTTTGTGTATGGATAGATGCCAGTTTTTTTGTGAATGAGGGAAGAGAACAAAACCAAAAGATGACTTATTCAGCCATGATATTGATGTCAGTCCTAACCACTTTTAAATGTACAATTCTGTAGCATTAAGTACATTTAAAATGTTGAACAACAGTAACCACTATGCATTCACAGAGTTATTTCATCATTCCAAACAAAGCCTACGTACCCATTCAAAATAATTCTACAAACTGATAAAAAGTAAAAAAAAAAAAAAATTATAAATATATATATATACAGAAGTTACCCTTGATACAGATACCCAATGACCATTCACAAGGGAACATTTATAAAGACTGTGAAGTTCACTTATTCTGGAATCTTTTACACGAGGTAAGTGGCTGATAGTCCAAACTATGTCTTTTCCCACCTTGGATAAGTCAAACTGAGAACCAGTATTAGTACTGTTTTGTCAGATTCTTTTGTGGCCAAAGAGTGTAAGACTAGAGTGCGGTGGAAAGATTAATGAATGGGTGTTTGTGTTGGTCTACTAAAAAAGGTTGGATCAAAATATCCTATTACTTAGGTGGCAGATAATTCGATTATAGTAAATCTGACAGAGCATGGAGGTAAGATATTCTGATAATATCAGCAAGCCAAAGAGGTTATGTAATTGTGGCAGTATATAACAGATAAAAGAACCTGATAAGATTCCCAAAGGATTAAAAACTTGGTTGTAGGATTTCTGGAGAGTATGGGCATATATACGATACATAGAAAGAAAAATCAAGTTTCTACCTAACTATATAATTAGTACAAGGTAGTATAGTTGTTTCTTGCTCAAAATCATGTTGCAGCTTACCAACATCTGTTAAAATTGGAAGCGGAAAATATACATATTTTAGATTTTGTTAAGAGGAAGCGAGAGTTTTACCATTTATTAATTATACAAAGAAGAGGAAATGGTGGTGTCTTTCTTTTGTTTGGATTCTGAGGAAAGAGACAGTTTAAGTGGCATTTTATTCTCCCTTTGACCTGGTCAGAGAAGAAATGAAGCTCACTATTTAGAGCAATACATTGCTTTACTGAAAGTAAGTTAAGGTAAATTGTTGAAAATATGAAAATAATTGTCCAAGGATAGAAACATGTCTATCCCTGACTGGAGAATACTGTTGACTCACTGTAACCTTTATTTAAATCTTGCAAATTCATCCTTCTGGAGAACACTCATTTACGGAACTCTCTAATATCTACCTCTATCATCTAAACATAAAGAAGATCAATAGGTCATTGTTAAGGGACATTAATACTAATGGTTTAAGATAGTAGCCAAACATTTCTAGTAGATTTAAAGCAAAATCAGTTGTTTTACAATCTGCCCCTTTTTTACTCTTTGTGAATCATCGGGATCAGTATTTCAATCCGTCTTTCTTAAGGCTTAATGATTCACTTCATTTAGCAAATGTTGATTGTAGTAAGTAGTATTCTATGGAATGAGTATGTACATGGTAATAGAAGACACAAAAGTGCTTATGAATCTCATATTTCGTACTGCCTTTGCTGTCATAATTTTTCATCACTACATGTAAAAAAATCAAAGTTTTTCTACAGTATTGTAAGAACAGGTAAATTTTCTTCCATCAGACTATAAACAAAAGTAACCTATTTATCTTTCTTGCACTTCTCTCAAGTTCTAGTGAAGAACTGAAATAATTAGTGTTTCTACACCTCATAGGATTGGCAACAACATTAAACGAACTAACTTCAAGGAAGCACTTAATGTAGTACTTGGCACTGTGTTATTGTTTATTATACTAAGTCCTCTGTAGCTACAAAGGAGAGTGGGCCTGAAGGCATTTAAATAATTGATAGAATTGTTAAGGTTAGTAAAACACACACACACACACACACACACACACACACACACACACACACACAAATGAGTTAGGTGAAAAAAGGTAGTCAAAAATATTTTTTTTACAAATTTATTTAGATTCCAGTTAGTTAATATAATGTATAATATTAGTCTGGTGTACCTCATAGTAATTGAAATATGTTTGATAAGTAAATGTCGGTAGTGGGCATATGTCTAGTTAAGGTTTGTTTAAATGTATTAACTTTCATTAATTTAGAGGATTTAGCAACACAATGTAGCAATATAAAAGGTGAAAGTACCAGTTACCAAAAGCCATTCACAGATGTGCAAGGGGGAATGGAATAACTCAGAATATGAGCTAAGCCTTACAGCAAAATAGAATTAAGAAGAGAAATTCATTTTCATCTATGCATCTACACCAAAATTAATAATGTTCACTTTATGCATTCTACATAGAGGTTAATTTAAATAAAAGTACCAGGACTTACAGCATAAAAAAACAAACAAACAAACAAACAAACAAAAAACTAATCAGAAAAAAATAATTCCTTCCGTAGGAACTTTATAGCTTTAATAAAGCTGGTTAACGGTTATTTTTCCCTACATCGTCATTGACAGCTTCTGACAGCTTTTATACATTGCTTTAAAGGCCGTGGATGGAACGGCTTGACGAGTTGGCCTCCCAAGGAAAGGATATACAAGATTGATACATTTATGCTCCACATTCAGATTACTTAAATAACTGCATACATTTGAGGGCTAAGCGATCTACTGCAATCTGCTAAGAAAAATGTTTTTTTTCCACGCAGGGTTAATTGATCTTGTATTTCTCTACAATATCTTTCTCCGGACATGGCTCTAGCTCCTTTTCTCTTTTGCCTGGCAGCGCAGAGGGTAGTTGTGCTATGCAAGCGAACGTCATAATCAGAATTTTGGACTCCGTCATTTCCGGTGGAGACATCTTGAGGTGTCGCATCGCGAGACGGCGAGGCTGTGGGGGACGTCAAGCGTCGTTTCTGAGTACTTTCTCCGGTTTCAGAGAGGCAAGTACTTTGCACCAAACAACCAGAAAATGTGTAAATTATTACTGGTTTCTTATGCCTTGATCGTAAGGGTGCCGTGTTGCTGTTTTAGTTCTAGCAGTCAGGAGGCTTCTAGCGTCGATTTTGTAACCGGAATTCTGTGTGAATGTATGTTGCCTATTTCTACCATTGCGTCTCTCTCTGTCTCCCTAAACTTCTCTCATGTTTTTCCGTGATTTCGGAGGGATATCCAAAATATCCATGATTTTTTAAAGTCCCTGTTTATTTGTGCCTAACTCATTATGTAGCGTAATTTGCCTTGCTTTTTATTTTCTTTTACAGGCTTTCCCCTTCATTTTCTTACATACCTCTTTTTGACTTTGTTCTTACCTTTAATCCTTCATTAAACTTAACTCTTTCCACCCATGTGTGTGTTTTTATTTATTTTATCATTTAGCACCTTGGGTATCCTACTTGCTAGATTTTCTGGACCTTTATAGTGAATGTTCCATGAGAGTGCAGAGCTTTGTCTCTTATTTGCTGTATATTACAAACGTCTGTATAGCTAACCGTGATGTAAAGTGGTACAGAGTAAACAAATGTATTATATTCTGGCTTTTCTGGCTTTCTGTACTTCACTTCTTGTCTCATTGATTTCTGTCTCTTAGCTGTTTCTGTGGTTTGTGTTTGTGTTTGTGTTTCTTTTCCCCCCTCAGGTAAGCTCTGTGTTGCAGGAGGTTGTGAAATATTCTGATATAGGTGCCTTGTACGTTTTTTTTTTTTCTTTTGCAGTTTGTATTTACATTGTGTTCTCTTTCTGTCTCCCTCTTTTTCATTTTTTCCCCTCTGTTTCCCAGTTTTCTCTTGTTTTCTAATCTCTTGTGTTTCCTTCCCATGTTTGCCCTTGCATATTCCAAAACACTTTTACAACCATTTTGTCATTTGCCACTATGCTGTACTGAAACTCACTTCTTACTTCAGCAGTCTCACTTTTTCCCTTTGTGCTTGGTTACTTTCCTCTTTTTCTTTTGACGATTATTCATTTTTTCATTCTCTTCATTTTCACAATATTTCATCTCCTCATCTGGTCATTAGTGTTTTGACTATTTCTCAAGAGATTATGACTACCTGCTGATGGTCTCCCTGCATCTGCTTCCATGTAGTGTTAAGAAAAAAAATGAGTAAAATATAGGAACAAGGGTCAGGAATATTACTAAATGCTCTTCGTGTTTGTCTCCTTTTGCTTCTTTTTCCTGTCACCAAAACTTCTTAAGTCTTCTACTAGATAAAATTATAAACTTGAATTTTCTTGGATTTCATAGGACTTAATGTGAAAATGCCTCAGGAAGACTCATCATCATCTGCAGCTGCTGCTGCCTCTCAGAAACAAGAACAACTTAAAAACGGAAAGTTGATAGTTTTCTCTGTGGCTGCAGACCATCACAACAATGACTTCACTAAAGCCCCAACAACTCTGTCTAGTTTTGCCAGTAACATGCTTGGCACTGGCTCTGTCAAGAAGTTGGTAATCAAAAACTTTAAAGGTAACTTAATGATAATTTTTTTAAGATTTCAGTTTTAGCTTTTCATACCCTGTTGCTGCTTTTTTACTTTAAATTCAGAGAGATACAGTTAATATTTTTCGAGGTAGTTAATTTTTACAAGATTAGGAACATTGATTTTACACTCTGAAGACCTGAATCCTGGCCCCAGTTTAACCATGGAGTGACTCGAGACCTTTGGAAAATTACTCCACTCTTCAGTACTTTGTTTCTCTCTAAAGTACATTTATGCCCTCCCTTACTGTTTGAAATACTCTAGGTTGCCACACCGTTGTAGAATACATTCTCTTCCATCTTTTTAGTGAGTGGATCTGTAATATTACTGAGAAAAGTTCTTACATGGGGAGTCCAAAGGCAACAATTTAAATTTTTAATAAGTTACAGAACAGGTGGTAAAAAATTGTGCATTTGGACATAAACAGTGAAACCATAATAAGATCCTTTATTAGGAGTAGATTTTAAATTTTGAAGAGATATTAATATAAAAATTAAAACTCATGATAATCATTGGTTTTTCATACAATTTTTATAGAATTAGCGTAATTTTTCATATAATATTTTCATATCGAATTCATAAAACAGAATCCTTACATGGTATTTTGGCATTTTATAAACCAATGTTTTTGGTATCTTGTCAAGATTCTCATTTTTTAGTTTACAGGTTTTAAAGGGCATATTCCAACCCCGTTGCCATCTTTAGTTGTCAAGAAAAAAATTAACTTTTTAAAATTTTAATTAATATTATTTAAAAACTTTTGAATTCAGTTATTTTCTGCTCAAAAAATAGTTTTGTAAGTAAATATCAAACAATCCAAAATTTATGAATAAGACCTCAAATTTTCTAGAACTTTTCAAAAGTAAATGTTTGTAACATTTTGCCCCTTGGTGTTTTGCTTTTTACCTTTTCGCCTTATCCAGAACCTAGTGCATGCTAGATTTATTATGCAGAAGTTTGACTTTAGATTGTTGAAGTTTCAAAAAGCAATCTTACTTTAGTGGCCAAGTAAGATTTCAAATAGCATGAATTATTTGAATTCATGTTATACTCATGCATTGTTGCATAGATTGAAAAATTTACTTTTTCCAATCTTTTTTGGTATATTTCAGCATTAGGGTGAATTTAAGGAACTGAAATGCTTTGGTCTGTGCATATGTTTTTCATTGTTTTAGTCAATATTACTAATTTGATCTGGGTTCTCATACTCAGGGCAGAGCTATATCAAGTATCTCTTAAAGTTATTTAAATAATTTTGACTGTTTTTTAAGTTTATTTGTTTTAAGACAGAGAGCACAAGCAGGGAAGGGGCAGAAAGAGAGGGAGAGGGAGAATCCCAAGCAGACTTCCCACTATCAGCACAGAACCTGACACAGGACTCGAATTCATGAAGCATGAAATCATGACCTGGGCCAAAATCAAGAGTTGGAAGCGTAACCAAGTGACCCACCCAGTTGCCTCTACAAATTTAATACTCCTACGTAAAGGATATACAACATTTGCGGTTCTGTCTCATGTATTAAAATACTACAAATAAACTTAGAAAATATTCTGTTTTAGTGGGATGGAATATTGAAATAGTTCTGTAGATCATCATCATCCGATATCTGACTTTCAGGTGTTTTTGCTAACTTTTTTATATAAACTAGATTTGAAGCAACACTCATATTCCTTTTTCCGTGACATAATTAATAATGCTTTTCAGATTTTTAAAATAACTCATTTATTTCAGGGTAAAGTTTGTATTAAATTCTGCATAGAAGGAATGGTTACCATCTTGGATAATAGTAAATTTTTTTGAGAGAGAGAGAGTGAATGTGGTACAAAGAAAAATAAACTTAATATTATATATATATACACATATATATATATATGTAATTATAATTATATAATATATATTATATATAACATAACTTTGTGTATTTTATATATAAACCCTAATATATATGTTAATATATATTATATATAATGACTAATATAATCATATTAATTATATTAATTATATTATATTAAACATAGTGTAAATTTAGTTATATATAATTATTAATGGATATTAATAACTAATATATAATATATATTATATATAATGTAATTTTATATATATTATATATTGGCCTATATAGTTTCCCTTCCGAAGGGCCCACATCTTGGTTTTGATTGTTTTCTACCTCAGTTAATTTGTGCTTAATTTTGTATTATTTTTCTTCTTATTTTAGATTCACTTTATCTTTGCCAGCTTCTTAAGTATAACCTTATCATTTATTTGCAAGATTATTTTTGTTTAGTAATTTAAACATAAAAGTTTCTTGTTTTTTGTTGAGACTTTCTTTTACAAATTTTGTGCTGATATTTTTACTGAGGAGAAATTCACAAAGAATAAATTGGACGTTAACTTTTAAAGTATACAGTTGTACACTTAGCACTTGACGGTATTATGTAACTACTGCCTCAGTTTAATTGTGAAATATTTTAATAGGTAGAAAATGAAAACCTATGTTCACAAGCATTATGATCTCTCTGCCCCATTCCTTTTCCTTTCATTTCTGTCCTCTCTCTACGAGGCAGTCAGCTCTCTGATTTCTGTCTTTATAGATTTGCCTCTTCTGGATGTTTCATTCTATAATCTTTTTTGTGCCTGGCTGAGTTCAGTTAGCATAGTGTTTTTGAAGTTCATTCAGGTTGTAGTATGTGTGAATGCTTCATTTTTATGGCTTAAATAAAATCCTATCATATGGATGTACATAGTGCCATGAACATTTATATACACTATTTTGTATGAATACCTGTTTTTAATTCTTTTGGATATACACTAGGAAGGGAATTGTGGGGTCATATGGTAATTTTATGGTTAATGGAAGAACTGCTAAATTTTCCACATTCTCCATACAATTTTATGTTCCTACCAGAGAAGTATAAGCGTTCTAGTTTTTCCACATCCTCTAAAAAACTTGTTATATCCTTCCTATTAAGTATAAAGTCGTATGTCATGATTTTGACTTGTATTAATCTATTACTATGTTGGGCAGCCTTTCATGGGTTACTTGGCCGTTTGTATATGTTCTTGAAAGTATCTGTTCAAATCTGCTGCCTAGTTATTAATTGGTTGATATTCTTTTTTGTGGATGAATTGCAACAGTTTTTTTTTTTTTTATTCTGGATGCTTCATGTTTACCAGTTATTAGGAAATATTTTATTGTATCCTGATGGTTGTGTTTTGCTTTCTTTATTCCTTACCTTTGATCCACAAAAATTTCACATTTTAACTTAATGAACCCCAATACATTATCTTCTGTCACTTATGTTTTGGTGTCATGTGTGAATTTACTGCAAGGTCCAAGGTCACGAAGATTTATCCCTTTGTTTCTTACTAAAAGTTTTATAGATTTTGCTTTCGTATTTACATTTATGTCTTTGATCCATTTTGAATTGTGTTTTGATTATGACACTGACTTCGTTCTTTCATATGTGGGTATCTTGTCGTAGTACCATTTGCTGAAGTGACTATTCTTAACCCACTGAATGGCCTCAACAAGCTTTGTTTAAAATAAATTCATTATATTATAAATGTGTGAGGATATGTTACATGTTCTAGTATTTTGACATTGTCTCCCAAACAGTTAATGCTATAAACTTTCATTTATTTATTAGATAAACCCCTGCCACTGGAAAACTACACTGAAGAAACATGGCAAAAGTTAAAAGAAGCTGTACAGGCTATCCAGAATAGTATCTCTGTTAAGTACAGCTTGGAGGAACTCTATCAGGTGTGTGTTACTTTTGGATACAGGTATTCACTAATCATAATGGAATCAGGGTTTATAGTAATAATTGAATTATAATTCCTTGGATAATTTTTATCATCATGCATCGTAATCATGGGATCTACCAAGATTACAATCATGCAGTACACTTTGTGTATTTATGTTTGATTGATTTACTTAGTTACAATTATGTTGTGTATAATTTTGTACTTTTATGCATATATTCTTATTGTTCAGGGTATTTTATTTTATTTTATTAATTTTTAAATTTTAAATATAATTTATGATTAAGTTGGCTAACCCACAGTGGATGCAGTGTGCTCTTGGTTTTGGGGGTAGGTTCCTGTGATTCATTGCTTACGTACAGCACCCAGTGCTCATCCCAAAAAGTGCCCTCCTCAGTGCCCAATAACCCATTTTCCCCTCTCCCCTAGTGCCCCAATAAACCCTAGGTTTGTTCTCTGTATTTAAGAGAGTGTGTAACTATTTTTTCCCCTACCCTTACCCCATGGTCTTCTGTTTAGTTTCTCAAGATCCACACATGAGTGAAAACATATATATATGTCTCTTTCTCTTATTGACTTGCTTCACTTGGCATAATACCCTCCAGTTTGACTTGCTGCACTTTGCATAGTACCCTCCAGCCCCATCCACATTGCTGCAAATGGAAGGATTTCATTCTTTCTCATTGCCAACAAATATACGTGTGTGTGTGTGTGTGTGTGTGTGTGTGCGCGCGCGTGCGCACACGCGCGCGCACGTGCATGTGTTATGTATATTATATATGTTATTAGTATATTAATAATACTAATTTTATTATTATATTACATATTATTATATTACTATATAATATAACCTTTTATATATAATTTGTATTATATTATATTATCCATTTATCAGTTGATGGACGTTTAGGCCCTTTCCATAGTTTGGCTATTGTTGAAATTGGTGCTACAAACATTGGGGTACATGTGCCCCTGTGAATCAGCACTCCTGTATCCTTTGAATAAACTCCTAATCGTGCTATTGGTGGGTCATAGTGTAGTAGTATTTTTAATTCTTTGAGAAACCACCACGTTGTTTTCCAGAGCAGCTGCACCAGTTTGCATTCCCACCAACAGTGCAAGAGGGTTCTTGTTTCTCCACATCCTCGCCAGCATCTGTAGTTTCCTGAGTTGCTGATTTTAGCCTCTGTGACTGGTATGAGGTGGTATCTCACTGTGGTTTTGATTTGTATCTAGCTGATGATGAGCGATGTTGAGCATCTTTTCATGTGTCTGTTGGCCACCTGGATGTCTTCTTTGGAAAAGCGTCTATTCATTCATTCTACTCAATTCTCCAGATTACTTGTTTTTCACATGTTGAGTTTGCTAAGTTCTTTATAGGTTTTGGTTACTAACGCTTTATCCAGTATGTCGTTTGCAAATATCTTTTCCCTTTCTGTTGGTTGCCTTTTAGTTTTGTTGTTTCCTTTGCAGTGCAGAAACTTTTTATCTTCATGAGGTCTTGATAGTTCAGTTTTGCTTTTAATTCCCTTGCCAAGAGATACAGGAGTGCTGAGACATAGGGGCACTTGTACCCCAATGTTTATAGCAGGACTTTCAACAATAGCCAAATTATGGAAAGAGCCTAAATGTCCATCAATTGATGACTGGATAAAGAAATTTTGGTTTATATACACAATGCAATACTACATGGCAATGAGAAAGAATGGAATATGGCCTTTTGTAGCAACGTGGATGCAACTGGAGAGTGTTGCTCCTCTTGGCTTGTTGTTCCTCCCTTGGCTTTGGAGACCTGTTGAGCATCTGAGGTCAACGAGGTTGTTGCCTGTTTTCTCCTCTAGGATTTTGATGGTTTCCTGTCTCACAGTTGGGTTTTTCATCCATTCTGAGTTGTTGTTGTTGTTTTTTTTAATGTATGGTGTAAGAAAGTGGTCCAGTTTCATTCTTCTGCATGTTGCTGGCCAGTTCTTCCACCGCCATTTGCTAAAGAGACTGTCTTTTTTCCAGGGGATACCCTTTCCTGTTTTGTCAGAAATTAGTTGGCTATACATTTCTGGGTCCAATTCTAGGTTCTCTGTTCTATTCCAGTGGTCTGTGTGTGTGTTTTTGTGCCAGTACCATACTGTCTTGATGTAGTAAATGCTGAAGTCTAGGATTGTGATGCCTCCTGCTTTGGTTTTCTTTTTCAACATTACTCTGGCTGTTTGGGGTCTTTTGTGGTTCCATACACATGTTGGGATTGGCTGTGCTAGCTTTGAGAAGAATGCCAGTGCAATTTTGGATGAGGTTACATTAAACATGTAGATTGATTAGGGTAGTATTGACATTTTGACAATATTTATTCTTCCAGTCCATAAGCGTGAAATGTTTTTCCATTTCTTTGTGTCTTCTTCACTTTCCTTCACAAGTCTTCTATAGTTTTCAGCATACACATCTTTGTAGACTACATCTTTGTATAGACTATCTTTGAGTAGACTACGTCTTTGGTTAGGTTTATTCCTGGCTATTTTATGATTCTTGGTGCAATTGTAAATGGGATTGATTTCTTGATTTCTCTTTCTTTTGCTTCACGATTGGTGTATAGAAATGCAACTGATTTCTGTACATTGATTTTGTGTCCTGTGACTTTGCTGGATTAATGTATCAGTTCAAGCAACTTTTTGGTGGAGACTTTCAGGTTTTCCATGTTAGAGTATTATGCCATCTGTGAAAAGTGAGTTTGACTGACTCTTTGACAATTTTTATGCCTTTCATTTCATTTTGTTGTCTGATTGCTGATGCTAGCACTTTCAGCACAATGTTAAACAACAGTGGTGAGAGTGGACATCCCTGTCATGTTCCTGATCTCAGGGGGAAAGCTATGTTTTTCCCCACTGAGGATGGTACTGGCTGTGAGGTTTTCTTATATGGCTTTTATGATGTTCCATTGTTCAAGTTATTTTAGTTAAATGTAATTTAGCCTGGTCCTGTACATGTTTTTTCTTAGTTTAAAAAGAACCTAGGCATGCTTATGTAGCTCTGACAATTAAGCCTCCAAAAGGCTCTATTACTGAAATGTAGCATACTTTTTCTTTATTAAATGTGCCTTTGGTCATAAAGTTTTGGTTAGACTCTAGAACTCTTATAATGTTGATTCTGAACATTCTTGCCAGATGAATTCTTTGTTTTATGAGGAGTGAGAGCTTTGCACTATTGGTGACTTCACTGCAGTGGTCAGTAGGGTGTATTTTAATATAAACAAATGGTTTGTTTTATTGTTTGTTATAGGAATTGAAAGTCACACTTAATAAGATTGTGTTTCATTGTATTGTACACATTTTTAAAATGTATTTTCTAATTTTAAAATTTTAAAGAAAGATTGTAATCTTTTAAAAATTCTGAAAATTAAGACGTGGTTTAACGTATGGTTTGAACAGCTAATTTCAGAGAATTATTTTTAAATTAAAGAAAGCTGATTACTATGAATGTCTTGGTGCTTAGAATTACTCATAAAGAATGGGTTTGTACATACTGATTGAGATGGAAGACTTTAAATTCATTTTCTTAGGGTTCAGATACTGCAAATTTTGAAATAGCTTTTCATCATTTAATAGTCATGAATATATTCATGACATTCCTATTCACTTATTAATTCATATAAAATAAGTTCACAATCAGTGGTCCGTATATAATCAACAGTTGTAGACAAAGTAACTTTATTTTGCATTTTTTCAACTTAAGCACAAAAATTTCATTTTTTCAGAGTGTTGAAAACCTTTGCTCCTACAATTTATCTGCAAACTTGTATAAACAGTTGAAGCAGCTTTGTGAACACCACCTCAAAGCACAAATTCATCAATTCAGAGAGTATCCTTTTTTTTCCTCTTTGAGTTGTTTCCTGTCTTTTGTCAAATTTTCCATGTCAGTATCTATCAAGTGGAATAATTTACTTGGTATATGGGATTAATGTTATTTTTGTTCTCTTTGTGTTCTGTTTAAGACAGACATCCTTGGACCTGAGGTTATCATTAAGCAGTTTTAAATACTGTCTTTTAGAAGTCATATCTTCCGTTTGCAGAATGTGTGTTAATGTTAGAATATAAAGTTTTTCTTAACATTACCTCATGGATTCTGTGGATAATGGCCCTTTTCTAAAGAAAATGGATAAATGCTGGCAAAATCATAGCAGACAAATAGTAGAGTATAGAAATTATATTTTTAGTTCAGAGAATTATCATGGAATGTGTTAAATGGTTCTGTAAATGAAAAACTTCAAACTGTAGTTAGCCCATACTTTATTTAAAAGCTTCTGGAAGTACTTTTATGGTAGACCAAAATTTTCAGTTCTTTAACGTTTTAATTTTAATTTATTTATTCGCTTACAATTAGGTGTTTTTTTCCAAACAGATAATTATACTTTAGATGTAATTGAGTTTAACATTAATAGGAGCTTAAACAAGAGGCACAAAATGTATGTCAGATTTAGTCTTACTAAATAGTGTGTGAAATTAGTAATTTATCATCTGAGTTTTGAATATATGGAGGAATGTGTAGTAGAGCTATAACAAAGCTATACTAAATAAGATAGATAAACCTGTAAATGCTTCAACACAAAATATGTCTATATTTTGAAAATGAAAATATGTAAATTGTGTTTGCTTTTCTATTTGGCAGAATAAAGCATAAGGTAATATGATATGTTGATACTATTATTAGATTTAAAAGTTTATTTAAGGTATAAAAACAAAACTGCAGTGAGTTTAAATCTTCACTAATGGAAAACATTTCTCTCAGTTTCATATGTAAAGAATAAAAACTAGAATAGACTAAACAGTTCAATAAAATGGTGATACTGAAGAGTTTATATTTTTAAAATATAAAAGGAGGTCCCCACATGAATCATGACATGAAAGTATTTATCTAATTGGTTTTAATGAATTGCCAAGCATATTGGCTGATTTAGTTCTTTGTATTTGGAGTTGTTATTCTCACTCATTCGGACAATAAGATGTGTCCTAAGTCATTGATGGCTCCCACATCCCATCTTTCTAGTTTTCTTTGTTTAAAAAAGTAATTGTGGGTCTTGGTTAAAAATGAGGGCTGTAATCCATACAAATACCAATTTCTTTTAACCTCCCCAAAAGTGTTAACATGGCAAAATTCTCTCAACAGCATAATAACCCCTTCCCACAACATTTCCAGATGTCCTCTGTAGTGTTAAAAGAGGAATCAGCAAAAGAGGTGCCATAAATGTTTTAAGTTAGAAGCAAAAAAAAGTAGACATTTTCTAAAAACAGTGTATTTATGGCTACAGTTGTTGCTGATGTTAATTGTACAAGCATATTTTAAATCCTACACAGTTGATTACACCATTTATAATGATGGTGAACTTGCCACAAAATTAAGTGTGTGTGAAATAATATGCCATGCATGTTGATTATTCCATGCAATATGTAAAAATCATTCTGAAAAATATTTCCTGGAAAATTCTTACTCTTTTAAGATGTAGTTCAAAGGTTATCATTTCTTTCATGCTTTCTAGGCTATTCCACTCTGGCTTTTATTCCACCCTAGTTTTCTTTTGCTTCTCATTTGCTTTCTCCCATCTCTTTGTATTATAGCACTTAAAAGCATGTTTGTAATATAGCACTTAAAAGGTGTGTTTAAAGCATTAATGCTCTATTTCCTTTTGTAGATTATGAATTCTTTACCAAGTTTTTTGGTATAATAGAGTCATCACATTGTGCAAGTTTAAGATGTACAGTGTGATGATTTGGTAACGTCTGTATACTGCAAAATGATTACTACGGTAGAATTAGCTAATACCTCAATTACCACTTTTCATCATTACCATTAACTTTTTGTGGTGATAACAGTTAAGTATCTGTTCTATTAGCAACTGCCAAGTATCTTTCCAGCACATATGGTGATTAACTTCATCACCATGCTTACATTGGATCTCCAAAATTTATTCATATTACAAGTGAAAGTTCATGCCCTTTGGTAATTTATTTTAAAATTTAAATGATTAAAACCTTATTTCTTTACAAATTAATTACATTTTCATTAATATATTAGTATAACTTGAATTTAATACCTAAAGTTTTGTCAGTTTAATTTTTTAGTACGGTAAGTATTAGCAGATACTTACACTGGTGATAATTCTTTGCTTTCATCAGTACTTTTTAAAAATATGAAGGGGACTTGAGACAATAATGTGTGAGAACTGCTCTTCTTATATATGCTCACATCGCAGTTAATTTGTACATAGCCAGTATATTCATAATAAAGAAGTTTGTACATAACCAGTATATTCATTATAAAGAATTCTCTTCCTGCTGTGTGTGTTTTTAAATAAAAGCGGTGAAATGTTATATTTGTACCCGGCCTTGGTCTTCGTAAGTATTGCTGTTAATTTTCCATATTTCCTCTTCTTTTATGGTACAGCTCTGTCTTATATTTTCAGTCTGCTGAAAATGTATATGTAGGTGTTTTTCAAAGATGTGTTGAGCAGACTATACTTACCACTAATATTCATATATCGGCAGTTTTTACATAAAATAACCCATTAATAAATTTTCTTTATATATTTCTATTAATCTTTATTATTTAAGAACTAGCAGCGTAGAAAAGAGTGAAAAATTTGAAAGGTTATCTTTACCAGAGAAATAAATACATTATTGCCCATGTTTGATTGATAAGAATGTTATAAATTATGTGCTTTTCTTAAGAGTTAAGTTTTTATTTGATGGGATGATAATTTAACCAAAAAATCTTTGAGACGTAGTGTTTTACCTTTATTTTTTTATTTCTAACAGAGCATGATTAGGAACATTTTTCTGTTCCTAGATAGAACTTATGCGTTTCAAATTTTGATGTTGTCTTCAATTTGGTAAGATACAAATAATTACTTAAAACACTGTTACATGTGATTTATAATCACCTCCTTTATCTTCTGAGAGACAACACAATAAGAGAAAAATCATTTTCAAAATGTGTATTTCTTTGTATCCTAAAACTTTGACTTTTTTAAAATGATATTTGAGTACATGGTAACACAGTTTTAAGTGTTACTTTATAATTTACCTCAATTTAAAAACATGTCTTAATTAGGAAACATACTAGTTCTAGAATCTAATCTAGGACACTGAATCCCATTTGAAATACTTCGTTATAAAACACTAGAAGGTCACTAAGTTGATATTAATGTCGATATTATTCATACCATTGTGCTTATTATGAAGGCTAAAAATCTAGGGCCAGTTTAGAAGCTTTAGCGTCCTAAATTTTGCTTAATTTTTAAGAAATTACTGAATTATACATGTCATCCACTGTGCCTTATTTACACTGAAATCTTATTTAGTGATTTCAGACCATCAAAAAACAAAATAGAAATATTTATCCAACTGTAGATACAGTGAATTTAACATCAAGTTATATTTTGTTTCGACTGGGAAATGCATTATATACACAGAAGTGTAACTGATGGGGAAAATATAAGCCAAAATTTAGGCAGATTTTTTGTTTGTTTTAGGGATATGGGCCTTGAATTATTTAAATCATATATAATTTGTGATCAGAATGTTCGTAGCAGGACCATAGATGGAATTCTTGTGTTGATTGTGAAAGAAAGAAATGGCGAAACGGTTGATCGATGTCTTATTCAAAGGCTTGTAACTATGCTTTCTGATTTGCGGGTAAGTAATTCCTTAACTTTCATTAAATTGAAACTGATTTCTAATGTCATATCTTAAAGATAACTTTTAACTAAGTTTCTTTTATATATTCCATTATTAGATTTACCAAGAATCTTTTGAGAGTAAATTCTTAGAAGAAACAAGCAAGTTCTATGCAGCAGAGGGAAGGAAGCTAGTGCAAAAAAAAAAGAGGTATTTGAGATCAAGATGATAATTATAAATTCTTTCAATATCCATAGAAAAGATTATTAAAATGTAAAGAACCATGTTTCTTTATAATTCCTATAAATTTTGACAAACCTTTCTTCCTGACAATTTTTTATTCTTTTTTTTCTTTTTTGGTCAGTTATGCTAAAGATTTGTCTACTTTGTTGATCTTTTCAAAGAAGCAACTCTTGGTATGGTTAATTTTTTTTCTATTGTTTTTTTTTTTTTTTCATTTCTCTCTCATTAAATTCTATGCTAAATATTGTTTCTTCATTTGCTTTCGTTTTACTTTGTCTTTTTCCAGTGTCTTTAGATAGGAAGTAGGTTTTTTTTTAAAGTTTATTTTGTTTTGAGGTCTTTGTTTTTCTGATGTAATTATTTATAACCATAAATTTTCTTCTAAATAATGTGTTAGCTGCCATATTAAGTTTAGGTATGTTCTAGCCCCGTTTTCACCTATTTTAAGGTACTTTGTAGTTTCTCTTTGATTTCTTCATTGACACCTTGATTATTGAGAAATGTGTTGTCTAATTTCCACATATTTGTGACTTTCTCAAATTTTCTTATTTTCCCATGTTTCACTCCATTTTGATGAATGAGCACAGTTTTTATAATTTCATTCATTTAAAATTTATTTGCTTGTTTTGTGAATTGATGAGGTCTGTCTTGCAGAATATTCTGTGTGCACTTTGAGCAGAAGTGTATTCTGTTGTTGAGTGGAGTGTTCTATAAATACTTTTTCGTGTTTAGTGTTGTTAAAGTATTATGTTAACTTGCTGGTTTCTGTCTGAGTACTCTATCCATTATTTTGGATATAATATATGTCCTTTTATATATCATGTACATTCTGTATGTACTGTGCATCATAGATCTGTATGTAGTCAAGTCATCAGCTTTTGTTGAATTTTCAGTGTTTCTCTTCATTTATAACAGCCCTTTGCTTCATGTATTTTATATTTTTGTTTGGTTATATTAAATTTTCAAACCATGGATTCCAGTTACAAGCTGTAACCAGTTTAATAATTCTTGACATTCTGACTTGATAGAAACAAAATGACCATATAGCTGTGCCTTTCAAGGTTATGACACTAAATTGATTTAAAAGAGGAATGTTTTTGTTTGCTTGCTACAAAAACTTTGTAACTTTCGTTCTTTAAGTCCCATGATTCTTAAAATAGGAAGGTAAAAATTTTATTTTCAGATTCCTGGGTGTCTTTACCACATCAAGAAGCTCCTAGAAGGAGAAGTAGACAGAGTTAGAACCTACCTATGCCTTAACACACAGTAAGAATTACATATTTTGTATTTGTATATGTAATTTCTATATACCATATTTATATACACTTTGATTTTGCTTTACTTAGATCAGAAATTATCAGGGACACCTGGGCGGCTTAGTCAGTGAAGCATCTGACTTCACCTTGCCTCAGTTCATGTCTGTGCTGATAGCTCAGAGCATGGAGCCTGCTTTGGATTCTGTGTCTCCCTCTTTCTCTGCCCCTACCCTGATCGTGTGCATGCTTTCTCTCTCTCACTGTATCTCAAAAATAAATGTTAAAAAACTTTTAAGTTGTCGTATGATAGGATTAAATAATATAGTTCTTCACCTTTTTTGCTTAGTTCCTGCCTTTCTCCTTTCTTCATTTGTATCAAAAAGATGGGAAAGCCTGACAAATAAAAATTTCTTCGTAAGTTTATTTTTTAGTTTTTTGGATGAGTGGGAAACTTTAGAAAATTTGTTGTTGGTCTTGTTTAATTAGAGGTAAAATAGTAATTTTTATGTAAACTAGATGTTTATTATTATCACATAATTTTCTGTAGTTATGTAATGATAATTATAACTCTGAAATCAGAAGTTCATGCAATGAAATTCAGTCTCCTGAAGACCAGACTACAAATCTTATGGCACTCATACATGCATAACAATGTAAAACAGAAATCAGGACAGATGACAATAATATATGCAGCAGGGTTTTGGAAAACCGTTTTAACTCTCCATTAGGAGAATCTTGCAGTGATTCTAAACTCGTTTTTTTAAACAGGAAACAACTGGTCACTATGCTAGAAAAGCAGCTTCTAGGTGAACACTTATCAGCAGTTCTTCAGAAAGGTAAATGAGAATATGTATGTTTTGAGAAGGCATTATTAAAGAAAATAATTTTATTTTTTTACATTTTTAAATGATTTTAATTATTAATGCATTCTGTGTGTAAGTCTTCCTTTAAAATGATTGATAAAACCAGATACAATTTTTTTCTCATTCTCTCATTTGCCAAAGCAGTTTGTGTCATGTAGTATATTCAGGGTTTTTTTATAAGAATACTAAATGAGAGTTACACATATACCTTGAGATAGTAATGTGCTCAAGCTTTATTTTTGGCTGATGTTTTAAAAATAGTCTGTATTGTTACCTTTTTTTCTGGTGTTTTAAAATTTTAGATTGTAGGTTAGGGCTGTTGAGCACATGTTTTGCTTCTGGTATTTTCCCTTTTCTTCACGTAAAGGCAACATTTGTTCAACAAATTTGTGATGAGCTTTTGCTTCTTGGTGCAAAATAAATGGATTCAATACAGGACATAATTTTTTAGAAAACCTTATTAAATGAGTGCATGTAAACTAAAACCTAACGTTGAAAAGAAGTACATTATTGAAAGGAGAGTCTGTGTCTAGTGACCTCCCACGAGGAAAAGATTTAGGCATGATCATAAACAGGGAATCCTGGTGTTGCTGAAGTATACTTAACAAGGCTTTAGGGAATAGTGAATGTTAGTTTAAACTGGAGAGAGTAAGTGTAGTTGATCACATTGGCCTTTTGAAAAATTGGATTATATTCTAGATATGATTAAAATCTTCTTGAGCACAAAGAGCATGTAGGAGAATATTGTAGTAACTTTTTAGACAGATGGAGCCTTGATTTTATGGTTGAAGAAGGGAGAATGTCATATTAATTAAGGTAATTTTATTCTTGGGAAAGGACTTTTTCGTATGTTAATCCAGAGTATTCTATAATTTTAAGTTTTATTCCTGTCCACAGTATACATTTGGTTATTATTTTTCCTTATCACTTGAAGTGCCTTGTAAATAAATTAAATACATAAAATTTAACTATATTTTAATTTATCTTATTTCATCTCTTTCCATCTCATTTCATTCCATATCATTTAATCTCATTTCATTTCACTTGAAGAGAGAGTGACCCTGATGAGAGGGCCAAAGGGAGAGAGAGAGAATCCTAAGAAGGCTCTACACTTGTTGTTGAACCTGACACAGGCTCAGTCTCATGAACCTGGGATCATGACCTGAGCCAGTGAAACCCAGAGTTGGATGTTCAGCTGACTGACCCAACCAGGCACCCCTAACTATTTATTTGACAACAGAAATATAGAGTGGGGAGAGCACCAGTACTGTGAATTTTTCTATTAGAAGGAAATTCATATCATCAGAAAGGTATTTCAGATATTTGAAATTAAAATGAAATAGAGTCAGAAGAACTCATAATTTAAAATTTTTCTATCATCTTATTTTTTTTTTTATTTTTGGAATATGAATGCAGCTGGGTGAGGTGTCCAGGACCACCCTCAAGTTCAGCAATTTGCTAAAAAGTACTCCCAAGAATTCAGAAAAGATAATGATGAACCATGTAAGTTGAAATCATCAAAGAGAAGAGGATCATAGAACAAAGTCCAGGCATGAACTTTCAGTGGTCTTCTCCCACTAGGGTTGTACGGACAGAGCTTAACTCTCCTAGAAATTGTGATTGAAAGCATGCATATAGTGTTGCCAAGTAGGGAAACTCACATCACATGGATGACTTTCAGCATGACTGATCTTAGTGTCCAGTCCCTTCAGAGATCAGGCTGGTATTTCCTGGCCCAAACCCCCCACCATGAGTCACATTTTACCATGAACTGTGTAGCATGGCCCATTGCCCCCCAGTAAATAAAATTTTATCCTGCGTGGTATTCAGAGAGTTTACTGATTACCTTCCAGAAGCTGTATAAAGGCCAGACTTTTCTTTAAGCAAGAGATATCCTTTACTGCACAATAATAGAATGGAATTAGATAAAATTAAAATAATTGTGTTTCTAATCTTGGTCTTAGAATAGAGTGATACTGTAAGCCCCCCATATGACTTACGGACATTTTCACTCTTCTAGGAAACATCTTTGGGATGGGTTTCTACAGGTACAACAGGTGTTTGTCCTTGAAAACCAGTGGGTTTTGTTTGTTTGTTTGTTTGTTTGTTTGTTTGTTTGACTTACTAAATAGATTATTGTTTCTGTGGTAACAGAAAAATGTGCATATCTACAAGGCTTTCCACATAGTTTGTGAAACACCTGAATTAAGGAGAGGATTCTCAGTAAGAATGAGGAAATGTTTTAGTTTTTTCACTGCTGAATGGACAGATGGACATATATTGGATTGGAGAAAATTTGTGAACTCTTGCTTATTAGTGGAAAGAAAAATTCTTGTTTATTAGGATTCCAGATAGTAGTAAACTTCACGGATGCCTATTTATGGGTTAACCATCGTGTACATTATCTGTATCCTTTCATACCTACATCTCTTCTGGGCTTGCAGTCCTCGCAATAATTAAGCCGATGGTCAGGGAACGAAGACTGATTCTAACATGGATGTTAGGCAGACATTTCAGAAGACAAATCACCCATTAGAACATTAGGTATCCCCGAGAAGTTACGAACTAGGGGTGATTTCTGGATCATCTTAATACAAATATTCTTACAAATCTTGGCTTATTTATAGGATTTCCTTATTTAAAATTAAATTTCTCCTTAGAAATGTTATAGGTCCATTGTATCTCAGGCTTTCAGTTGAAGCATTTGTAATTATGTGCAGTCTTATGTAGATCCTCACATTTATATTAAATAAATGCATTTTTAGTAACTTTTTCTAGCTAAAATGAAGTCCCATATCTTCCCCTACCTTCAGTATTCACTAAATACTGACTGAAGATATTTAGGGTACAATTTACTGCAAAGTGAAGGTTCAGAGAAATGGTTGGATCCAGAGAAAACAAAACAAAACAAAACAACAAAACAAAACAAAACACCCATCCCATGAGTTCATCTACACAGAGGCCACAATAATGGCAAAAATTAAAAGATAAAAGTCTTTCAAGATTCTAGGATATGTGCTGCTGAAATGAGCACAATCTTTCAACATTCTGAAGAAAATTGTTTTCCAAACCAGAAAGTCTACAAGATGCAGCCTTGTTTTATTAATCTAAAATTATGTCTGAGAGATATAGGAAGTATACATTTATAAGCCAACAGTGAAATACCATTACTTCCGATTGTAAGTTTCCTCTTTTGATAAATATACATAACTTAAACTTCACCGTTTTAACTACTTTTAAGCATACATTTCAGTGGCAGTAATTTCATTCACAATATTTGGAGCCATCAGTACCATCCACCTGCGGAACCTTTTAGGAATAGGAATCCTGTATGAGCTAAACAGTGCACTCTAAATATTTTGATGCTTGCATTTTAACTTGTTAACTATTTTCAGTATAGATGTAGTTACAGTGCAGAAGATATGGCAAGTGTCTCTGAAAATGCCTTATTGAGTTATTTGGTGTATTAACTACCTGAACTGCAGGAACAGCCAGCTGCCACTCCAGTGGGCTGCTTGCTGCGTCTTGGAAGCATCTTTATCCCTGCACACTGCTTGCATATGCCTTTTGCAACCTCCTTGGTACTGCGTTATCCTTAGCGGGCAAGCTGCCTAGAGATGGGGCAGCTGGATGTGGCTGGAGTGTTTCTTGGCCTGGGAAAGAGTACACACTGCTTTGCGCCACAGACTTATCCCACCAAGATCCCAGAAGCTGTGATGTTGGGCAGCTCCATGCCCAGGCCTAGAACCAGAGGGGCTGCTGATAACTGTAGCACATGGCAATCCAAGAGGACCAGAAGAACATCAACCAAGAGAAGGTGGTGCCTGCTCAATAAACTTGGGAAGGCGTGGCTGTACTGAAGGCCAGGAACCATGCTTTGCGGTGTCACAGCAAAGGCCCAAGACACAACAGATTGCGCCTCTTAAGGATCTTCCTATGCATGATGAACATGCTGCTGTACCTCCCTGGGAAGCAAACAGTAAGCATCCTCCATTTACCAGGCGGATAAAACACAAGAATAGACTGAAAAAGGCCAGATGAATCTAAAAAAAAAAAAAAATCATGAAAATGTGCTGGCTTTCAATTTAGCTTTTACTTTACCTAGACCAAGAGAACCACTGGTATCTCTTGATTATCCAATGGATAATAGTTTTGAGTCACCACGCATTACGGACATATCAATTGTACTAGAAGATGGAAACCCAATGAATGTTAAAGAAGTCCTGGATTATCATGAGGATATTGACACATACCTTAGGGAAATGGAGATTAAATGTAAACCTAAAGGGGCACCTGGGTGGCTCTGTCAGTGAAGCGTTAAGTGTCCACTTTGGGCTCAGGTCATAATCTTGCAGTTCATTAGTTCGAGACCCGCTTAGGTCTCTGTCCTGACAGAGCAGAGCCTGGAGCCTACTTCGGATTCTGTGTCTCCCTCTCTCTCTGCCCCTCCTGCACCTGTGCTCGGTCTCTCTGTATCTCAAAAATGAATTCAGTGTTAACATTTTTTTTTTTAAATGCAGGCCTCAAGTGGGTTACATGGAGAAATCTGTAAGACCTAATAAACAGTTTTCTGTGCTTGTGGACTGGTTTAAATAGGAGAATAGTACAAAGCACAGAATGAGACCCTGCATTTGGCTGTGAACTACATTGATAGATTTCTTTCATCAGTGTCTTTGTGCAGGAAATCTTCACCTTCTGGGCACACTTCTATGCTGTTAGCCTCAAAGTTAGAAGAAATATACCTACTTGCACCAACAGTAAATCAGTTCTCCACCATAACTTGTCCACCAGCAGTCTGCAAACTGCAAAGTTGAAAGTTTAGCAATGTTTCTGTGAGAATTAAGTTTGATAGATACCATACCTAAAGTATTTGCCATTACTAGAGCAGCCTTTCATTTCACACTCCACACAGCCACAGGACAAAGCTGCCCTAGATAATGAGTTCAAAAGACTGGAACTAATATCCTGGAGTTGGTGATACGTCTGTGGGTCCATGTCTGGGTTCTCTCTTCTGTTCTGTTGATCTGAGTGTCTGTTCTTGTGCCAGTGCCATACTGTCTTGATGATTAGAGCTTTTAGTATAGCCTGAAGTCTGGGATTGTGAGGCCTCCTGCTTTGGTTTTCTTTTTCAAGATTGCTTTGGCCATTCAGGGTATTTTCTGGTTCCATACAAATTTTAGGATTGTTTGTTCTAGCTCCGTGAAGAACGCTGGTGTTATTTTGATAGAGATTGCATTGAATATGTAGATTGCTTTAGGTAGTATTGACATTTTAACAATATTTGTTCTTCCTATGGAGCATGGAATCTTTTTCCATTTTTTTTTTTTTGTGTCTTCTGCAATTTGTCTCATAAGCTTTCTATTGTTTTCAGTGTATAGATTTTCTACCTCTTTGGTTAGATGTATTTCTAGGTATTTTATGGGTTTTTGGTGCAACTGAAGAGGGGATCAATTCCTTGATTTGTATTTCTGTCGCTTCACTGTTGGTGTATAGGAATGCAGTTGATTTCTGTGCGTTGAGTTTATATCCTGCAACTTTGTTGAATTCATGAATTAATTTTTGTAGTTTTTGGTGGAATCTTTTGGGTGTTCCATGTAGAGTATCATGTCATCTGTGAAGAGTGAATGTTTGACCTCCTCCTGGCTGATTTGGAAGCCTTTTATTTCTTTGTGTTGTCTGATGGCAGAGGCTAAGACTTCCAATACTATGTCGAGTAACAGTGGTGAGAAAGGACATCCCTGTCTTGTTCCTGACCTTAGGGTCAGGAATTTTTTCCCCATTCTCTCAATTTTTCCCCATTGGGTCGTTCATATATGGCTTTTATGATTTCGAGGTATGCTCCTTCTATCCCTACTTTCTTGAGGGTTTTTATCAAGAAAGGATGCTGTATTTTGTCAAATGCTTTCTCTGCATTTATTGAGAGGATCGTATTATTCTTGTCCTTTCTTTTATTGATATGGTGAATCATGTTGTGTTGTGGATATTGAACCAGCCCTGCAATCCCCGGTATAAATCCCACTTGGTCATGGTAAATAACTTTCTTAATGTATTGTTGAATCCAGTTGCCTACTATCTTGTTGAGGATTTTGCATCCATGTTCATAATTTTTTTAATGTATTGTTTTAGTGTATTTAATGTATTTTTTCATGTATTGTTGGTTAATACCTTGTTGAGGATTTTGACATCCATGTTCATCAGGGAAATTGGTCTATAGTTCTCCTTTTTAGTAGGGTCTCTGGTTTTGGAATCAAGGTAATGCTGACTTCATAGAAAGAGTTTGGAAGTTTTCCTTCCATTTCTATGTTTTGGAACAGCTTCAAGAGAATAGGTGTTCAGTCTTCCTTAAATGTTTGGTAGAATTCCCCTGGAAAGCCATCTGGCTCTGGACTCTTGTGTTTTGGCAGATTTTTGATTACTAATTCGATTTCCTTACTGGTAATGGGTGTGTTCAAATTTTCTATTTCTTCCTGTTTCAGTTTTGGTAGTGTACATGTTTCTAGGAATATGCCCACTTCTTCCAGATTGCCCCTTTTATTGGCATATAATTGCTCGTAATGTTCGCTTATTATGGTTTTTATTTCTGCTGTGTTTGTTGTGATCACTCTTCTTTCATTCTTGATTTTATTTATTTGGGTCCTTTTCTTTTTCTTCTTGATCAATCACTCTAGTTTATCAATTTTGTTAATTCTTTCAAAGAAGAAGCTTCTGGTTTCATTGTTCTGTTCTACTGTTTGGTTGGTTGGTTGGTTGGTTGGTTGGTTGGTTGGTTGTTTTCGATAACATTAATTTCTGCTCTAATCTTTATTATTTCCTGTCTTCTGCTGGTTTTAGGTTTTATTTGCTGTTCTTTTTCCAGCTCCATAAGGCGTAAGGTTAGGTTGTGTCTCTGCGATCTTTCTTCCTTCTTTAGGAAGGCCTGGATTGCTGTGTACTTTCCTCTTATGACCTCCTTTGTTGCATCTCAGAGGTTTTGGGATGTGGTATTATCATTTTCATTGACTTCGATATGCTTTTTAATTTCCTTCTTAACTGCTGGGTTAGCGCATTCATTCTTTAGTAGGATGTTCTTCAGTCTCCAAGTATTTGTTACCTTTCCAATGTTTTTTTTCTTGTGGTTGATTTTGAGTTTCATAGTGTTGTGGTCTGAAAATATGCACGGTGTGATCTCTATACTTTTGTACTTACTTAGGGCTGATTTGTGTCCCAGTATATGGTCAATTCTGGAGAACGTTCCATGTGCACCTGTGAAGAATGTATATTCTATTGCTGTAGGATGAAATGTTCTGAATATATCTGTGAAGTCCATCTGGTCCAGTGTGTCATTCAAAGCCATTGTGTCCTCCTTGATATTTTGATTAGACGATCTGTCCATTGCTGTGATTGGGGTGTTGAAGTCTCCTACTATAACGGTATTACTATCAATGAGTTTCTTTATGTTTGTGATTAATTGAATTAAATATTTGGGTGCTGCCTCATTTGGCGCATCAGTGTTTACAATTGTTAGGTCTTCCTGGTGGGTAGACCCCTTGGTTATGACACAATGCCTTTTCTGCATCTCTCGATACATTATTTATTTTAAAGTCTAGATTGCCTGATAGAAGTGTGGCTATTCTGGCTTTCTTTTCTTGACCATTAGCACGATAGATGGTTCCCCATCCCCTTTTCAATCTAAAGGTGTCTTTAGGTCTCAAGTGTGTCTCTTGTAAACAGCATATAGATGGTAATTGTTTTCTTACCCATTCTGTTACCGTATGTCTTTTGATGGGAGCATTGAGTACATTGACATTTAGAGTGAGTACTGACAGATACTAATTTATTGCCATTATAAAGCTTGTAGAATTGGAGTTTCTGATGATCTTCTCTGGTTCTTTCTTTCTTGATTTTGGTATGTATGTATGTACGTACATATGTACGTATGCATGTGTGTGTGTGTGCATATATATGTGTGTGTGCGTGTGTATATATATTTGTATATATGTATACATATACGTGTGTGTGTACGTATATATGTATGTGTGTGTGTATACATACATTTTTTTTTTCATCTTTTCTCCCCTCGGAGAGTCCCCCTTAAAATTTTTTGCAGGGCTGGTTTAGTGGACACAAACTCCTTTAATTTTTGTTTGTCTGGGAATCTGTATCTTTCCTTTTATTTTGAATGACCATCTTGCTGGATAAAGAATTCTTGGCTGTCTATTTTTCTGATTCAGCACATTAAAATATCCTGCCACTCCTTTCTGGCCTGCCAAGTTTCTGTGGATAGGTCTGCTGCAAACCTGTTCTGTCTTCCCTTACAGTTTAGGGACTTTTTTCCCTTGCTGCTTTGATGAGTCTCTCCTTGCCTGACTGTTTTGTGAATTTGACTATGATATGCCTTGTTGAGGGTCAGTTTTTATTGAATCTAATGAGGTTCCTCTGTGCTTCCTGGATTTTGATGTCTGGGTCTTTCCCCAGGTTAGCAAAGTTTTCTGCTGTGATTTGCTCACTTAACCCTTCTACCCCTATTTCTCTCTCTTCCTCCTCTGGGACCCCTATGATTCTGATGTCGTTACTTTTTAATGAGTCACTGATTTCTCGAATTCTTAAATCGTGCTTTTTTGCCTTAATCTCCCTCTTTTTCTCTGCTTTTTTATTCTCTGTAAATTTGTCGTCTATATCGCTGATTCTCTTTTCTGCCTCATCCATGCTTGCTGCCCGTGCATCCATCCGTGATCACAGCTCAGTTATAGCATTTTTAATTTAACTCTGGGTATTTTTTTACTTCTTTTATCTCTGCACAAAGGGACTGTAGTCTATTTTGGACTCCAGCCAGTATTCATATTATCGTGATTCTAAATTCTGGTTCAGACGTCTTGCTTGTATCTGTGTTGGTTAAATCCCTGGCTGTCGTTTCTTCGTGCTCTTTCTTTTGGGGTGAATTCCTGATGAATTCTGTGGTTCAGGTTGTGCAGAGTGTTGTGTTAATCCTCCAATCAGTTTTGTAGGTGTGTAGGATGGTTCAGTGTTCATCTCAACAATAATATTTTATAATGTAAATTGAAAATAGAGATTTGTAAATAATGAGGCCCCAAATGTGGAAAACTAAGATATTTTTCTATTCAAGTCCTATCTTTGGATTTAAGAAATGTTTCACTACCAAAGTCCTACTTGTCTTTAAAACATTGATATATAATTTACATGTCATAAAATCAGTCTGTTTTAACACACATATTTGATTGGTTTTTAGTATATTAATGACAATGTGCAGTCATTGCCCCTGTGCAGTTTAGAACAACTTTTTAATGATTGACAGTTTTCAGTTTACCGTGACAGTTTTAATGCTTAGAAATGCCAGTAAAAAATCTACAACCGAATATGTCATCTGTTATAGCTTTTTTCATTTTCTGTTTTTATAACGAATTTAAATTTGAACAGAAAACGATTTATACTTCACATAAACCATAATAATAAATGGTAAACTGGTAGTATGGATTGATTAAAAAGGTAGGAATTTATCAACACAGTTACTGGGAAGTGAGAGGTGAACTAAAATAGCATAGTTTTTAGATCTCCAAAGTTGACGAATGCTGAAAAGTTATTAATTTATAAATTGGCAGATACTAGCAAATTATGATATTTTATTAACCTTAGTTTCTTTATTTTATATGTTCAGTATGGTATATATATTTCTAGGATAGAGTTGGCAGAAAGTTTCTTTGGACGGTGAGGGTTCTTCAGGTAATGTCGAATAGAGAAAAGCAACGTGTCGATAGTGATGTATTCTGATGCTGAACACGTGGCTTTTTAGAAGCAAATATATTGCTATATGTCTTTTGCATTCTGGGGTTTTTATGCTTGTTTATTTATTTATAGAATGATTATATTTGTCCATGTATTTGGGTATATTGTATACCTTCCTGTTCTTATGTAAAAATCAGTATCTGGCACTTAATCAGATATTTAATGTGTCTAATTAAAGTTCTATTTAAAATCTGTAATTTTCTAATTCATGCACAGTAATATCTATATTACAAACTTATTTACTATAAATTTATGTGATGTATGTTTTGCGGCAATAATACGAAATACACAGTGGTTTACAAGACAGCATTTATGACAGTGGAAAAACAAATAGTCCAGAGGAATAAATTACACTCTTTTTTCTGCCATCCATCTAATTATTTCTTAATAAACACTTACTGATACGACACTTACTTGCAAAGTTTAGGACTGTAGCATTTTTAATCCAGAGTAAATGTCTTGAATGTAACAATCTCAAATTAATGTATCATTTAACGTATATCTGAGGTGGGTATTTGTATTGCTAATTTTGCTTTCATGTTTCTAATATTCAGGCTTAAGCTTTCTTCTTGATGAAAATAGAATTGAGGATTTGTCTTTAGTCTACCAAGTATTCAGTAAGATAGAATGTGGCTTTCAAGTTCTTCTCCAGCATTGGATTGAGTATATCAAGGTATTTATTTAAAGAAGATGCTGCATTAAGTAATTTAGATTATTTACGGCTAATTTTTCCCCCTTTAATAATGTATTGTTTTTAATTTAGAACTTTCTATCTTTAAGAAATGTTTAACTTGAAATTGATGAAGAATCTATGCTCTAAGCCTTCTTGAAACTCTTATTTCTCTGTATATGTAAAGTCTTGCTCCCCCAAATAATACTTGCATTTTGAAGGGGAAGAGTGGGGACATTATTTACTGGTGTAACATTTTCTTTTAGTGCCTCACATTTCTTTTACCACCTTAAATTTCTACTCTTCTGTTTAATAACAAGAATTTGTTATTGAAAAAGTCTGTAAGCATAAATTGTCTCAGAGAAACAGCGGGGAGAGAGTCCTCACCAGCCGAGTGTCCTCGTAAGTTCAATGTTTTTCAGTGAGTAATTAACTAATGTTTTGTAAGTGGTAGACTAACATGAAATTTATTATTTTAACCATTTAGAGATAGGAAATTGGGTGAAATTTAGTTAATTCTTAGATACAAACAATAGACGTAGAGACGGACAGAAAGTAGCTTAATAGATGCCAGAGGCTAAGAGGGGAAATGAAAGGAGCAGCTGCGTAAGTGTTGCTGGTTTCCACAAGCATCCTCCCTATTTAGCTCTGGAATATGTTCATGACTTTTTACAGAATCCTAGTACGCATTGAGCAGTCACTTTACTTACCTTCTCCCTGGAGGCTTTGGCAATTACTAATCAACTTTCTGTGAATACTGATTTTTCTGTTTTGGTTATTGCCTAGCAATTAAATCGTATGATACGTGGGTTTTTGTTTCTGCATTCCTTTACACAGGATGATCTGTCATCAATGTTATAGGAGTCTTTTATCATTTTTGGTGTCAAAATAATATTCCACTGTATATCTGTACTGCATTTCGTTCATCAGTTTGTAACTGGATGCACACTTGGATTGTTTCCACCTTTTGATTCCCACCTTTACTATGGGGGGGGGGACAGGTATTGGGAATTGTTCTTAATTTAAAGTTTTATATAACTTCCAGTTAGTTAGCATACACTATAATATTAGTGTCAGGTGTACAGTATAGAGATTCAGTCCTTCTGTACAATACATGTGCTCATCACAAGTACCTATCTAATGCCCATCACCTATTTAAGCCATAACTACCTCCCTTACCACCTCTCTTCTATTCTCTAGAGTTAGAAATCTATTTCCAGTCTGTTTCTCTTTCATTTCTGCCTTTGCTCATTTGTTTAGTTTGTTAAGTTCTACACGTGGTTGAAATCATATGGTATTTCCCTTTCTCTGACTAACTTATGTTGCTTCTAGCTCCAAACATGTCATTACAAATGGCAAGATTTTATTCTTTTTTATGGCTTATATTCCATTTTGTATGTAGATCACTACATTCGTTTAATTTTTTAAGTTCTTTTTAAATTTAAAATTTTAAATTTAAATTTAAATTTTTTAAAAAATTAAATTAAATTAAATTCTTTTAATTTTTTAATGTTTATTTTTGAGAGAGAGAACACAAGTTGGGGAGGGGCAGAGAGAGGGGGAGACAGAATCTGAAGCAGGCTCCAGCCTCTGAGCTGTCAGCACAGAGCCTGATGCAGGGCTTGAACTCACAAATTGCGAAATCATGACCTGAGACAAAGTCAGATGTGTAACCGACTGAGCCACCCATGCTTCCCTACATATATAACTACTTTTTTACTCAAAGTTGGTGAACATATGGACAGTTTCCATATTTTGCCTGTTATAAATAATAATAATAATAATAATAATAATAATGATAATAATAATAATAATAGTAATAATAAATGCTGTAAACATTGGGGTGCATGCATCACTTTGAATTAGTGTTTTTGTATTGTTTGGGTAAGTACCCAGCAGTGCAGTTGCCGGATTATATAGTCTATTTTTACCTTTTTGAGAATCTGCATACTGTTTCCTAGAGTGCCTTCACCAGTTTTTTCTCTTTCTCTCTTTCTTTCTCTCTTTTTCTCTCTCTTTCTCTCTGTCTCTCTCTCTCTCTTTCTTTCCCTCCCTCCCTCCCTCCCTTCCTTCCTTCCTTTTCTTTATTTCTTTCCTTCTTTTCCTTTCTCTTTCTTTTCTGCTTTTTCTTTCGTTTTGATTGCTGAGGGTATGACTTTTACTACCGTGCTGAATGACATTAGTGGAGAGTGGACATCCCTTTCTTGTAAAGGGAAAACTATCAGTTTTTCTTCATTGAGGATGATTCTAGCTATGTGTTTTTCATAATTGTCCTTTTTTTATGTTGAAGTATATTCCCTGTAAATATTCTTTATTAAGGATTTTTATCATGAGTGGATGGTTTGGTTTTTTTTTTTTGGCAAATGCTTTTCTGTATCTGTTGAGATGATTATATGGTTCTTATCCTTTTCTTTATTAATGTGGAGTGTCATGTAGATTTGTGAATATTGAGCCAACCTTGAAACCCAGGAATAATCTGGTGAATGATTATTTTAATAAATTGTTGGATTATATTTGCTAGTATTTTATTGCGAAGTTTTGCATCCATGTCCATCAGGGATGTGGCCTGTAGTTCTCTTTCTCAGTGTAGTCTTCCTCTTATTTGGAATCAAGATAAAGCTGGTCTCATAGTATGAGTTTGGAAGATATCCTTCCTTTTCTTTGTTTTGGAATAGTTTGAGAAGAATAGGTATTAACTCTTTTATTTTTTTATGTTTTTAATATGAAATTTGTTGTCAAATTGGTTTCCATACAACACCCAGGACTCATACTCAGTACCCATCACCCACCCTTCCCTCCCTCCCACCACCCCTCCCTCCCATCCCCCATCAACCCTCAGTTTGTTCGCAGTTTTTAAGAGCCTCTCATATTTTGGCTCCCTCCCTCTCTAACCTCTTTTTTATTTCGTCCCCTCCCCCGTGGTCTTTTGTTAACTTTCTCAGGATCCACATAAGAGTGAAAACATATGGTATCTGTCTTTCTCTGTATGACTTATTTCACTTAGCATAACACTCTCCACTTCCATCCACAATGCTACAAAAGGCCATATTTCTTTCTTTCTCATTGCCACGTAGTATTCCATTGTGTATACAAACACAACTTCTTTATCCATTCGTCAGTTGATAGACATTTGTGCTCTTTCCATAATTTGGCTATTGTTGAAAGTGCTAGTATAAACATTGGGGTAAAAGTGCCCCTATGCATCCAGCACTCCTGTATCCCTTGGTATTAACTGTTTTAAATGTTTAGTATAATTCATCTGTGAAACCGTCTGTCCCTAGACTTAGTTTATTTGGAAAGTTTTTGATGACGGATTCAGTTTCTTTTTGGTTATTGACCTGCTCAGGTTTTCACTTTTTTGTGTTTGTTTTTCATTTTCGCAGCTTATGTTTCAAAGAATTTATCTATTTCTTCTAGTTTGTCCAATTTTTTGGCCTATAGTTTTTCTAATATTCTTTTTTTTTTAAATAATTTTGTGGCGTTGGTTGTTATTTCTCTACTTTTATTTGTGATTTTATTTATTTGGGTCCATTCTTTTTTCATTTTGATAAGCTTGGCTAGCGGTGTATCTTCTTTTTTTTTCGAAGAACTAGCGCCTGGTTTCATGGAGTTGTCTGATTTTTTTCTATATCATTTATTTCTGCTCTGGTCTTTATTATTTGCTTCCTTCTGTTGGCTTTAAAACTGCTTTCGTAGTATCCCAAAGGTTTTGTACTGTTGTGTTTTCATTTTCATTTGTTTCCATGTATTTTTTTTTATTTCTTCCTTAATTTCCTTTTATTGGAGAATTTAGTCAACTTACATCCAAAGTAATTATTGATAAATATGTACTTAGTAACATTTTGTTGCTTTTTTTGTTTCTGGACATTGTGTCTCTGTCACTTTTGATATCTCCTTTGCTCTCAAGGAGTCCCCTTTAATATTTCTTTTAGGGCTGGTTTAGTTTTATTTGTCTGGGAAACTAATTTGTCAAATTCCTTTAGTTTTATTTGGGAAACTCTTTATCTGCCCCTCTCTTCTGAATGATACCTTCCTGGATAGACTATTCTTGCCTGTAGGTTTTTCCCATTCAGTATATTGTATATATCATCATTCCATGGCCTTCTGGCTTGCTAACTTTCTGTTGAGAGATCTGCAGCTAGCCTTCTGGGTCTTTCCTTGTATAGTAGGGACTTTGTTGTCTTGCTGCTTTCAGGATTTTTTAATGCTATATTTTGCAAGTTTAATTGCAACATACCTTGGCGTTGTCCTGATCTTGTTGGTTTTGATGGGGATTCTCTGTGTTTCCTGAATCCTGGATTTGCATGTCTGTTTCCTTCCCCACATTAGGGAAGTTTTGAGCTATTATTCCTCAAATAAATTTTCTTCCCCCTTTTCTCTCTCTCCTTTTTCTGGAACTCCTATAATATGGGTGTTACTACATTTGATGGAGTCACTGAGTTCTTGAAATCTATTCTCATGTTCCGTAATTATTCTTTCTTTTGTTCAGCTTTATTATTTTCCATTTTTCTTCTCTAGGTCACTAAGTTATTTATTTCCTCATTCCAGTGCACTGTTCATTATATGAAGTGGGTTTTTAATCTCATCTGTTGCATCTTTCATTTTTGATGGATTCATTTTTAACACTTTTATCTCTGTGGTAAGGATGTCCCTGAGGTCTTCTGTTGTTTTGAATCCCAGCTTGTTTCCTTACAGATGTTCTAAATTCTCCATCAAGTATGTCATTTATATCTGTTTCACTTAGATCTCTACTTGCCTTATCTTGTTCTTTCATTTGGAATAAATTCTTCCATGTTCACATTTTGTCTTCATTTCTGCCTCCTTCTCTGTGTTATAAAACACACTTATGGCTCCCTATCCTGAGAGTCGTGGCTTTATGAAGAAGAGGTCATGTAGTACCCAGGGCCTGCCACTTTAGGGAGGGTCTCCACTGTGCTGTGAGTACTTTGCCATTGTGTAGTACTCCTCTGTCTTTCTGACATATCTCCAGAGGCTGCTTTTGGTCTTTGGAAAGAATGTGGTGTGTGCTCTGGTATGCTTGTGACGTGAGGGCCGACGCCACTTTTACCAGAGCTGAAGCCTTGCAGGACTCTCTGGTTGGGAGATGTGGTGTGGGCAGGGGTTTATGCTGATTTTCTGTGGGAGGACCTGGCATGCCACACTGGGACTGAGGCATGCTTGACTGAGAAAGGTGGTCTTGTCATAGTGTAGGGGTGTGCAACTTGGTGTAGCAAGTTAGGCAGTCATTGTAGGTTCCAGTTGGTTCTGGGTTTATGGTGAGGACTGGGGAAAGGAAATGAGGCTAGCCAGATCCTTTGTTCCTAGAGAGGTATCTGTGTGAATGCTGAATGCTGCCTCTCAGGGATAAACTCCAATAAGAGTGACTGAATAATGCCCGCGCCCCTCCCTCCCCATGCCTCAGGTGACCTTCTAATCATTGTTTCCATGCCATCTACCTGCAAGTTGTTTGCCTGTATTTTCTCCAGGAGCAGTGCAGTACCCCTGGGCCCCATCTCAGCCAGCTGCTCCGACCTTTAATATTTGAGCCCCATTGGTTGCAAGAACTCAGAAAATTCAGACCCTCATTTTCCCACACAGTGGTTTTGGGAGTCTTCCTCTGTAGCTCCATTCTCTCATTCTTCTCTGGGACCAGGACCTCTGTAGCACCCTCTTTCCATTTCTACCCTAAACCACATCTCTGCACTTTCCTCCTTACTCAGTGTGGCCTCTTCTCTCCCTCTAGTTGTGGAGTTTGTTCTGTGAGTTTTCAGGTCAATGTCTGGGATATTTAGGATTACTTGATAACTATCTAGTTGTGTTCCTGTGTTGATGGGAGCCTGAGGTCCTCCTGCTCTGCTTCTGTCTCCCTCCAAGATTGGGAATAGGTTCTTAGGAACTTTTGTATTTACATGAGATATACAAATATCCCTTGATATTGTTTGAATAAATGGTGTTTTCAGTGCATACCTGGAAATGGAATTGTTCTGTCATATTCTAAAAAGTGGAATTGCTATGTTACATTGTAATTGAATAATCATTAGACTGTTTTCCACGGAGGTGTAACATATTTTATTGCCATGGTGCTGTTTTCCATTTTCTTCCATTTGTTGAAAAGGTTGAAGATGTACTGGAATTCATTTTTTTTTTTATGTCTTTGTTGTATTTGGAGGAAAAAGGCATCTGCATCCTGTGCTTTCCTTTGATTACAGTTTTTTTTTTTTTTAACTTGACTAATCTCTTACTTTAGGTCTATTTAGCTTATTTCTTTTTTCCACATTGGTAGATTTTGTGCTTCTCAAAATGGGTCCCTGTCCATCTAGGTTATCTAATTTGTTGTTGTGAAATTGTTTACTCTTTGACCAACATCTCTACATTTCCTCCAACTCCAACTTCTGGAAATCACCGTTCTACTCTATATTTCTTTGAGCTCTATTTTTTAGTTAGGTTCCACATATACATGATACCGTAAAGTATTTTTCTTTATGTCTCTGGCTTATTTAACTTAGCATATATCTTCCAGGTTCATCCGTTTTTTGCAAATGGCAGGATTTTCTTCTTTTGTTTAAGTTACTTATTCATTTTTAAGTTATTTATTTAATTTATTATTTATATTTATATTTATATTTATATTTATATTTATATTAATATATATTTAAATATTTATTTATTTATTTATTTATTTATTTATTTATTTACTTACTTACTTACTTACTTATTTCAGGCTCCCATCAACACAGGAACACAAGTAAATAATTATCAAATAATCCTAAATATCCCAGACATTGACCAGAAAACTCCCAGAACAAACCCCTCCCAAACAGAGGGGCCATCTGGATGGCCTCTTTGGGAAAGTGTCTTTTGTCATGTCTTTTGCCCATTTCTTCACTGGATTATTTGTTTTTTTGGTGTTGAGTTTGATGTTGTTTATACATTTTAGATATTACCCTTTATGTCCTTTGCAAATACCTTCTTCCATTCCACTGTGTTCCTTACAGTTTTGTTGATTGTTTCCTTTGCTGTGGAGAAGATTTTTATCTTCGTGAGGTCCAGTAGTTCAGTTTTGTTTTTGTTTCCCTTGCCTCTGGAACAATATCTAAGAAGTTGGTGCAGCCAAGGTCAAAATGGTTGTTGCCTGTGTTTCCTTCTAGGATTTGATGGCTTCCTGTCTTACATTTGGGTCTTTCATCCACTTGAGTTCATTTTCATGTATGTTGTAAGAGAGAGGTCCAGGTTCATGCTTCTGAATGTTGCTGCTGTCCAGTTTTCCCAACACCATTTGCTGAAAAGACTGTCTTTTTTCCACTGGATACAATTTCATGTTTGTAAAAGACTAGTTAGCCATACATTTATGGGTCCGCTTATGGGTTTTCTTTCCTAATCCATTGATCCATGTGTCTGTGTTTGTGCAGTACCATACTGTATTGATGATTACAGCTTGGCAGTATACCTTGAAGTCCAGAGTTGTGATACCTCTAGTTTTGGTTTTCTTTTTTATTTTAACATTACTTTGATTATTTGGGGTCTTTTCTGGTCCTGTAAACATTTTAGAATTGTCTGTTCTAGCTCTCTGAATGTTTCTGGGGTTAGTTTGATAGGGATTGAATTGACTGTGTGGATTGCTTTGGGTAGAATCGACATTTTAACAATATTTGTTTTCTCAGTTCAGGAGCATGGAATATTTTTCCATTTCTTTGTGTTTTGTATTTCTTTTCATAAACTTCCTATACGTTTCATCATATTGGATATTTTACCTATTTGGTTTGGTTTATTCCTAGGTATTTTATGGTTTTTGGAGCAATTGTATACGGGACTGATTCCTTGATTTCTCTTCTGCTTTATTATTGGTGTATAGAAATACAGCCAGTTTCTTTGCATTGACTTATATCTGGCATCTATGCTTATTCCAGTCAGTTTTAACAGTTTTTGGTGGAGATTTTCAAGAGTTCCACATAGGGTATCATGTAATCTGTGAAAGTGAATTTTGACTTCGTTCTTGCCAGTTTGTATGCCGTCTATTCTTTTTTGTTGTCTGATTGCTGAGGCATGCACTTCCAACACTATATTGAACAACAGTGGTGAGAGCGGACATCCCTGTCATGTTCCTGACTATAGGGGGAATACCCTAAGTTCTTCCCCATTGAGGATGATAATAGGTGTGGATATTTTGTTTATGGCCTTTATATTGTTGAGGAATGTTAATTCTATCTCTGCTTTTGAGTTTTCATTAAGAAAAGATGTTGTATTTTGTCAAACGCTTTTTCTGCATCTGTTGAGAGGATCATATAGTTCTTATCCTTTCTCTTTTTGATGGAGTGTATCACATTGAGATAATTGCAGATAGTGAGCCAGTCTTGCAGTCCAGGAATAAATTCCACTTGATCATGGTGAATAATTCTTTTAATATATTATTGCATTTGTTTTTCTAGTGTCTCGTTGAGAGTTTTTGCATCCGTGTTCGTCAGGGAAATTGGTCTGTAGTTTTCCTTTTTAGTGTTTTTTGTTTTTTAGGGTTTTAAAATCTAGGTGATGCTGGATTCATAGAATGAATATGGACGTTTTCCTTATTAACTCTTCTTGAAATGTTGGTAGAATGCCCTTGAGAAGCCATCTGTCTTTGGACTTTTGGTTTTTTGGGAAATATTTTATTACTTACTCAGTGTCTTTACTGGCTGTGATTTTGTTCAAATTTTCTATTGCTCTTTCAGTGTTGTTAGTTTGTGTCTTTATTGGAATTTGTCCATTTTTTTCCACATTGCCCAGTTTGTTGGCATATAATTTCTTATAATAGTCACTAATTATTATTTGTGTGTCTGTGGTGTTGGTTGTGATACCTCCTCTTTCATTTGTGGTTTTGATCTCTCCTCTTTTATTTGTGACTTTATGTATTTGGGTCCTTTCTGTTTTCTTTCTGGGCTTTATCAATTGTGTTAATTCTTTCAAAGAACCAGATCCTGGTTTTGTTGATCTGTTGTACTTTTTTTGTTATTTCAGTACCATGGATTTCTGCTCTAATCTTTATTATGTCTCTTCCTCTGCTGGATTTTGAGCATTATTTCTTTTACCCAACTCCTTTAGGTGTAAGGTGTTTTTGAGATGTTTCTTCCTTCTTTAGGAATCTTTGAATTGCTATGTGCTTCCTGCATCCCAGAATTTTGAACTGTTGTGTTTTCATATACTTAGGCTTCCATATACTTTTTAATTTGCTTTTTAATTTGGTCGTTAATTTCTAGGTTAACCCTTTGATTCTCTCCCTCTCTCTCAAGTTATATATATAACTTGAATTCTTTTTATAAAAATATAATTTATGAATTCTCTTTATATCTTATGTATTTGTATTTATATGTTTATATAAAAAATATATATTTTTACACATTTATATTTATTTATACATACGTGTATAATTGTATTTATATACATATACATACATATATATGTACGTACATTATTTATACATATATGTATACAATGTATTTTTAAATTGATATCTGTACAATACCAGTGCTCATCCCAACAGGTGCCCTCATCAATGCCCATGACCCACTTTCCCCTCTCCCCCACCCCCAATCAACCCTCAGATTGTTCTCAGTATTTAAGAGTCTCATGGTTTACCTACTTCCGTCCCTGTAACTTTTTTTGCCCCTTCTCATCACCCATGGTCTTCTGTTAAGTTTCTCAGGATCCACATATGAGTGAAACATAATGGTATTTGTCTTTCTCTGCCTGACTTTATTTCACTTAGCATAATACTCTCCAGCTCCATCCACCTTGCCACAAATGGCCAGATTTCATTCTTTCTCATTGCCAAGTAGTATCCCATTGTATATGTAAACCACATCTTCTTTATCCATTTGTCAGTTGACGGACACTTAGGCTCTTTCCATAATGCGGCTGTTGTTGAAGGTGCTGCCATAAACATTGGGGTCCAAGTGCCCTTATGCATCATTACTCCTGTAACGCTTGGGTAAATTCCTAGCAGTGCTTTTGTTGGGTCATAGGGTAGTTCTAGTTTTCATTTTTTGAGGAACCTCCACACTGTTTTCCACAGCAGCTACACCAGTTTGCATTCCCACCGACAGTGCAAGAGATTCCCATTTCTCCACATCCTCTCCAGCATCTGTAGTCTCCTGATTTGCTCATTTTAGCCACTCTGACTGGAGAGAGGTGGTATCTGAGCCTGGTTTTGATTTGTATTTCCCTGATGAGGAGTGACATAGAGCATCTTTTCATGTGCCTGTTGGCCACATGGATGTCTTCTTTAGAAAAGTGTCTATTCATGTCTTCTGCTCATTTCTTCACTGGATTATTTGTTTTCCAGGTATGGAGTCTGGTGAGTTCATTATAGATTTTGGGTACTAGCCCTTTGTCCCATACGTCATTATAAATATCTTTTCCCATTCCGTTGGTTGCCTTCTATTTTTGTTGATTGTTTCCTTTGAAGTGCAGAAGCTCTTTGTCTACACGAGGTCCCAATAGTTCATTTTTGCTTTTAATTCCCTTCCTTTTGAGATGCATTGAGCAAGAAATTGTTGCAGCTGAGGTCAGAGAGGTTTTTTTCCTGCTTTCTCCTCTAAGGTTTTGATGGTTTTCTGTCTCACAGTCAGGTCCTCCACCCATTTTGAGTTTATTTTTGTGAATGGTGTAAGAAAATGGTCTAGTTTAATTCTTCTGCATGTTTCTGTCCAGTTCTCCCAGCACGATTTGTTAAAGAGACCGTCTGTTTTTCATTGGATATTCTTTCCTGCTTTGTCAAAGATTAGTTGAGCATGCATTTGTAGGTCCAGTTCTGGGATTTCTATTCTATTTCCTTGGTCTATGTGTCTGTTTTTGTGCCAATACCATACTGTCTTGTTGATGACAGCTTTGTAGAGGCTAAAGTCTGGGATTGTGATGCCTCCCACTTCAGTCTTCTTCTTCAATATTACTTTGGCTGTTCGGGGTCTTTTATGGTTCCATACAGATTTTAGGATTCCTTATTCTAGCTTTGAGAAGAATTTAGATTGGGATTGGGATTGCATTGAATGCGTAGATTGCTTTGGGTAGTATTGCTTTGGGTAGTATCGACATTCCAACAATATTTATTCTGCGAATCCATGAGCTCGGAATGGTTTCCATTTCTTTGTATCTTCTTCAGTTTCCTTCATCAGCTTTCAATAGTTTTCAGCATACACGTCTTTTACATCTTTGGTTGGGTTTATTCCTAGGTATTTTATGATTCTGGGTGCAATTGTGAATGGGTTCAGTTTCTTTATTTCTCTTTATGTTGGTTAATTATTGGTGTATAAAAATGCACGTGATGTCTGTACATCGATTTTGTATCCTGCGACTTTGCTGAATTCATGTATCCATTCTAGCAGCCTTTGGTGGAGTCTCTTGGGTTTTCCTTGTAGAGTATTATGTCATCTGCAAAAGTGAAAGCTTGACTTTAACTTTGCCACTTTTGTTGCCTTTGGCTTCCTTTTGTTGTGTGATTGCTGATGCTACAACTTCCAACATTACGTTAAATAACAGCGGTGAGAGTGAACACCCCTGTCCTGTTACTGATCTCAGGGGGAAACCTCTCAGTGTTTCCCCATTGAGGATGATATTAGCTGTTGGCTTTTCATAAATGGCTTTTATGATGTTTAAGTATGTTCCTTCTATCCTGACATTTCCGAGGGTTTTTATTTAGAAAGGATGCTGAATTTTGTCAAATGCTTTTTCTGCATCGATTGGCAGGATCATATGGTTCTTTTCTTTTCTTTTGTTAATGTGATGTATCCCATTGATTGATATGCGAATGTCAACCAGCCCTGCAGCCCAGAAATGAATTCCACTTGATCATGGTGAATAATTATTTTTATATACGGTAGAATTTGATTTGCTAGTATCTTGTTGAGAATTTGTGCATCCGTATTCATCAGGGGTATTAGCCTGTAGTTTAGTTTTGTTTTGTTTTGTTTTGTTTTGTTTTGTTTTGTTTTGTTTTGTTTTGTTTTGTTTTTGCTGGATCTCTGTCTCATTTGGGAATCAAAGTAATGCTGGCTTCATGGAATGAGTCTGGAAGTTTTCCTTCCCTTTCTATTTTTTTTGAACAGCTTGAGAAGGGTATGTATTATCTCTCTTTAAATGTCTTGTAGAATTCCCCTGGGAAGCCATCTGGTCCTGGACTCTTATTTGTTGGGAGATTTTTGATAACTGATTCAATTTCTTTGCTGGTTACGGGTCTGTTCAAGTTTTCTATTTCTTCCTGTTTCAGTTTTGGAAGTGTGTGGGTGCTTAGGAATATGTCCATTTCTTCCAGGGTATCCAGTTTGTTGGCATAACATTTTTCATAGTATTCCCTGATAACTTCATGTGTTTCTGAGGGACTGCTTGTAATAATTCCATTTTCTTTCATGGAATGAATGAAATTTTTATCTATTTGGGTCGTCTCCCTTTTCTTTTTGAGAAGCCTGGCTAGAGGTTTATCAGTTTTGTTTATTTTTCCAAAAAAAACCAACTCTTGTTTGCATTGATCTGCTCTACAGTTTTTTTAGATTCTATATTGTTTATTTCTGCTCTGATATTTATTATGTCTCCTCTTCTGCGGGGTTTGGAGTGCCTTTGCTGTTCTGCTTCTTGTTTCTTGAGGTATGCTGTTAGATTTTGTATTTGGGATTTTTCCTGTTTCTTGCGAGAGGCCTGGATTGCAATGTATTTTCCTCTCAGGACTGCCTTCACTGCATCCCAAAGCATTTTGATTGTTGTATTTTCATTTTCATTTGTTTCCGTATATTTTTCAGTTCCTTCTCTAATTGCCTGGTTGACCCATTCATTCTTTAGTAGGGTGTTCTTTAACCTCCATGCTTTTGCAGGTTTTCCAGACTTTTTCTTATGGTTGATTTCAAGTTTCCTAGCATTATGATCTGAAAGTGTGCATGGTATGATCTTTATACTTACTAAGGACTGTGTTGTGACCCAGTATGTGATGTATCTTGGAGAAAGTTCCATGTGCACTCGAGAAAAAAGTATATTCTGTTGCTTTGGAATGCAGAGTTCTAAATATATCTGTCAAGTCCATCTGATTCAATGTATCATTCAGGGCCCTTTTTTCTTTCTGATCCTGTGTAGATGATCAATCCATTGTTGTATGTGGGGTATTAAAATCCCCCTGCCATTATCACATTCTTATCAATAAGCTTGCTTATGTTTGTGATTCATTGTTTTAGATACTTGGGGGCTCCAGAATTTGGTGCATAGACATTTACAATTGTTAGGTCTTCCTTATGTATAGACCCTGTAATTATTATATAATGCCCTTCTTCATCTCTTCTTGCAGGTTTCAATTTAATGTCTAGTTTTTCTGATATAAGTATGGCTACTCATGCTTTCTTTTGACTTCCAGTAGCATGATAGTTCTCCATCTTTCAATGTCACTTCAATCTGAAGGTGTCCTCAGGCCTAAAATGAGTCTCTTGTAGATAGCAAATAGATGGGTCTTGTTGGTTTTTGTTTTTTTTTTATCCATTCTGATACCCTGTGTTTTTCCATACATTCAGTGTTATTTTTGAAAGATACGGGTTTAGAGTCATTGTGTTACTGGTAGGTTTCATGCTTGTGGTGGAGTCTCTGGTCCTTTGTGGTCCTTGCCACATTTCACTTACCGACTCCCCCTTAGGATCTCTTGTAGGGCTGGTTTAGTGGTGATGCATTCCTTCATTTTTTGTTTGTTTGTTTGGGAAAACCTTTATATCTCCTTCTATTCTGAGTGACAGACTTTCTGGATAAAGATTCTTGGCTGCATATTTTTTTCTGTTCATCACATTGAAGATTTCCTGCCATTCCTTTCTGGCCTGCCAAGTTTCGGTAGACAGATCAGTCACGAGTTTTATCGGTCTCTCTTTATATGTTAGAGCATGTTTATTCCTAGCTGCTTTCCGAATTTTCTCTTTATCCTTGTATTTTGCCAGTTTTACTGTGATATGTTGCGCAGAAGATCAATTTAAGTTATGTCTGAAGTGGGTTCTCTGTGCCTGTTGGATTTCAATGCCTGTTTCCTTCCCCCGATCAAGGAAGCCTCAGCTATGATTTGTTCAAGGACACCTTCAGCCCCTTTCTCTCTCTTCTTCTTCTTCTGGAATTCCTATGATATGGCTATTGTTCCATTTGATTGCATCACTTAGTTCTCTAATTCTCCCCTCATAATCCTGGATTTTTTCTCTCTCTCTCTTTTTCTCAACTTTCTCCTTTTCCATAATTTTATCTTCTACTTCCCCTTTTCTCCCCTCTGTCTTCAGTCTGCTCTGTGGCTGCCTCCCTTGTGTTTTACACTTCATTTAGAGCATTTTTAATTCCTCATGACTATATTTTAGTCCCTTGATCTCTGTAACAATAGATTCTCTGCTGTCTTCTCTGCTCTTTTCAAGCTAGCAATATTTATGACTGTTATTCTAAATTCTTGTTCAGTTATGTTGCTTAAGTCGGTTTTGATCAATTCATTAGCCGTCTCTACCTCCAGGAATATCTTTTTAGGAGAATTCTTCTGTTTCCTCATTTGGGGTATTTTACTGTCCCTTATGCATTTTAAAAGCTTGTTGTGTGCTCTGCACCTGCGAGCACTGCTATGTTAAAGGAGGGTCATACACTGTCCAGGGTCTGGCCCTTCAGGAGGTGTTTTCTGGAGATTGTTACTCGCTCTGTGTTGTTGTGACTTTGGTTATTTTATTACCCTACTGATAGTGATATTTTAAACCCTACACCAGGCGTGCTTTGATTTGTTCCTTTGAGTAACCTATAAAGGAAAACAGACAAACAGGAGACAAAACCACTCAAGCACAGAAGAAACAAACAAACAGCACAAAGAAACAAATAAGAACAAAAAACTAAAGACTGAAAAAACAAACTGAAAATGACCCACTAGAATTAAATTAGAGAGTGGAGGCGTTGATGATGGAAGAGCACATACAAGAAGAGAAATGATAGGAGTGTGGGAAGAAGAAAAACTAAACGTTGACTAGGCAGAGAGACTAAAAGGCTTAATCCATAGAGAGAAAGGAAAATAAAGGAGGAGGCAGGGAAACGAAACGAAGATAGTTACCCAGACAGAGAAACTATATGGCTTGATTATTCCAGAGAGAGAGAAAGAAATGTAAAGAAGGAGGTGTAGAACATGTATCAAGACAATGGATTAAATATGTCTGTTTAGACAAACCAATAAACAGAGTAACCAGCCTAGGGGAGGGAAGAGATAAGGAGGAGAAATGGAGGTGGGGGGAGAATATATCTTAAATACCCAGAATTGATCTAGAGTTAATCCAGGCAGTGTTGAAGTGCTTGTCGGGGGGAGTTTTCCACAGGGTCTGTGCCGCTCTGGTGGTTACCCAGTGCTGAGGAGTGTGGTTTGGTATAATCGGGACCCAGCTCCCTCCACTGTGGGCCCCAGGGGTGATCCTTGAGGCCCTGCCTTGATGGTGGTGGTGGCGGGGCGGGGGGGGGGGTGGGGAATGGCAATCCCCCAGTCTCTTCTCCAGGGACCAGACTCAGTGGACTTTGTTTGAGTCCTCCTTACTGTGCCGCTGGCATAGATGGGGCGGTCCTTCTTGCTCCACTAACTCCCCCGACCCTGTGCTTGGCTAGGATTCAAAGTCCTGCTTCCCTGCGCTCTGGCACTGGGGAAGCGCCTCTCAGTGTGCTCCAATATGTGGCTCCAGCTGGGTTTGTGCCGCCACGCTTCAGGGAGGACTGCTTTTTCCTACTGCGGACTGAGCCACCGCCCTTGCAGACTCAGGCAGACACAGGCAGGCTTTGTCTTTACCACAGCACTCCAGGGAGACAGCCGCCTTTTCCTACTGCAGACTGTGTCCTCAGCCTAGCCACTGAGCCTGGGGGTGGCAGCTGCAGGCAGGCTTTGTACTATCGCTCAGCCCTCCAGGGAGGGAACCACTTGGTCCCAGCTGGGGACTGAGCCCCTGATTAACCACCACACCCAGGCCTTGGCTGCCCTCCTCCCCCTGTCCGGGAACAGGGAGCCAGACCCAGTCCGAAGAAAACCCCACATTTAGAGATCAGATCCCTCTCCATCTCAGTCTGAGGTCTTTCTCCTGTCTGGATATGGTCCTACACTTCCCTAGCTGCTCTTTCCTTTCCCTTTGTCTCTCCGCAGAAGGGGGTCCCTCCCCTCCATGCCCACGTGGGCTTTTTTTTTTATCTCCCTCAGTTCACAGTCACCCACATGTTTTTCTCCAACTTTCAAATTTTCTTCCTGGTAGATTCAGCCTCTTTTCCTCCAGGCTTTGGTGTTCAAAGTCCCTCGGCTTGTGCACTTCTTTGTTTGAGAGTCGCAGGAAGTATGGATCTGCCTACTTCTCCACCATGTTGTCCCCTCCTCCCCTAAGCCATTGATTCTTTAGGATGTTCTTTAATCTCCAAGTTTTGTGGTTGCACCAAATTTTCCTTGTGGTGGATTTTGTGTTTCATACTGTTGGGATCTGAAAAATATGCATGGTCTTAACTCGGTATTTTTTTTTTTTTTGTATCTCATGAAGGCTGATTTGTAACCCATTATGTAATCTGTTCTACAGAATGTTCCATGTGCACTTGAAAAGAATGTGTACTTTGCTCCTTTAGGATGAAATATTCTGAATGTATCTGTTAAGTCCATCTAGCCCAGTGTGTTATTCAAAGCCATTGTTTCCTTCATTTTCTGCTTGGATCATCTGTCCATTGATGTAGGTTGAGTGTTAAAATCCCCTCCAATTACGGTGCTTTTCTCAACGAGTTTCTTATATTTGTAATTAAAATTTACATATTTGGGTGCTGTCACACTGGTGGCATAAATATTTACAATTGTTAGGTCTTCTTGATGAATGGTACCTTAATTATAATTCACTTCATCTCTTTTTATAGTTTTTGTTTTAAGATCTAGTTTGACATAAGTACGCCTACTCCAGCTTTCTTTTAATGACCATTAGCTTGATACGTGGTTCTCCAGTCCCCTTCTTTCAGTGTGTAGGTGTCTTCAGGAGCAAAATGAGTCTCTTGTAGGCAGTATACAGATGGGTCTTGTTTTTTTATCCATTCTGATAGCATACGTGTTTTTATTGGAGCATTTTGGTCCATTTACATCTAGAATAATTATTGAAAGGTATCAATTTAGTGTCATTGTGTTACTCATAGAAGTGTTATTTTTGTGATGATCTCTGTTCCTTTGTAGTCTTTGTTGATTTGGTCTTTTTATTTTGTTTTGATTTGTTTTTTCTCCATTCAGAGTCCCCCTTAAAATTTCTTGCAGGGCTGATTTAGTGGTTCACAAACTCATTTAAGTTTTTGTTTTTATGGGAAACTCTGTATCTCTCCTATTCTGAATGACAGTTTTGCTGTATAAAGAATATCTGGTATTCAGCACATTTAATGTATCCTTTTACTCGTTTCTCGTCTTCCATGTTTCTGTGACATACCTGCTGGGAACCTGATATGTCTTCCCATGTAGGTTAAACACTTTTCCCCTTGCTGCTTTCAAATTGTTGTCTTATATTTTGTGATTTTGACTATGATATGCATTTGTAATGGTCAGTTTTCCTTGAATGTAATGGGAGTTCTTGGTGCTTCTTGGATTTTTATGTCTGTCCTCCAGATTAGGGAAGTGTTCAGATACAATTTGCTCCTATAAACCTTCTGCCCATTTTCCTGTCTCTTCATCTTCTGGGACTCCTATGATTCAGATGTCATTCCTTTCTTAATAAGTTATTGGTTTCTCCAAGTCTTTGTAGCGATCTTTTGGTTTTGTTTACCTTTTTTCCCTGCTTAATTATTTTCCATAATTTTATCTTCTGTATGCTGTTTTGCTTCATCCATTCTCGGCTGTCACGGCATTCATTTGAGATTGCATCTTGGTTAGCGAATTTTTAGTTTTGGGCTGCCTAGGTTTTAGTTCTTTTATTTCTGCATTAAGGGATTGTCCTGTGTTCTATGCGTTTGTTTTTGTTTTTTTTTTCGACTCAGCTCGTATTCATATTATCATGATTTTAAAATCTAGTTCAGACATTTTACTTATACGTGTATTGATTAAATCCCTGCCACCATTTTTTTTTCCTGTTCTTTTTTGGGGGTGAATTCCTGCGTCTTGTCATTTTAGAGGAAGAAAAAATTTAATAAAATAAAAAATTTAAATTAAAAATTTAAACACGAAATAAATAAAGGAATCTAGATCCTAGGTGTGTTTTGGTCTTCTTGTTGAGGAAAGCTTAATAGGATAGAGTAAAAAAAGAAAGGGAAAAAGTTAAAAAATTAAAAACTAAAAAAAAAATTAAATAATAGAGTAGAATAAAAATTTTAAAAATAAAAAATAACTTGTTTCTGATATAGAAATAGAAAAATAACACAAACAAAAACAGAAGGAAAGAAAATCAACAAATAAATGAAACAGCAAACAGCAAGAAACCTGAATGAAGTTACATCTAGTTTCCCTGGTGCAGAACACTATAGTCCGTAGTCTAATAAGAAGGTAGAAGGAATTTGTGCTGGTCTTCTTGAGGATGTATATGGAGAGCAGTTAGCAGGGCTTGGTATAACAGCTCTGTTCTCCACTTGATGGCACTGCTTAGCCTACTGGGCTTGATCTGTGTGTGAGTTTTCACATGCTCTAGAGGAGAAAAATGGCTTTATTCAGTTGCCTAGTCTCTGGAAGGCAAACTTCACGCTCTCACATCCCACAGTCAAGCATCCTTCCTCTGTCTGGTGCTTTTGTCCACTCCCCACCTCTACTCTGGGTCCAAGATACCTGCCTGCCAGGTGGTGTCTCCTTCCAGACTTCTATCTCAGATGGGGCTGTGTTGAAAACCCCACAGTTCAGAGACCCTGGTGGCTCTGGGGTCTGTTTGTACTGATTCTCTGGGGCAGTTCCCTTTGAGCAATGGCCAGTACCCTGGCTCAATGACAAGACACTCATGTGATTGTGCAGCAGTGGATATTTAGAGTTAATGGCATATTCACAACATACAGCTGGTGCCCGTTTTCACCGCACTCTGGTATCTTTGTTCCAATACCAGCAAATGTGGCTGCTCTCCAGGGTCTGCTGGGACTTTTGCTTATGGGGAGGCTGTATGGCTTCTACCAAATGTCCTCCAAGCAGGGGTGCCACTTTTCCCCGTGTGGCACGTGGACCCATCAGACCCCTCTGTCTACTCGTGGACGTTCTCACCAGAGCACTGCCAGGTACTTTCTCACCAGAGCACTGCCAGGTATTAAGCTTCAAACCTCAGACACTGTGCTCCACTGTTTATAGAATCCTGTGGTATTGAAACCCTCTCATTTCTCTCCATCAGTGGTTTTGGGAAACAGAATATTGGTCCAGTCCTCTCTGAGTTTTTTCACTCATTTTTTTCTCTTCAGCTACTTTCGGGCGGGGGGGTGGGGGTGGTTTTCTTGCATGATCCTGATATGCTACGCTGTCCCCTTTTCTCTTTTCTCCCTTCCTTCCACATAGGAGACTCTGTGGCATCTCTCCGCTGGTTAATCTCTCCATACAATGTACCTGCTAAGTCCTCTGTCTCAAATTATGCAGACTATTGCATTAATCCTCAGATCAATGCCGTAGGTGTTCAAAATGGTTTGATGCTCATCTTTGATGCTCATCTAGCTGCATTGCATGGATGAGACAGGGTGTGTTGGTGTAGGAGCTGCTTTGGAGGAATGCCTGCTACGTGAGGAAGGTTGGATGGAGTGGATCTACAGTGGAACTTGGAAGCAGGGGAACCAGATGGCAGGGGAACTCTTTCCCTCGGAGGCAGGGGAACTCTTTCTGATAGAAAGATAGGTGCAGAGTGTTCACACTAGTTCCTATAAATGTCTGTGTATCTCGACCGGGGAATGGGAAAGAAATGGCATCTGTTAACACTTACGTTCCTGGCATAGCATCCTAAAATTTCTGCTCCACTCCCAGGACGTATTCTGAGGTTAGTAAATAAATCTCCTTCACATATACCTCAGGCTCTTTCAGAAGTCCTGCTTCTGTGCTATATCTTATCCAGGTTATTGTTTATACTTGCTCTTCAAGATAGAGACTCAGTTTCTTTCTTTCTTAGAGAAAAAGAGAGCATGAGTGAGGTGAGAAGCAGAGGAAGAGAGAGAATTTAAGCAGGCTCCACAGTTAGTGCTGAGCCTGACACAGGACTCAGTCTCATGACCTCAGAGATCATGGCCTAAGCCAAAATCAAGAGTCAGATGCCCAACCAGCTGAGTCACAAAGGCACAGCAGACTCAATTTATTGCTACTTTCTGGCTCTCCTGTAACTGAGACGACTGATTTTTAAAAATACCTGGAGTTAAGCCCATGTACATAGTAGCTAAAAGTTGAGATCCAGTGGCTTTCAAAGCTACAAGTTATAGTGAGTTATCTTCTAGTGCAGGTCTCCTGTGCTGTGGGTGCCTAGTATGTGCCTGCTCTTCTTCCTTCTCCATGCTTATGGTGTTCTTCCATTTTTTGGTTAGTCTCACCAGAGGTTTGGTCCTAATAAAGTCTTCGTTCTCCTATGTTTTCTGCTTTGGCCTCATCTGTGATAAACTGGAAAATATTTATGCCAGTCTTTGTGTAATTTTCAGATTAGTTCCACTGATGTGGCTGTTTTCTTGGTGTGTCTTTGGGGTGAGGTGAGCTGGGGATCCTCCTACTCCACCATCTTCCCAGGACTCTCACAGATTGTTTCTTATGCTTGATTGAATGTGTTGTTTAAACTCTCTGCTGAATTTTTCAAAGCAGTAATTGCATTCCTTAGCTCTAGGTGTTCTAGTTTGGTTTTAAAATCATTTCTCTATTTGTGTTGATTCTCCCATTTATGTAATTTTTCCTGTTTTCATTCAACTTCATTAAAAACTTCCTGTGGTGTTGTCACATGCCCCTTGTTCCTTGTTCTTTTATTGTCGTGTGTGAGACCTGCGTATTTGAAAGTGATGAGCTCATACAAGGTTAACAAGTGTACTTTGGTGGGAAGATTTTTACCAGTCCATCTATATGAGGTTTCTGAACAGGCCAGCGTAGAACATCGATGGGTGATTAGGGCTACTTCTGGTGTGTCTGCTCAGGCAGGGTTACCACCAACACTGAGGACAGGCTGGACTTGCATCAGGGCACATCCATTGACTATTCCGAGGGCTGCTGAGATGCCTCTGTGGTTAGGCGAAAGACAGGATGTGCTCCTTTGCCAGGATTGGATTTACTGTGCGGCTACGTAGCGTTGTATGCTGGGCTTCATGATCAGGAGAGGCCACCAAGTGGGAATCCATTGTCAGGCAAGACCATTCGCTGGGCTCTCTACCTTTGCCACTGGTTGAGTGGGACCACCAGCTCTTTTACCTGGCTGAAGTGGTGTTTCAGATTGTGCACTGCATTAGGTGAGAGGAGTATTAGACCAGAGCCACTGTGTGTTGTTTTTCAGCAGAGTGGCTGACCAGTCTCCCAGATAAGATAGTTAGATTTAGGTTGGTGGCTAGCTTTGTGATTGGGCGGAGTCAAAGTCTGTGCCACATGGTCAAGTTTCCGGGATGACTGGGGCTTCAAGTTATAGTCTGTGGGTCAGTGGGCAGCTTGCCTGGTTTTCTGCCCAGAAGGGTCACAGACCCAGCTCCAAGCCAAACCAAATCACTGGTTGGTGACCTCAGCTGTACTCCTTACTCAGTTGCATTTGCTTGTGTGGGTGCTGTCTGGGATGCAATGCCTCTGCCATAATCTGACCTTTGATTATTGTGAGCTCTGTGTCCTTCTTTGTGACTAGCTTACACATGGTCCAGCCTTTACCATAGGTGGTCTGTCAGTGTTCCCTACACAGTAGTTTTCTTCCTGGGGCCACCCATGAATACTGGCAAAGCTAAGTGTCAGCCTTAAACTATCTTTTTACCACTGGAAAAACTAGGTCCAGAGTACATCTCTCAGTGTGGTACTATTCCGGCCTGGGGGAGGACAGTATGTATGTATAGTCAGTGTGAAATTGCTGACATTACTGTTTGATGCAGCTTTTCCCAGTTTTTGTGCTTCTAGAAAGGAGCACTTCAGACTCACCCAGGAGGTTCTAGGGTTTTCAAAAGTGTGTTCTTGTGTTGCCAAGTTTTCTTCTCAAAATTTTCTATAGAATAGACTAGACTGTTGCTTGTTAATCCATGTTTTTATGTGGAGAGACCGGGGTCCAGGACCACCTATTCCAGAGTGTTGCTGATTTCATTATCATTTATCAGTTTTGTTTATATTTGCTGTGAAGCATTCGGTTTTATGATCCTGACTTTTCATTTCAGTTTTCATTTCCTTTCATTTTCTTGATTTTATCTTTTGATTTGTTTCTTCTGTACTTCCCATGCTAGTTTTGTTTAGTTTTCTCTCCTTTTTCTGGTTCCTTGAACCGTAAAGCTAGCGATTTGATTTGAGGTCTTTCTCATGTAAGCATATATGGATGTAAATTTCTCTCTCTTGCATCGTTTTATAAATTTTGGTATATGGTGTTGTAATTTTCATTTGTGTCTGTTTTCTGATTTCCTACGTGACTTGTTTGGCTGTTAAAGAATGTGTTTAATTTGCACATAATTGCAATTTTCCACTTTTTCTTTCTGAAAATCATTTCTGGTTTTGTCCCATTGTGGTGAGATAATATACTTTGTGTGATTTTAATCTTTTACATTTTATTGCAGATAGTTGTGTGGCCTAAAATCCTGAGAGTGTTCTGGGTGAATTTAAGAAAAATGTACATTCTGATGTTCTGTGGATTATTAATATATCTGTTAGGTCTAGTTTAAATGTTGTTTTGTTGTCTATTTTTTCTTTATGTTTGTCCACTTGTTATATCAGTTTATTAAAGCGGGCCAGTAAAGTATCCCACTATTGTACAACTTCCTCCCCCGTTTGTGTGAATTTTTGCTTCAGAAGGTTTAAAGCTCTATCTTAGAAATTGTTCTATTTCTTGACAAATTGACTCTTTTTTAAAAGTAATCTCTATACTCATTGTGGGGCTTGAACTAAAAGCCTGAGGTCAAGAGTCAGGTATTCTACAGACTAAGCCAGCCAAGCACCTCTAAACTGACCCTTTTTAAAATATAATATTTTTCTTTTTCTACTGTAACAAAGGCAAGTTTGTCTAATAGGGGTATAGCCACTGCAGCTCTCTTTTATTACGACTTGTGTGATATTACGACTTGTTCCTTCCTTTTTCTTTGAATATTATTTGTGTCTTTGGATCAAAAGGGAGTCCAAGTAGTAGATTAGGTTTTCAAAATTTGTTTCGCCAGTATCTACCTTTCAACTGGGGAGTTTATTCCATGTACACTTAATTATTGACAAGAAAGGCCTTCTGCCATTATAATGTTTGCTTTTTATGTGTCTTATGTGTATATAAAAGTTCTTTCATTACAGCCTGATTTTACTGCTGACTTTTTCTAGTGCACTCCTTAGATTCATCTCTGATTTAATTGTCTGTGTATTTTAAAATTCTTTTGTTATTGATTGATTTGGGGATTGTAAGGAGAATCTTTTTTATTAAATATAGTTTGAAATTGGGGCGCCTGGGTGGCTCAGTCGTGGTTAAGCGGCCGACTTCGGCTCAGGTCACGATCTCGCGGTCCGTGAGTTCGAGCCCCGCATCGGGCTCTGTGCTGACAGCTCAGAGCCTGGAGCCTGTTTCAGATTCTGTGTCTCCCTCTCTCTCTGCCCCTCCCCTGTTCATGCTCTGTCTCTCTCTGTCTCAAAAATAAATAAACGTTAAAAAAATTAAAAATAATCAAAATCTCTAAAAAAATATATAGTTTGAAATAATAATGACTTAGGTTCAGTAGTATGCAAAAACTCTGCTGTATACAGTTCCATTCCTTCATGTTTATGCTTTTGTCTCACATTGAATCTCTACACATCCATGTTTATGAAAATAGGTTTACGTTCGTTGCTTAATACATTTGTCTCCTAAATCATATATAGTAACAAGGAATTATAATCTATACTTAGAAGAAACTGGCCTTTATATTTATGTGTGCTAATACATTTACAAATGTTTTTGTTCATTTTTAATATGTCTTCAAACTATTACCTGTTGTTCTTTTATTTCAACACTAAGAAATCCCATTAGTTTTTCTTAGAGGGCAGGTCTACTAGCAAAGAACTATCTCAGCATTTGTTTATCTTCTTATTTCCTAATTTTTCTTCACTATTAAAGAATGTTTTTTCTAGATATAGAATTTTTGGTGACAGTTTTTCCGCCCAGCACTTTAAAGAGGTTATCCTGTTGCCTCTTGACTTTCACACATATAATGGGGTTTATTACTATTGAGGATCCATTGAATTGCTTCTCTTAACTGCCTCTAAGAACATTTAGATGTTGAAGGTGAGATGTCAAGAAGTTGTGTTATTTCATAGTTTCTTTCTTCATTAAGTGTTTTCCCTAGTTTTAAGTTCCTGATTTTATTCCAGAATTTGGAAAATTTGATACTGACAAGTTTTGATAGCTTTATGATTCTTTTAATGCAATCCATTTTTGGTGATCGCTTTCACTTCCCTTTCTACCTCTTTTTTTTTTTTTTTTTTTTTTGGTTTTTGTTTTGTGTATTTTCAGATACTTTTCTTCTGCTATATGTCCCTGTTACTCTATACACTCACCCTCCTTTTTGATTTATTAGGCACCATAGACTTGCATTTCTGATATGTTTCTAAATAATTCTCCACTCAGATGAACTTTTGATTTACATGTATTTATGTTGGCTTCGTTTCCAGATTATCTTGTCTTTATCTAGAAATGAATTTTTCTTTTGAGATTTACTGAATATTTGCATTTCTGAGATTTCCTTGTAAATGATGTAAAATTTTCTATTAAAGGTGTTTTACTTGCTGTGTAAATACAATAACCTGACTTACTTTTATTTTCCAGAAATTTGGTAGCAGCATAGTTATTAACCCTACGAAAGATAAGACAATGGTGCAAGAGCTTCTGGATTTTAAAGATAAGATAGATTTTATTATTGAAGCGTCTTTTCTGAAAAATGAGAAAATTATTGTTGCTATGAAAGGTGCTTTTGAAACGTTTATTAATAAAAGACCTAACAAACCAGCTGAGCTTCTAGGTATGGTTTTCAATTTTACGCAATATGTATTTTATTTTTTATTTTGTTGTTTTAAATTATGTAACAAGAGTTCAGTTTGACCTCCTGATTGGTCATAATGTTGCCAGATTGACTACCAATGTTTGTAATAAACTATTTCTCTCAACTTTAGCGTTCACAAGACTTTGTTCCTTTGTTTAATAGTAACCCAGCCCTTTGGAAGCTCATGTGTCTTTAGCGTCCTATAAAATTATCAGTTTCTCTTATCAGTAGATAAGACTCATTTTAAAATAAATGAAAGCTTTCCTTACTCTCATGAAACCTAATGATTTTATATTATAAGGGATATCTTTTTGCTGACATAAAAACTTGAAACACAGTATCAATTTGATTGTTCAAGAAACCTGAAACACATTATCAATTTGATTTTTCAAGAACAATAAATTATTTAGATGAGTACAATCAACATTTAATAAGTCCTTAAGACTTTGGGGTTAATATAATCTCAGTTTCATGCAATATCTCGCAATATTTTGTTTTTAAAAATAGATTAGGGGCATGGTAGTGAGGAAATGACTATATTGTAATATTTGATCATTGAGGTTATAGAAATATAAAAATATCAGTGTAGAACTTACAGGAAGTAATTTATCTTTTTCTGCCACTCATCTGTCCGTTAACTCATTTATTCATTTTTTGTTTCATGAAAATTAATGCACCTCACTCTGGGGGAAAGTATTTGCTTGAATAAATGGTTTTTGTTCATATACATATTTGAAAATATAGCATTACTTAGAAAATTATTTTTTTACATTTTAGCAAAGTATGTGGATTCAAAGCTCCGTACAGGTAACAAAGAAGCTACGGATGAAGAACTTGAAGAATTATTAGCTAAAGTGGTAATTTTATTTAGGTTTATTCATGGTGAGTAATTTGGTTTAAATGTCTATTTAAAAGTTTTAAAAAATGGTAACATTGGGGAAGTATAAAGCACTAAGTGCAAATCCCAACCTAAATTGAATTCAAATAATGTTTTCTGGTGGTAAAACTGATAACTTTAAAAAGCTAACAATTCAGTGGCAATAAGTACGTTCACATGATTGTGCAGCCATCACAATTACTTAATCTCAAAAATTTCAGTATAAACTCCATACACATTAAGCAGTCATTTGTCATTTCCTTCTTGCCTTCAGCTTCTGGAAACCAAAAATTTGACTGCTCTCTATATGAACTTAAGTGTTCCGAGATACTTTATATAAGTGCATTCAGATAATACGTAACCATCTGTTTCACTTGCTGTTTTCAGATGTATTGAATATAGTGTCTCATTTAATTTTCTGCCATTTTGCATTTTCCATCTTTGGCATTAAGGTGTTTTTCCTTAAATGTCACAGAGAAAGATGTTTCTGAAGCCTTCTACAAAAAAGATTTAGCAAAACGTCTCTTACTTGATAAGAGTGCTTCAGTTGATGCAGAAAAGTCAATGCTGTGCAAACTTAAACAAGGTGTGTGTCTTGACAGGTATATTGTTTGTTTCAGTCATATTTTTTGAGGGGGGGGGGCTTTTGTGCTTCATGAATCTGGGTGGAGAACTATGATTTCATTTCAGTGTTTACCTCTCATTTGGTAAGAGCTTGTTCTACACATCATTTTACAAACTACTAATTTAATGTGGTTATCCAAAAGTGTATGCACTCATTTGGCAGCTCTGTCATCATCCTTATGTGTTCCCACAGGCAGGTTATTTTAAGATTTGTATTTATAAATTTAGGATATTGGCTAAACTCTGGATAAGGTGGGATCATCTCACAAACATAAGTAAAAAGTAAGAGAAGCATGAAGATGTATAAAAAGGCAATTTAACCTAGTCAGAAAATTGAGGACAGTTTCTTTAAGGAAGCATGATTGAAATACAATGTGGAGATACAGAAATGTTGACGATGATAGCAGAAGTTAGTCCGTGCTAGAAAGAGTTTAGCAATTTGAAACGCTGGGGAATCAGAATAATCAGAGAAGAACACACAAGAGCTGTCATAAAGGCTAAACTGAAAAGTTAATAGGTGTAAGATTTTGCGTGACCTTGGAGACCTTGTCTGTGATAACTGTTTTGTACCCTGGAAGCAGGATTATTTAAACAATTTGAAATAAGTTGTAGAAGTACTAATTTCTTTGTTTTTTTCTTTGTATTTTTTTCAGGTTTTTATTTAAATTTCAGTTAGTTCAAATACAGTGTAATAATAGTTTCAGGTGTACAATTTAGTGAGTCATAATTTCCATACAACACCCACGGCTCATCAAAATAAGTGTCCTTTTTAATCCCCATTACCCATTTAAGCCATCTCGCACCCACCTCCCCTTCCGGTAACCATCATTGTGTTCTCTATAGTGAAGAGTCTGATTTGCCATCCGTCTTTTTTTTCGTCTTCTATGTTTATCTGTTGTGTTTCTTAAATTCCACACACTAGTGAAATTATACAGTATTTGTCATTCTCTGACTTCATAATCCACTCTAGCTCCATACATGTTGCTGCAAATGGCAAAATTTCATTCATTTTGATTGCAGACCACCCCCCCCACACACACACGTGAAGGGGGTGGGGGGGGGGGAGAGAGAGAGAGAGAGAGAGAGAGAGAGAGAGAGAGAGAGATCTTTATCCATTTATCTGTCAGTGGACATTTGGATGCTTTCCATAATTTGGCTATTGTTGATAGTGATGCTATAAATATAGGGGTTCAGGTATCCATTCAAATCAGTAGTTTTGTATCCTTTGGGTAAAACCTATTAGTACACTTGCTGGATCAAGGCAGTTCAGTTTTGAAGTTTTTGAGAACTTCCACACTAGTCTCCAGATAGACTGCACAAGTTTGCATTCCCATGAGCAGTGCGAGAGGGTTCCCTTTTCTCTGCATCCTCACCGATACCTGCTGGGTTTTGTTTTTTTTTTTAGTTGTTAGTTTTAGCTATTATGACTGGTGTGAGGTGGTATCTCATTGTGGTCTTGCTTTGTATTTACCTGATGATGAGTGATGTTGAGCATCTTTTCCTGTGTATGTTAGACATAAGGATGTCATCTTTGGAAAAATGTAGATTCCTGTCTTTTACCTGTTTTTTAACTGAGCTGTTTTTCTGGTGTTGGGTTGTATAAGTTCTTTATGTATTTTGAATACTCACTGTTTAGCATGCATGTATTTTTGCTAACATTTTTCCCGTTCCATAGAATGGAAATGGGAAATTCTGATTTCCCATTGGAAATGCTGATTATTCCCTTCACTGTTCAGAATGTTTTTTTTCTGTATGAAGGTCCAATAATTTATTTTGCTTTTGTTTCCTTTATTTCTGGAGACATATCTAGTAAGAAGTTGCTATGGCTGAGGTCAAAGGGTTTGCTGCTTGTGTTTTTTTTTTTCTCTAGGATTTTGATGGTTTCATGTCTCATGTAGATCTTTCATCCATTTTGAACTTATTTTTGTGCATGGTGTAATAAAGTAGTCCAGTCTCACTCATTTACTTGATGCTGTCCAGTTTTAACAACACTACTTGTGGAAGAGATTGTTTTTTCCCCATTGGATAGTATTTCCTGCTGTGTCAAAGACAGTTGACCATGTACTTGTGGGGTATATTTCTGGGTTTTCTGTGGTGTTTCATTAATACATGTGTCGGGGTTTTTTTGTTGTTGTTGTGTTGTTTTGTTTTGTTTTGTTGCCAGCACCATGCTGTCTTGATTACTACAGGCTTTGCAATACAGTTTGAAGCCAGAATTGTGATGCCTACAGCTTTGCTTTTCTTTGTCAGGATTTCTTTGGCTTTGGGGATCTTTGTGATTACATATAAATTTTGGTATTGTTTGTTTAGGCTCTGAAAAATGCTGGTGGTATTTTGATTGGGATTGCATTAAATATGTATATTGCTTTGGGTAGTATACACATTATAACAATGTTTGTTCTTCTAATCCATGAGCATGGTATGCCTTTCCGTACGTTTGTGTCTTTTTCAATTTCTTATATCAGAGCTGTATAGTTTTCAGAGTACAGATCTTTTATGTTTTTGGTTACCTTTACTCCTAGGTATGTGGTGCAGTTATAAATGGGATCAATTCCTTTGTCTCTCTTTTTGCAGCTTCGTTATTCGTGTATAGAAACGCAACAGATTTCTGTACTTTGATTTTGTGTCCTATGACACTACTGAATTCATTTATCAGTTCTAACAATTGTTTTGGTAGATAGAGTCTTTGCGTTTTCCTACGTAGGGAATCATGTCATGTGCAAATAGTGAGTGTTTGACTTCTTCCTTGCCAATTTGGATTCATTTTGTTTCTGTGAATTGTCTGACTGCTGACGCTAGGGCTTCCAGTACTATGTTAAATAAATATGGTGACAGTGGACATGCCTCGTTCCTGATTATAGAGGAAAAGCTCTCAGTTTTTCCCCATTGAGATGATACTAGCTGTGGGTCTTTCTGGTATGACCTTTATTATATTGAGGCATGTTCCATGTATCCCTACTTTGTTGAGGGTTTTTAACATGAATGGGTATTGTATTTTGTCAAATGCTTTTTATGCATTTCTGGGAAGCTCATATACTTCTCTTACTTTCTTTTATTAATGTGGTGTATCACATTGATTGATTTGTGAATAATGAGCTTACCGTTGCAGCCCACGAATAAATCCTCCTTGATCAAGTTGAATGGATTTTTAAATATATTGTGATACTCCATTTGCTAGTATTTTATTGAGATTTTTTGCATTATATTCATCAGGACACTGGCCTATAGGTCTCTTTTTAGTGGAGTTTTTATCTGGTTTTTGAGTAAGGTAACACTGGCTTCATACAATGAGTTTAGGAGTTTTCTTCCATTTCTATTTTTTTTAATAGTTTGAGCAAAATAGTTACTAACTCCTCTTTCTGTGTTTGGTAAAATTCCCTTACAAAGCCATGTGCCTCTGGACTTTTATGTTTTGGAAGATTTTTTATTACTCAGTTTCTTCACTGGCTATTGGTCTCTTCAGTTTTTTTGTTTTTTTTTTTCATTTATGTTTCAGTTTTGATAGTTTTTATGTTTCTAGGACTGTATCCATTTCTTCCAGATTGTCCAACTGGTTGGAATTTAATTTTTCATAATACTCTTTTTTATAATTTCATTTCTGTGTTATTTGTGATCTCTCCTCTCTCACTGATTATTTCATTTATTTGTGTCCTTTCTCTTTTCTTTTTTTTTTTAACTTTTTTTTTTTTAACGTTTATTTATTTTTGAGACAGAGAGAGACAGAGCATGAACGGGGAAGGGGCAGAGAGAGAGGGAGACACAGAATCGGAAGCAGGCTCCAGGCTCCGAGCCATCAGCCCAGAGCCCGACGCGGGGCTCGAACTCACGGACCGCGAGATCGTGACCTGAGCTGAAGTCGGACACTTAACCGACTGAGCCACCCAGGCGCCCCTCTCTTTTCTTTTTGATAAGTCTGGCTAGGGGTTTATCAATATTGTTTTTTAGAAGAACCAGATCCTGGTTTCATTGATCGGTTTGTTCTACTGTTTTTATTGTTTTTTTTTTTTTTCATTTGCATATAAGTTATTTCTGCTTTAATCTTTGTTATTTCCTTCATTCTTCAACCTTTATTTGCTGTTCCTTTTCTTGCTCCTTTAGGTGTAAACTTAGGTTTTATATTTGAGACTTTTTTTGCTGTTTGACATAGGCCTGCATTGCAGTATTGTTCTGTTAGGACTGCTTTTGCTCCTTTTAACGTTCTAAACTGCCCTAGTTTCATTTTCATTTGCTTCCATGTATTTTTTTATTCCTTACTTTGCCTATTTAATCCATTCATTCTTTAGTAGGATGTTCTTTAGCCTCCATGTATTTGTTGTCTCTCCAAATATTTTCTTATGTTTGGCTTCATGTGTCATAGCATTATGGTCAGAAAATATGCATTATATGATGTCATTCTTTTTGTATGTGTTGAGACCTGACTTGTGACCCAGTATGGAATCTTTTCTGGAGAATGTTCCATATGCACTCAAAAGGAACGTGTGTTCTGCTGTTTTAGGATGAAATGTTGTGAATATATCTGTTAAGTTCCTCTGGTTCAGTGTGTCATTTAAAACCATTGTTTCCTTGTTGATTTTCTGGATAGATGATCTTTCCATTGCTGTAAAAGTGGGATGTTAAAGTCCCTTGGTACTATTGTATTTTTGTCAGTGAGTTCCTGTATGTTTGCTGTTAGGTGGAGTATATATTTGGGGGAGCCAGTTTAGGGCATAAACATTGACAGTTGTTAGATCGTATTGTTGAATAGGCCCGTCTATATGATACTGTGTTTTCATTGCTTGTTAACAATCTGTGGTTTAAAATCTAGTTTTTCAGGGGCACCTGGGTGGCTCAGTTGGTTGTGCGTCCAACTCTTGATTTCAGCTCAGGTCATGATCTCATGCAGAACCTGTTTTGGATCTTCTGTCTCCCTCTCTCTGCCCCTCCCTTGCTTGTTCTCTCTCTCTCTCTCTCTCTCAAAAACAAATAAACATGAAAACATTTAAAAAAATACCTAGTTTTTCTGACATAAGTATTGCTGCTCCAACTTTCTTTTGATATCCATTTCCATGAGAAACTTTCCTCCATTCCTTCATTTTCAGTCTGCAGGTGTCTTTATGTCTGAAATGAGTGATTCTTTTTCATGAGCGAGTATTATACCATTGTATTTATATACCATTGTGCCTTTATTGATTCATCAGTGAATGGACATTTGGGCTCTCTGTATAACTTGACTACTGTTGACAGTGCTGCTGCAAAGATAGGAGTGCATGTATCCCTTCTATCAGTACTTTTGCTTCCTTTGGGTCAATACCCAGTACTGCGATTGTTGGATCATAGGGTAGTTCTGTTTTTAATTTTTTCGGGGAACCTCTATTTTGGTCTCTGTAGTGGCTGCCCAAGTTTGTATTACCACCAACAATGGGAGAGGGTTTCCCTTTCTCCACATCCTTGCCAATACCTGCTGTATCTTGTATTGTTGATTTTAGCCATTGTGACAGATGTGAGGTGGTATCTCATTGTGGTTTTGATTTTTATTGCTCTGATGATGAGTGATGTTGAGCATCTTTACTTCTGTCTGTTGGCCATTTATATGTCTGCTTTGGGAAAATGTCTTTTCATGTTTTCTGATTTTTTAATTGGTTTGTTAATTTTGGTTTTGAGTTTTATAAATTCTTCACAGATTTTGAAAATTAACCCTTGAGCAGATATGTCATTTGCAAGTATCTTCTTCTAATCCATAAATTGCCTTTTCATTTTGTTGATTATTCCCTTTGCTGTGCAGAGCCTTTTGTCTTCATGAAGTCCAGATAGTTTCTTTTTCCTTTTGTTTCTCTTGTCTCAGAGATATATTTAGTTAGAAGTTGCTATGGCGAAGGTCAGAGAGGCTACAGTCTGTGTTATCTTCTTGGATTTCCATGGCTTCCAGTCTCATGTTCAGACCTTTCATCCATTTTGAATTTATTTTTATGGATGGTGTAAGAAAGTGGTCTAATTTCATTTTTGACAACACTAGTTATTGAAGAGACAGGTATTTTTTCCCCATTGGGTAGTATTTCCTGCCTTGTCAAAGATTAGTTGACCTTATAGTTGTGGCTTCATCTATGAGTTTTCTGTTCCCTTGATCTTAGTGTATGTTTTTGTGCCATCACCATACAGTCTTTATTGCCACACCTTGGTAATATGACTGTAAATCAGGAATTTCAGTTCTTCCAGCTTTGCTTTTCTTTTTCAAGACTGCTTTTACTGTTTGTGGTCTTATGTGGTTCCATACATATTTTGGGATTGTTTAGTGTAGCCCTGTGAATAATGCTGTTGGTATTTTGATAAGAATTGCATTAAGTATAGATTACTGTGGTGGTATAGACATTTTAACAGTATTAGTTTTCCGGTCCGTGGGCATGTAATGTGTCATTTCTTTGTGTCAGTTTTAGTTTCTTTCAACAGTGTTTTACAGTTTTTTCAGGGTACAGGTCTTTCACCCCCTTGGTTCGGTTTATTCCTGGGTATCTTACGACTTTGGATGTAATTGTAATGGGAGTTATTTCTTAATTTCCCTCTGTGTTGCTTTCATTATTGGTGTTTTGAAAAGCAACTGATTTCTGTGTGTTGATTTTGTATCCTGCAGCGTTACTGTATTTGTAAATCAGGTCTGGAGCATTTTGGGTTTTTTTTTTTTTTTTTCATATAGTGTATCACGTTATCTGTAAATGGTGAAAGTTTTACTTATTACTTACTTATGGAATAACTTTATTTCTTTTTTTTTTATTTGATTGGTCTCACTAGAACTTTCAGTACTATGCTGAATAAAAATGGATAGAGTAGATATCCTTGTCCTGTTCCTGAAGTTATGGGAAAAGCTGTGATATTTTCCCAGTTGAGATAGATAGCAGCTGTGGGTTTTTCATATTGGTCTTTATTATGTTGGGGTATGTCTCCTCTAAATCTACTTTGTTGAGGGTTTTTATCACTAGTGAATGCTGTAGTTTTTGAAAGGAGTCAGTCATATGGTTCTTATCCATTCTCTTATTGATGTGATGTAGCACATTGTTTTGCAAATATTGAATCACCCTTGCAGTGCCAGGAATAAATCCCCCTTGACTGTGGTAAATGATTTTTTTAAATGTGTTGTTGTATTTGGTTACCTAGTATTTTAATGAAGATTTTTGCATCTGTGTCCGTAAGGGATATTGGTCTATAGTTCTCTTTTTCAGTGGCGTCTTTATCTGGTTATGTTTTCAGGAAAATACTGGCTTCATAGAATGGATTTGGAAGTTTTCCTTTCTTCTATGTTTTTTGGCATAGTTTGGGAATAGGTTTGTACTCTTCACTCAGTTTTTGCTAGAATTTGCCAGTGAAGCCATTTGGTCCTGCACTTTTATTTGTTGGGAGATCTTTTATTGCTGATTCAGTTTCCTTGCAAGTTTTCTATGTCTTACTGTTCAACTTTTCTTACTATAGAAGTGTGGGTAGTTTATGTCTGTAGGAATTTATCCATATTATCTAGGTTGTACAATTTGTTGGCCTTTAGTTTTTCATAATAGTTCTTTCATAATTGCGTGTGATTTCTGTGGTGGTGTTTCTTGTTTCTCGTTTGTAATTTTTTTTATTTTCTTTGTGGGAGTTCTTGCTTTCTCTGTTTGGTAAAGTCTGGCTAAAGACTTGCTAGTTTTTTCAGAGAACCAACAACTCATTTAATTGATCTGATGTACGTTTTTTTTTCATTTCTGAATACTTTAATTGTCTCATGTTTATTATTTTAGCTGGCTTCAGGCTTTACATTTCCCCCCCTCGTCCCTTTAGTTGTAAGGTTAATTTGTGTATTTGAGCTTTTTATTTCTTCTTGAGGTAGATCTGTTGTATAATATAATTCCCTCTTGGGACTGCCTTTTCTACATCCCAGAGGTTTTGAACTGTCATGTTTTCATTTTCATTTGTTCCCATGTATTTTTTAAAATGTCTCCTTTGATTTCATGGCTGACTAATTCATTGTTTAGTAGAGGGCCCTTTAATCTCCATGTATTTGTGGTCTTCCTGGATTTTTGTTTTGTGGTTGACTTTAAGTTTCATGAAAAGTTGCATAGAATCATTTAACCTTTTTGTGTTTATTGAGACTTGATTTGTGTCCTAATATGCAATTTATTCTGGGGAGTGTTTCACGGGCACTTGAAAAGAATGTGCATTGTGCTGTTTTAGATTGAAATGTTCTAAAAATATACATGTTAAGTCCATCTGGTCCAGCGTGTCATTCAAAGCCATTGTTTCTTTGTTAATTATCTGCTTAGATGATCTGTCCATTGATGTGGGCTGCTAAAGTCTCTTACTATTGTTGTCTTGTTATCAGTGTATTCAGTTATGTTATTATTTTTTAACATTTGGGTTCTCGCAACTTGGCTTTAGTAAACTCCTGGAATGACAATGCTAGCGGATTAGGTGACAAGTATCTGTGGATCCCTGCCTCCTGTCTCTGTGCCTGTGCTGGAGAGCATGGAAGAAAAATGGGACCTACCAGGTCCTTTGTCTTCAGTATTCCCCAGCATGTTCCAAAATCACTATCAACAGATCTTTCTGCTTCCCTAGTATTGTATAAACTGCCATTTTATGTTATCTCTCCAAGGGCATTGTCCTTAAGGGCATTGACCAGCTATCACTCATCCTCTCAGTTCACCCAGTGCTGCTGAGTCATCTGACCTCTATAGGTCCAGGCTCTAAGTCCCACTTGTATAAGTTGACAGAATTCAGCCTGTCTGGTGTTTAAAGCCAAATGTTATGGGGTAAGTCCTCCCCATGTCAGCTCCCTGGTGTGAAGGCCTATTTCTCTACCCTCTGCACATGCAGCACCATCCTACCTGCAGGCAGCCTCCTTCCATCTTTCTGACCTTCCTGTGCTTTCAGATGCAGTTTTGTGTCTGTAGTTAGCTGTGGAGTTTGTTGTCCAGTCTTCAGGTCACTGTCTGCTTTATCGACTTGGATGTGGATGGCATCTAGTTGTAAATGTGGGATGAAGTGAGTTATGAGTCCTCCTATAGGGTCCTCCTACTCTGCCATCTTTAATGCTCCTCCCTAGAACAGTTTTTTGCTGAAGTGTTTGGGATTTTCTGTATGTAAGATCACATCATATACTTAAAATGACAGTTTTGCTTCCTTCTTCCTATTTTGATGCCTTTCTAAAATGTCTCTTAAGTAATTGCTCTGGCTAGGTCTTCCAGTACTGTATTGAAAGAGTGCTGAGTGTGGGCACCATTTTCTTGCTCCTGAGCACAGAGAAAGAAACTTGGAGGAATTTTAAAGTTGAATGTGAGCTCTGATTTCTTCTAGATGGCCTTAATGAGATTGAGGCATATTCTTTCTACACTCAATTTGTTGAGGGTTCTTACCACGATAAACTGTACTTAATACGTCAGATGCTTTCTCCGCATCTGCTGAAATGATCACACATGATTTTAATTTGTCATTCTATTTGTCTGTCACATTTATTGTTTCCTTATTTGGAACTGTCTTCACATTCCAAGGATAAATCTCACTGGTCATGGTGACTGATCCCTTAAATGTGTTGGTGAATTCAATTTGCCAGGATTTTGTTGACAAATTTTGCAATATATGGAAATTGGCTTAAACTTTAATTATTATATACATGTTGGTATACATGTAAATACATATTTTTATATTTTTATATTTTTATTTTACTTACAGTTATTTATTATATATATGTAAGTATACATGTAGATGTATATTTTTATATTTTTCTTTTATTTAAAATTATTTCCTTTCTTTGACTTTAGATTCCATTATCACATACATAAAACTGTTGATGTTATTTATATTAGTATACTATATAATTAATTGGTTGACATCATTTTGGATTAAAATTATGGGGTTGCATATCAGCTTCATTAACTGGATATTCAGATGTCTCCGAAAGTTTGGGAAGTCCTCGGCCATTGCTTCTTTATGCTTTGCACCCTCTCTGCGTCTCTTCTTCTTCTGGAACTCCATTGCATTGATGAGCAGATTGTTTCTCTTAATGCTGTTCAATTTGTAAGGTCCAGGCTGTGAGCTGTCAGCACAGAGACTGATGCAGGGCTTGAACTTAACAGACTGCGAGATCCTGACGTGAGCACAGTCAGATGCTTAACCAATGAGCCACCCAGGAATTTTTCAATTCAGTTACTGAATGTTTGAAATGGGAGTTTATTCTTAGTTCATTTTTAGCTTTTCTATCTCTGCGGTGATTGTCTTCTTTTCTTCATGCATTCCTTTTTTTTTTGTTTTTGTTTAGTTTTTACATTTTTAACTCATTGACAATGCTCATCGCACTTATTTTAAATTCTTTGCTAAGTAGGTTTTATTCCTTTCAGTTTTGTTTTGGGGGATTGCTCTTTTTTTAGTTATTCTTTTTTTTTTTCAGATTATTACTTCTTTTTTTCCCCAAATTATTATTTAAATTCCAGGTAGTTAACATACAGTGCATTATTGGTTTCAGGAATAGAATTCAGTGATTCACCACAACATGGTGCTCATCACACCATGAGCTCATCAACATGGTGCTCATCACACAAGTGTCCTTCTCAATACCCATCACCCATCTAACCCATTCCCCCCACCACCTCCCTCCATCAAATTGCAGTCTGTACTATTTTTAAGAGTCTTTCATTGTTTTTCCCCTCCTTTTGTTTTCTTTCTTCCACTTCGGTAGGGTCATCTGTTTTCTTTCTTAAATTTCATATATGAATGCAATTATGTGGTTTTAATATTTCTGTCTTTCATTTAACATAGTATGATCTACCTCCATCCATGTCACTTGCAAATGACAAGACTTAATTATTTTTTATCACTGAGTAGTATTTCATTGTATATATATCCCACATCTTCTATATTCTTCATTCATGGACATAGCTCGAGAGCTATTTCCATTGTTTGGGTACTGGTGATGCTACTGCTATAAAATTGTGGTGCATGTACCCCTTTGAATCAGAATTTTTGTATCCTTTGCATTGTTAGATGGTGGTATAGTTCTATTTTTAATTTTTTTAGTGTTTGTTTATTTTTGAGAGAAAGACAGAAAGTGAGTGGGGGAGGGGCAGGGAAAGAGGGAGACACAGAATCCCAGGCAGGCTCCAAGCTCTGAGCTGTCATCACAGAACCCAGTGTGGGGATTGAACCCATGAGCAGTGAGATCATGGCCTGAGCTGAAGCCAGATGTACCAGCTGAGCTACACAGGTGTCCCTAATTTTAATTTTTTGAAGAGCTTCCATATTGCTTCCAGAGTGGCTGCACCAGGTTGCATATCCACCTTCAGTGCAAGAGGGTTCCCCTTTGTCCACATCATCAACAGTATCCGTTTCCCGAATTGTTCATCTTAGCCATTCTGACAGGTGTTAGAAGGTGTCTCATTTTGGGGTTTGATTTGTATTTCCCTTGTGATGAGTGCCATTGAGCATCTTTTCATGTGTCGGTTAGCCATCTTTATCCAAAAAAGATAACCAGATATCTTCTTCCAAAGAAGACACTTAGTCTTCTTGTCCTCTACCCATTTCTTAATAGGTTATATTCTTTTTGGATGTTGAGCTCGATAAGTTCTTTATAGATAACCCTTTATCTGATATGTCATTTGCAAATATCCTCCCATTCTGTAGGCTGCGTTTTAGTTTTGTTGATTGTTTCCTACACTATGCAGTTTTCTATCTTGATGAAGTCCCGGTGGTTCCGTATTGCTTTTGTCTCCCTTGCCTCCAGAAATGTGCCTAGAAACAAGTTGCTACAGCTGAGGTCAAAGAGGTGGCTGCCTATGTTCTCCTCTAGAATTTTTATGGTTTCATGTTTCACATTTAGCTCTTTTATCCATTTGAAATTATATTTGTGTACAGTGTAAGAAAGTGGTACACTCTCATTCTTCTGCATCTTGCTTTCCCATTTGCCAACACCATGTGATAAAGGGACTTTTTCCTTTGGATATCTTTCCTGCTTTGTCAAAAATTAGTTAACCATACTATGGTTGTGGGTCTGTTTCTCGGTTTTCTATTGTGTTTCATTTATCTGTGTGTGTGTTTGTGCCCGGACCTTAACTGTTTTGATGACGAAAGGTTTGTAATACAAGTTGAAGTCTAGTTGTGATGCCTCCACCTTTTCTTTTCTTTTCTTTTCTTTTCTTTTCTTTTCTTTTCTTTTCTTTTTTCTTTTCTTTTCTTTTCTTTTCTTTTCTTTTCTTATTCCGGATCTATGACTGTTTGGGGTCTTCTCTGGTACTGTACACATTTTAGGAATATTTGCTCTAGCTCTGTGAAAAGTCCTGGTTATTTTTATATATATATATATATATATATATATATATAATATATATATATATATATATATATATGTATGTATGTGTGTATATACACACACACACACACACACACATACATATATGTTACATATATACAAATATATACATACATATATTTACAATATATATAAATAAATATATATTATAAATATATGTATATATATTTTAAATATATCTATATTTAACATCTTAACAGTATTTTTGGTTCTCTTTCCTTTTCATTTTTTAAATTTTCATCCAAATTCGTTAGTGTATAGTGCAACAATGATTTCAGGAGTAGATTCCTTAGTTCCCCTTACCTATTTAGCCCATCCCCCCTCCCCAAGCCCCTCCCATAACCCTCAGTTTGTTCTCCTTATTTATGAATCCCTTATGTTTACTCCCGCTCCTTGTTTTTATATTATTTTTGTTCCCCTTTCCTTATGTTCATCTGTTTTATGTCTTAACAGCCCTCATACGAGTGAAGGCATATGATTTTTGTCTTTCTCTGACTAATTTCACTTAGCATAATACCCTCCAGTTCTAGCCACATAGTTGCAAATGGCAAGATTTCATTCTTTCTGATGGCCGAGTCATACCCCGTTGTATGTATATACCACATCTTCTTTATCCATCCATCCATCGATGGGCATTTGGGCTCTTTCCATACTTTGGCTGTTGCTTACAGTGCGGCTATAAACATGGGGGTGCATGTGTCCCTTCGAAACAGCACACCGTATCCCTTGGATAAATGCTTAGCAGTGCAATTGCTGGGTCATACAGTAGTTCTATTTTTAGTCTTTTGAGGAGCCTCCATACTGTTTTCCAGAGTGGCTGCACCAGCTTGCATTCCTACCAACAATGCAAAAGTGATTCTCTTTCTCTGCTACCTCACCAACATCGGTTTTTGCCTGAGTTGGTAACGTGACTATACTGACAGGTGTAAGGTGGTATCTCATTGTGGTTTTGATTTGTATTTCCCTGATGATGAGTGATGTTGAGCATTTTTTCATGTGTTGGTTGGCCGTCTGGATGTCTTCTTTGGAGAAGTGTCTACTCATGTCTTTTGCCCATTTCTTCAGTGGATTATTTGATTTTTGGGTGTTGAGTTTGATAAGGTCTTTGTAGATTTTGGATACTAACCCTTTATCTGATATGTCATTTGCAGATATCTTCTCACATTCTGTGGGTTGCCTTTTAGTTTTGCTGATGGTATCCTTCGCTTTGCAGAAGCTTTTAATTTTGATGAGGTGCCCGTGGTTCATTTTTGCTTTTGTTTCCCTTGCCTCTGGAGATGCATTGAGTTAGAAGTTGCTGCGGGCAAGATCAAAGAGGTTTTTTCCTGCTTTCTCCTCGAGGATTTTGATGGCTTCCTTTCTTCCATTGAGGTCTTTCATCCATTTTGAGTTTATTTTTGTGTATGGGGTAACAAAATGGTCCAGGTTCATTCTGCTGCGTGTCGCTGTCCCGTCTTCCCAGCACCACTTGCTGAAGAGACGCTCTTTATTCCATTGGATATTCTTTGCTGCTTTGTCAAAGATTAGTTGGCCGTTCATTTGTGGGTCCATTTCTGGGTTCTCTTTTCTGTGCCATTGATCTGAGTGTCTGTTCTTGTGCCAGTACCATACTGTCTTGATGATTAGAGCTTTGTAGTGTAGCCTGAAGTCTGGGATTGTGAGGCCTCCCGCTTTGGTTTTCTTTTTCAAGATTGCTTTGGCCATTTGGGGTATTTTCTGGTTCCATACAAATTTTAGGATTGTTTGTTCTAGCTCTGTGAAGAATGCTGGTGTTATTTTGATAAAGATTGCATTGATTATATAGATTGCTTTGGGTAGTATTGACATTTTAACAATATTTGTTCTTCCTATGGAGCATGGAATCTTTTCCATTTGTGTGTGTGTGTGTGTGTGTGTGTGTGTGTGTGTGTGTGTGTGTCTTTTCAATTTCTTCCATAAGCTTTCTATTGTTTTCAGTGTATAGATTTTCTACCTCTTTGGTTAGATTTATTCGTAGGTATTTTATGGGTTTTTGCGCAACTGTCAATGGGATCGATTCCGTCATGCCTCTTCCTGTCGCTTCATGCTTGGTGGATAGGAATGGAACCGATTTCTGTACATTGACTTTATATCCTGCAACTTTGCTGAATTTATGAATCAATTCTAGCAGGTTTTTGGTGGAATCTTTTGGGTTTTCCATATAGAGTATCATGTCGTCTGTGAAGAGTGAATTTTTGACCTCCTCCTGGCTGATTTGGAAGCCTTTTATTTCTTTGTGTTGTCTGATGGCAGAGGCTAAGACTTCCACTACTATGTTGAGTAACAGTGGTGAGAGTGGGCATCCCTGTCTTGTTCCTGACCTTAGGGGGAAAGCTCTCAGTTTTTCCCCATTGAGGATGATATTAGCGCTGGGTCATTTATCCATGGATTTTTTCGATCTCGAGGTATGCTCCTTCTATCCCTACTTTCTTGAGGGTTTTTATCAAGAAAGGATGCTGTATTTTGTCAGATGTTTTTTTCTTAGTCTCTTGAGAGGATCGTGTGGTTCTTGTCCTTTCTTTTATTGATGTGATGATTCACATTATTTGTTTTGTGGATATTGAACCAGCTCTGCATCCCAGGTATAAATCCCACTTGGTTGTGGTGAATACTTTTTTTAAATGTATTGTTGAATCCAGTTGCCTACTAGCTTGTTGAGGATTTTTGCATCCATGTTCATACTTTTAAATGTATTCTTTTAATGTATTTAATGTATTTTTAATGTATGGTTGGCTAATATCTCGGTGAGGAATTTTGCGTCCATGTTCATCAGGGAAATTGGTCTATAGTTCTCCTTTTTAGTGGGGTCTCTGGTGTTGGAATCAAGGTAATGCTGACTTCATAGGAAGAGTTTGGAAGTTTTCCTTCCATTTCTGTGTTTTGGAACAGCTTCAAGAGAATAGGTGTTCACTCTTCGTTAAATGTTTGGTTGAATTCCCCCGGAAAGCCCTCTGGCCCTGGACTCTTGGTTTTGACAGGTTTTTTATTACTGATTCAATTTCCTTACTGGTAATGGGTGTGTTCAAATTTTCTATTTCTTCCTGTTTCAGTTTTGGCAGTGTATATGTTTCTAGGAATATGTCCACTTCTTCCAGATTGCCCCTTTTATTGGCATGTAATTGCTCGTAATGTTCGCTTATTATGGTTTTTATTTCTGCTGTGTTTGTTGTGATCACTCTTCTTTCATTCTTGATTTTATTTATTTGGGTCCTTTTCTTTTTCTTCTTGATCAATCACTCTAGTTGTTTATCAATTTTGTTAATTATGTCATAGAAATAGCTTCTGGTTTCATTGATCTGTTCTACTGGGTGTTTTTTTTTTTTTCTGTTTTGTTTTGTTTCTTTTTTTTTTGTTTGGTTTTTTTTGGTTTCGATAGCATTGATTTCTGCTCTGATCTTTATTATTTCCTGTCTTCTGCTGGTTTTGGGTTTTATTTGCTGTTCTTTTTCCAGCTCCTTAAGGCGTAAGGTTAGGTTGTGTCTCTGAGATCTCTCTTCTTTCTTTAGGGAGGCCTGGATTGCTGTATACTTTCTCCTGATGACAGCCTTTGCTGCATCCCAGAGGTTTTGGGTTGTGGTATTATCATTTTCATTGACTTCCATATACTTTTTAATTGCCTCTTTAACCGCTGGGTTAGCCCATTCATTCTTTAGTAGGATGTTCTTCAGTCTCCAAGTATTTGTTACCTTTCCAAATTTTTTTCTTGTGGCTGATTTAGAGTTTCATAGCATTGTGGTCTGAAAATATGCATGGCATGATCTCGATCTTTTTGTACTTACTTAGGGTTGATTTTTGTCCCAGTATATGCTCTATCCTGGAGAACGTTCCAAGTGCACTGGAGAAGAATGTATATTCTGTTCTTTAGGATGAAATGTTCTGAAGTCCATCTGGTCCAGTGTGTCATTCAAAGCCATTGTTTCCTCATTGATTTTTTGATTAGATGATTTGTCCATTCCTCTGATTGCAGTATTGAAGTCTCCTCCTGTTTTGGTATTATTATGATGAGTGTCTTTATGCTTGTGATCAATTAATTTATGTATTTGTGTGTTGCCACATTTGGTGCATAAATGTTTAGAATTGCTAGGCCTTCTTGGTGGATAGGCCCCTTGATTATGCTATAATGCCCTTCTGCATCTCTTGATACAGGATTTATTTTAAAGTCTAGATTGTCTGAGAAGTGTGGCTACTCCGGCTTTCTTTTGTTGAACATTAGCATGATAGATGGTTCTCCATCCCCTTATTTTCATTCTGAAGGTGTCTTTAGGTCTAAAGTGGGTCTCTTGTAAACAGCACATAGATGGATCTTTTTTCTTATCCATTCTTTTACCCCGTGTCTTTTGATTGGAGCATTGAGTGCGTTGATGTTTAGAGTGACTACTGAAAGATACGAAATTATTGTCATTGTGTTTCTTGTAGAGTTGGAGTTTCTGGTGGTGTTCTCTGGTCCATTCTAGTCTTTGTTGGTTTTGGTCTTTTTTTTTTTTTTTTTTCATCTTTTCTCCCCTCAGAGAGTCCCCCTTAAAATTTATTGCAGGGATGTTTTAGTGGTCACAAACTGTAATTTTTGTTTGCCTGGGAAACTTTTTCTCTCTCCTTCTATTTTGAAGGACAGCCTTGCTGGATAAAGAATTCTTGGCTGCATATTTTTCTGATTCAGCACATTGAATATATCCTGCCACTCCTTTCTGGCCTGCCAAGTTTCTGTGGATAGGTTTGCTGCAAACCTGATCTGTCTTCCCTTGTAGTTTAGGGACTTTTTTTTCCCTTGGTGCTTTCATGAGTCTCTCCTTGCCTGAGAGAGAATGTCCTCCTTTGTCTCTCCTTGTGAATTTGACTATGATATGCCTTGTTGAGGGTCATTTTTTGTTGAATCTAATGGGGGTCCTCTGTGCTTTCTGGATTTTGATGTCTGTGTCTTTCCCCAGGTTAGGAAAGTTTTCTGCTATGATTTGCTCACCTAACCCTTCTACACCTATTTCTCTCTCTTCCTCTTCTGGGACGCCTATGGTTCTGATGTTGTTCCTTTTTAATGAGTCACCAATTTCTCTAATTCTTCAGTCGTGCTCTTTTGCCCTGATCTCCCTTTTTTTCTGCTTCATTATTCTCCATAAGTTTGTCATCTATATCCGTGATTCTGTGTTTTGCGTTGTCCATCCTTGACGCCACAGCATCCATCTGTGATTGCAGCTCCGTTATAGCATTTTTAATTTCATTCTATTTTTTGCTGCTTTTATCTCTGCAGAAAGGATTTCTAATCTATTTTTGACTCCAGCCAGTATTCTTATTACCGTGATTCTAAATTCTGGTTCAGACATCTTGCTTGTATCTGTTGGTTAAATCCCTGGCTGTTGTTTCTTCGTGCTCTTTCTTTTGGGGTGAATTCCTGCTGAATTCTGTGGTTCAGGTTTTTCAGATTGATGTGTTAATCCTCCAATCCGTTTTCTAGGTGTGCAGAATGGTTTAGTGTTGGTCTGATTGTATTTCATGGACTCGAGATACACAAAAAACTTCCATGCTGTCCCCATTCCTGGTTATATTTTAGTAGGGGTTACATTAACTGTATAGATTGCTTTGAAATTTTAACCATGTTTGTTCTCCAGTTCATGAGCATGGAATGTTTTTCAAATTCTTTGTGTCATCCTCAATTTTTTTCACCAGAGCTGTATAGTTTTCAGAGTACTGGTCTTTTACCTCCTTAGGTACAATTATTCTTAGGTGTGTTATGTATGGTTTTGGTGCATTGAAATGGGATCAATTCTTGGATTTCTTTTTCAGCTCCTTCATTGATGGTATGGAGGAATGCAACAGACTTCTGCATGTTTATTTTATATCCTGTGACTTTGCTGAATCATATATTAGCTCTGCCATTTGGTGGAGACCTTTGGGTTTTCAACATAAAATATCATGTTGTCTTCATATAGTGAAAATTTGAATTCTTCCTTGCCAATTTGGATGCCTTTTATTGCTTTCTGTTGTCTTGTTGCTGAAGCTAAGATTTCTGTACTATGTGAAATAGTAATGATGGGAGGGATATCGTTGTCTTTTTCCTAACTGTACAGCAAAAGTTGGCAGTTTTTCCCCATTGAGGATGATATTAACTGTGGGTCCTTTGTATACAGCCTTTATGATGTTGAAGTATGTTCCACCTGTCACTACTTTGTTGAGGGTTTTTGTCACAAAAGAATGCTGTATTTTGTCTAATGGTTTTTCTGCCTCTGTTGACAGGATAATAGGGTTCTTCTCCTTTCTTCTGTTAATGTGGTGTATCACGTTCATTGATTTGCAGATATTGAACCAGCCCCATAATTCGTGTTAAATAACTCTTCTAATGTGCTGTTGGATTTTATTTGCTAACATCCTGTTGAGAATTGTTGCATCCATGTTCATCAGGGGTACTGGCCTGTAATTCTCCTTGATGGTGGGGTCTTTGTCATTTTTGGAACCAAGGTAATGCTGGCTTCAGAGAATGAGTTTAAAAGTTTCCCTTCCATTTCTGTTTTTGTTTTTTGTTTTTGGTTTTCTGGAACAGTTTGACAAGAGTTGGTATTAACTCTTCTTTAAATGTCTGGTAGAGTTTCCCTGGGACGGCATTTGGCCCAGGACTCTTGTTTATTGAGAGATTTTTGATCACTAATTCACTTTATTTGTTGATTTTGGGTCTGTTAAAAGTTTCTATCTCTTCCTGTTTCGGTTTTGATAGTTTATATGTTTCTAGGAATTTTTCCATGTGTTCCAGATTGCCCAGTGCAATGGCATATAATGTTTCATAATATTCTCTTGTAATTGTAGTTTTGTGGTGTTGGTTGCGATTTCTCTCTTTCCATTCATGATTTTATTTATTTGGGTCCTATGTCTTTTCTATTTAAGTGGCTAGGGACTTATGGATTCCGTTAATTCTTTCAGAAAACCAGCTCTTAGTGTCCTTCATCTGTTCTGTGATTCTTTTTGTTCGTTTCTATATTGTTTATGTCTGCTCAGATATTTATTATTTCCCACCTTCTGTTGGCTTTAGGCTTTATTTGCTGCTCCTTTTCTAGCAACTTTAGAAAAGGTTAGGTTGTATACATGGGACCTTTCTTGCTTCTTGAGATAGACCTGAATGAATTGCAGTGTGCTTCCCTGTTACGACTGCCTTGGCTGCATCCCAAATTTTGGATTGTTTTTTTTTGTTTGTTTGTTTTTTCATTTTCACTTCTGTTTCCTTTTTGATTTCCTCTTTAATTTCCTGGTTAGCCGAGTCATTCCTTAGTAGGATGATAACTTAAGGTCCAGATAGTTGAGGACTTTTCCAAAGTTTTTATTTTGGTTGATTTTGAGTTTTATAATGTTGTGGTTTGAAAATATGATACTGCATCTAAGATCTTAATGTTTTGGTACTTGTTGGGGGCTGATTTGTGACCCAACATGTGATCCATTCAGGAGAATGTTCGTATGTGCCTTAAAAAATGGGCGTTTTGATGCTTTAGGGAGAAATGTTCTGAATATATTTGTTAAGTCCATTTGGTCCAGTGTGTCATTCAGCGCTGTTGTTTCCTAGTTGATTTTCTGCTTGCAAGACTGTGATTTCCTGTTACCCCCAGAGTATGCCTGCAGCATACTAATACATAAGCTGTGGTGTTTGCCTCTTTTTAGTACCTTCCAAACTGTACTTCCACACTGACGGTCTTTTTGGTACTCTAATTCAGATGAAACTTCACCACTCCCTCATGTACCCTCCAGACAGCCACAATACTAGATGTATGGCTTACACTTTTGTTTTTATCCCACAGAAGGAGCTCTGTTCCCACAGAAGTTGCATCATGGTATGCTGGCTAGTAGCAGAGGAATTTGCAAAATGTCATGAGTTTTCCTACCCGTTTTTCTGGTCTGTTTATTCTCCACTAACTCATGTGTTGTATCTTCTGTACTGTATAGTTCTTACAAAGGTATCTTGTTTTGAATGTTGTTATGTCCATGTGTCTAATTGGTGGTCTGAATATCCCTAGTCTGTCATCTTTCTGATGCATCTTTAATATTTCAAGTTGTATTTAGATTTAATTTTTGACCTACTGTGTGCTCTGTGCTGGAAAATATTCCAGTGCCATTGGAAAGAATCTGTCATCTACTCCTTGATGACTCATCTCTGCATCTTTTGGGTTTGTTGATATATTGCATTCTTTTTTTGTTGTTGTTGTGTATGTGTGTGTGTTCTACTTCTTTAGTAGTCCTTTATCTAATTGTTCTATGTATTATTGAAAGCAGAATATTGATGGCTTCCTTTGTAATTTTAGGATTATGTACTTTGTGGCTCTTGGTTATGTGTGTATTTTCATTTTTATATAGTTTTAATGGCTTTGCCTGTTATTAATATATAATGTTCTCTGTTGCTAGTTATAATTTTTTATGTAAACGCCGTTCTGTAGGATGTAGTGTAGTTAGTCACCCAAGTTTGCCTATATTATCAGCATGAAATACATTTTTCCATTATTTCCTTCAACCTACACTTCTTTAAAAAGGGTGTTTTATATACATCATGGATGGATGATTTCTTAAATGCATCTGTCAGTCTCTGCTGTCTGTTGAAGAGTTTATTATACTTACATATACATTATTTATAGCATGGTTTTGAAAATATATATTGTTGTCAAGTTGGCTAACATACAGTGTGTAGAGTGTGGTCTTGGTTTTGGGGGATAGATTCCCTTGGTTCATCACTTACATATAACACCCAGTACTCATCGCAACAAGTGCCCTCCTCAGTGCCCATCACCCATTCCCCCCTGCCCAGTAACTCTTAGTTTCTTCTCTGTATTTAAGAGTTTCTTATGGTTTGCCTCCCTCCCTTTCTGTTTATAACTATTTTTGCTCTTCCCTTCCCCCCTTGCCCGCCTTCCCCCTTTCAAGTTCCACATATGAGTGAAAACATCTGATATCTGTCTTTCTCTGACTGACACATTACACTTAGCATGATACCCTTCAGTTCCATCCTTGTTGCTGCAAAAGGCAGGATTTCATTCTTTGTCATTGCCAAGTAGTGTGCCATTGTATATATAAACCAAATCTTCTTTATCCATTCATCAGTCGGTGGACATTTAGGCCCTTTCCATAATTTGGCTATTGTTGAAAGAACTGCTGTAAACATTGGAGTACATGTGCCCCTATGAATCAACACGTCTGTATCCTCTGGATTAATTCCTAGTAGTGCTATTGTTGGGTCGTGTTAGTTCTATTTTTAATTATTTGAGGAACCTCCACACTGTTTTCCAGAGCAGCTGCACCAATTTGCATTACCACCAACAGTGCAAGAGGGTTCCTGTTTCTCCACATCCTCACCAGCATTTATAGTTTCCTAATTTGTTCATTTTAGCCACTCTGACCAGCGTGAGGTGGTATCTCTGTGTGGGTTTGATTTGCATTTCCCTGATGATGGGGGGACACTAAGCATCTTTTCATGCTTCTGTTGGCCATCTTGGTGTCTTCTTTGAAAAAGTGTCTGTTCATGTCTACTGCCAGCTTCTGCACTGGATTATTTGTTTTTCATGTGTTGAGTTTGGTAAAGTTCTTCATAGATTTTGGATACTAATCTTTTATCCTGTACATCATTTGCAAGTATCTTTTCCCATTCCGTTAGTTGCCTTTTGGTTTTGTTAATTGTTTCCTTTTCGGTGCAGAAACTTTTTATCTTGATGATATCCCGGTAGTCCTTTTTGCTTTTAATTCCCTTGCCTTTGGAAATGTATGGAGCAAAAAATTGCCGTCTGTGGCTGAGGTCAAAGAGCTTGTTGTCTCTAAGGCAAACTCTCTAAGGTTTTGATGGTTTTATTTCTCATATTTGGGTCTTTCAACCATTTTGAGTTTATTTTTGTGTATGATGTAAGAAAGTGGTCCAGTTTCATTCTTCTGCATATTGGTGTCTAGTTCTCCGAGCACCGTTTGCTAAAGAACTGTCTTTTTTCCATTGGATACTCTTCCCTGCTTTGTCAAAGGATAGTTGGTCCTACATTTGTAGGTCCAATTCTGGAGTCTCTATTCTACTCCATCGATCGATGTGTCTGTTTTTGTGCCAGTACTGTACTATGTTGATGATTACAGCTTTGTAGTAGAGGCTAAAGTTTGGGATTTTTGTGCCTCCCCCTTTGGTTTTCTTTTTTAACATTACTTTGGGTATTTGGAGTTTTTGTGGTTCCGTAAAAGTTTCAGGATTGTTTGTCCTAGCTTTGATAAGAATGCCAGTGCAATTTTGATTGAGATTTCATTGAATGTGTAGATTGCTATGGGCAGTATTAAAATTTTAACAATATTGTTTTCTTCCAATCCACGAGCATGGAATATTTTTCCATCTCTTTGTGTCTTTTTCAGTTTCCTTTATAGGTTTTCAATAGTTTTCAGCATACATATTTTTTACATCTTTGGTTAGACTTATTTTTATGTGTCTTACGGATCTTGGTACAATTGTAAATGGGATCATTTTTTTTTTTAATTTATTCTGTCGCTTCCTTACTGGCATTGTATAGAAGTGCAAATGATTTCTGTACATTTTTATACCCTGCGATTTTTCTGAATTCATGTATCAGTTCTAGCAGCTTTTTGGTAGAGTCTTCCAGGTTTTCCATGTCGAGTAATCATGTCATCTGCAAAAGTGAAACTTTGACTCCTTTTTCTCCAATTTTGATGCCTTTTATTTCATTTTGTTGTCTGATTGCTGATGCTAGGACTTCCAAAACTATGTTAAACAACAGTAGTGAGAGTGTACATCCATGTACTCCTGAGCTCAGGGGGGAAGCTGTCAGTTTTTCCCCACTGTGAGGATGATACTAGTTATGGGGTTTCATATATGGCTTTTATGATGTTAAGGTATGTTCTTTCTATCCCGACGTTCTTGGGGGTTTTTGTTAAGAAAGTATGCTGCATTTGGTCAAATGCTTTTTTGCATCTATTGATAAGATCATACGGTTATTATCGTTTCTTTTATTAATGTCATGTGTCACATTGATAGATTGTCAAATGTTGAATGAGTCGTGTAGCCCAGGAATGAATTCCACTTGATCATGGTAAATGATTCTTTTTATATGCTGTTGAATTTGATTTGCTGGTATCTTGTTGAGAATTTTTGCATCTGTGTTCATCAGGGATATTAGCCTGTAGTTTTCCTTTTTTTGTAGGGTCTCTGTTGGGTTGGGGAATAAGGTAATGCTGGCTTCAGAGAATGAGTCCAGAAATTTTCCTCCTGTTTCTGTTTTTTGGATAGCTTGAGAAGAATAGGTATTAAATGTGCTTTAAATATCTGCTAGATTTCTCCAGGGAAACCATCTGGTCCAGGCTTTGTATTTGTTGGGAGATTTTTGATAACTGATTCAATTTCTTCACTGTTCACATTTTCTACTTCTTCCCATTTGAGTTTTTGTAGTATGTGGGTGTCTAGGAACTTGTCCATTTCTTCCAGAGTGTCCAGTTTTTTTGGCATATAATTTTTTATAGTATTCTCTGATAATTGCTTGTATTTCTGACGGGTTGGTTGGGATAAATCCATTTGCTTTCATGATTTTATCTATTTGGATCCTCTCTCTTTTTGAGAGGTCTGGCTAGCGGTTTATCAATTTTGTTTTGTTTTGTTTTATTTTGTTTTTAATCTGCTCTTAATTTGATTAAGAAATTAAGATGATCTGGATTTTTGTTTTTGTTTTTGAGTTCTATATTGTTTACTTCTGCTCTGATCTTTATTATTTCTCTTCTTCTGTTGGATTTAGGGTTTCTTTGTTGTTCTGCTTCTAGTTCCCGTATGTGTGCTGTTAGATTTTGTATTTGGGTTTTTATTATTTCTTGAAATAGGTCTGGATTGCAGTGTATTTTCCTCTTAGGACTGCACTGCTACATCCCAAAGCATTTGAACCGTTACTTTTCATTTTCATTTGTTTCCATATTTAAAAATATTTCTTCTTTCAATGTCCATTTGACCCATTCATTCTTTAGTAGGATGTTCTTTCATCTCCATGCACTTGGGGGGTTTTCCAAACTTCATCCTGTGGTTGATTCCAAGTTTCATAGCATTGTGACCTGAAATGTGCTGGTATGATATCAATTCTCTTATATTTATTGTGGGCTGTTTGTGACGCATTATGTGAACTATCTTGGAGAATGTTCCCTGTGCACTTGAGAAGAACGTATATTCTGCTGCTTTGGGATGAAAAGTTCTGACTATATCTGTGAAGTACATCTGGTCCAGTGTATCCTTCAGGGCCACTGTTTCTTTATGGATTGTCTGCCTAGATGATCTGTCCCTTGTTGTAAGTGGAGTGTTAAAATCCCCTGCAGTTACCACACTGTTACCAATACGATTGCTTAAGTTTGTGATTAGTTGTTTTATGTATTCGTGTGCTTCTGAATTCAGTGCTTAAACATTTATAATTGTCAGTTCTTGACCCCTTAATTGTAATATAATGTGTTTCCTCATTTCTTGTTACAATCTTTAGTTAAAATCTAGTTTTTCTGATATAAGTATGGTTACTCCAGCTTTCTTTTGACTTCCAGTAGCATGACAGATGGTTCTCCATCCCCCACTTTCAATCTGAAGGTGTCCTCAGGTTTAAAATGGGTCTCTTGTAGACCGCAAATAGATGGGTCTTGTAGACCGCAAATAGATGGGTCTTCTTTTTTTATCCATTCTGATACTTTATGTCTTCTGTTTGGAGCATTTAGTCCATTTACATTAAGTGTTGTTTTTGAAAGATATGGATTTAAAATCACTGTAATTTGTAGGTTTCATGCTTGTAGTGATGTCTCTATTCCTTTGTGGTCTTTGCACCTTTGCACTCACAGTCCTTTTGCAGGGCTGGTTAGTTGGTGATGAACTCCTTCAGTTTTTGTTTGTCTGGGAAAACCTTTATATCTCCCTCTATTCTGAATGACAGGTTTGCTGGATAAAGGATTTTTGGCTGCATAGTTTTCTTGTTCATCACATTGACTGTTTCGTGCCACTCCCTTCTGGGCTAGAAAGTTTTAATAGGTAGGTCTGTTGCTACCTTGTGTTTATCCTTGTAGGTTAGGGCCCATTTGTTCCTAGCTGCTTTCAGTTTTCTCTCTTTGTATTGAATTTTGACAGTTTCACTATAATATGTCATACAGAAAATTGATTCTTACTCTATCCGAGGGGAGTTTTCTGCGCCTCCTGCATTCCAGTGTGTGTCTCCTTCCCTGTATTGGGGAGTTTCTCAGTAATGATTTGTGCAAGCACACCTTCTTCGGCCCCTTTCTCTCTCTCTTCTTCTGGAACTCCTGTGATGCGGATATCATTATGTTTCATTGAATCACTTAGTTCTCTTAATTCTTCCCTGGTGGTTGAGAATTTTTTTTATCTCTGTATTTCTCAGTTTCATCTTTTTCCATAATTTTCTCTTCCATTTCACTTATTCTCCCTTTGTCTCTTAGTCACTACCTCTAGATTATTTTGCACCTTATTTACAGCATTTTTAATTCATTATGTCCATTTTTTAGTGCCTTCATCTCTGCAGCAGTGGATGTCTAATGTCTTCTGTGCGTTTTTGAAGCCCGGCGATTAACCTTACAATTGTTACTGTAAATTCTTGTTCAGTTACATTGTTTCTATCTGTTTTGATAAAGTGTTTAGCTATCACTTCTTCTTGGAATTTCTTTTGAGGAGAATTCTTCCGTTTCATCATTCGGCTAGTTTTCTGTCTCTTATGTGGTTGAAAAACTTGTTACGTGCTCTGCACTTGTGAGCGCTACGATATTATAGAAGGATTATACCGTGTCGAGAGCCTGGCCCTACATGACATGTTTTTTGGAGAGTGTTACTTGCTGTCTGTTGTGGTGACTTTAGTTGCTTTGTCTCCCTTCTCATAGTGATGTTTTGGACCTTCCACCAGGTTTTCTTTGATTTGTTCCTTGAAGTAGCCCTGGAAAGGAAAACAAACAAAAAGAAACATAAAGCAATAACAAACAAAGAAAAACAAAAAAGAAACAAAGCAAAAGCATGAAAACAAAACATAAACAAAATCAAAAAACTATAAACACTAGCTACAACGAAATAACACTAGCTAAACTAAATGGGCAGTGTTGATGGCGTAGGCCTTATCCCATACAAAGAGAGAAGTGACAGGGGCGGGAGAAAAGAAAAAAATAAATAAAATTGACCACACAGAGAAATTTAATTATTGCTTGTTAAGGAATCTTGCCAATTTGATGTTTACTTTCTGTGCATTTTGTGTCTTCTGTTTCACAGTTTCTCCCTTATTGTTTCATTTTGTGTTTAACTGAATTCATTTTGTGCTTTGAATTCTTTCTCACACAACGTTTTATCTACATCTTTTATTTTCCTAAGTGTTCCTTTGGAAATAGAAATGAGTATCTTAGGGGCACCTGGGTGGCTCGGTCAGTTAAGTGTACAAGTCTTTTTTGCGCCTAAAGTCATGCACTCTCAACAGTTCACACATTGAGTCCTGTGTGGCTGTCTGTAGAGCCTGCCAGAGATTCTGTCTCTCCCTTTCTTTCTGTCTGTCCCCTCTCTTGCATGGTCCCTGTCTTAAAATAAATAAATAAACTTTATAAGAAATTAGTATCTTAAACTTACAAAGTGCAGTAGTTCAAATTAACAGGAACTGAGATCTGATATTACCCCAAAATTTTAGTCCTGTATTTTAGTCCTGTATTTATGTTATTACAAAAGTTATCTTCATATATTGCGTGGCCAATATCATATATAGAATATGTATGTATATACATAATATATAAATATAAATGTAGTATTTGTAATATGTACTTTTATGATATATTTATATATTTCATGATATATTTATAAGACTCTATGTAAATTTAATAAATATATAGTATGAAAATTATTGCAAAAAGCATATATAATGTACCATGTAATATATAATAATATAGAAATGTATATGTAATGTATGTGAAATATGTGTATGTGTAATAAATGTAACTCTGTGTGTATGTTATGCATGTGTTTATGCTATATATAGTACATTATGTACAGTTGTGGATATACTTGTAATGTATATTATGATAAATATTGCTTTCTTCAATGAATCATGTAGGAAATAGAGGAGTTCCAAGCCAAAAATATAATACTGCTGGGTTTATATTTACCTATGTAGCCTCCTTTATCAGCGTTCCTTATTTCTTCTTAGACCTTTGATATACCATCTGTTAAGCTTGAAAAGTCTTCCTTTATCATTTCTTGTAGGACAGAGCTAACTGAATCCAGCCCCTCACCATTTTTGGTCTTACTGTCTCTTTCATTTTTGAATTACTTTTTAGGAATATAGATTTTGTATTTGAGGTTTTTCCCTTTTATTAGTTATATTGTCCCACTGTCCCGGTTTTTTGGAGATATCAGTCATATTATTGAGTGTTCTTTTATGAACAAATCATGTTTATCTAGGTGTTTTGAAAATTGTCTTTAGACATTTTTATTATAATGTGGTGCAGTGTAGAACTGCTTGAATTTAACCTATTTGGAGTTAATTCAGCTTCTTGCATGTGTAGGTTATTGTCTGCCATTTAATATAGCAAGTATTATTTCTTCCCATTTGTCACTATTTTATCTCTGAGCTTCGCTAATTATACATTGGCACACTTAACCCATGTCCGGAGGTATTATATTTTCTGCTTATTTTTCTTCATTGTTTTTCTTTGTGACTGTCACATTGGATGCTTTTATTTGATTGGTTTTCATGATTATGTATAAGATAGTGGATTTATAGTCATTTTTGTAAGTCTAATGTCTACACTCCCTCCCAAAGAGTTTCTGTTAATTTCTTTTTCTTATAAATTGCCATATTTCCGTACTTTCTGTATGTCTTACAGCTTTTGTTAAAAATGGCAATTTTCCATCTAAATAAAAATAGTATTCCTTTTTTGGGATATCTCTGAAGTATCTATTACTGTAGTTTAGACCAGTGCTAGTTATTTTATGTTTTACTAATAAATGGTAACTCTAGAAAGAAGATATTCTCCCTGTCCAGCCTTTGTTGTTGCCTCTTGTGAGCTGAAGTTGTCCACTTGTTTTGTGATTTTCCTACCATTTTTTCAGAGTATATTTTCTCTGGTGTGTGGTAATGAAGGCTCCTTTGAATTATCTCAGTAGGTACTGGTAACGGACAGATTTTCTGAAACCCTTGAAAAGAGAAAAAAACACACACAGACAGACACAGATAGGATAAGGGAAAAGAAAAAAGAAGGAAAAAGAAAAGCTTATATTGGTCTTTTAAAATTGGTTCTGTGTTAGGTAATTTTTTTTTTTTACTCTCAGTTATGATAATGTTTTCTTAGTAGCTTTTCTGTTCTGCTTTCACTGAGCCTGAATTTAAAGAGGTAAAATAATGAATTTAAAGAGGTAATAATTTGACACAATTTTTTCTTAACGTGCCTTCTGACTTGGGCTTATGAGTGGCCTTACTAGGCCATACAAGTGAGCCTACTAGATTTCCTTAACTTGCCTGTGCTTTTCATATTTATTATTCCTGAATATTCCACTTTCTGGCTTTACCTCCTAGTCTGTCGGCATGTATAATTTTTTCCCCAATGGTTATTTGTGTTTCAGAGAGGAAAAGTGTACTTATTTGTCTGTGAATGTTTTTGGCAAGCTTGCTTTGTATGGATGCTCACACAGATAAGAGTTGAGTCAGTTACTCTAGGTTACCTAAATCCAGTCCAAACATGATTCGTTGGGAACCAGGAACTCACAGTAGAAGCACAAACAGTCATGTACAGGATTTTTTTTGAACAGGAAAATGGGTAGAATTTGACTGAGGTAAAATACCATATGTACTATATTCTGGTTAAATATTCACTTGGTTGATAAGAACCTTTGGCTATCTCTTAGAACTTTGATGAGGCATATTCTTGACACTTTCCCAAGATTTATCAGTGTTTATTTCAGGGAAAAGGACTCTTGTAGTTCCCTGCTTGGTGGTGTTCTCCAATGCCACCTATAATTGGTTGTTTTAAATATTTTACAGAATGTGGAACTGCTTTCACTAATAAACTTCAAGGAATGTTTAAAGATATGGAGCTTTCCAAAGATATCATGATTCAGTTAAAACAGGTATTCCTAGCCTAAGAGATTTTTTAATGTAGTATAAAGTTCTTGAATGGTTTGGTTCCCTTAAGATTTATACTTACATTAGAGACATATTAAAGGAAGTTTAAATAAGACTCCACTTTTTGTGTTTTTTGAAAGAAAGTTCATACTTTTATAACCTTCCCACCGCATATTTAAAGAACTGATTACAACATATTTTGAGTAACCATTTTTATTTTTTTTTTACTCTTACTTGGCTTTCCATTGCTTTGCTATGTACATTTTAGTTTCAGTATTTTTGACTCTGTGTGTATCTTTTTCATAATTTTCTTCAGATCATTTGAGGTAAGATGGATTTTTTAGAAAATACAGTGGAAGCTTAATTCTATGTTTAATTAATTGAGGCAACCAGACTGCACGTTCTTGGTTCTTTTCAAGCATTTTATTAAAATGAAAATGTCTGTTTCATTTAAATGCAGGTTGTATTTTCAATGAGTAATTTATTACTCAGATTAATTTTAGTAATGCATTTCTAATATAGAGTTATAGCTATGTAAGAGTTTCAAAATTCTTACATTCATTACATCACTACGTTTTTGCAGTATACGAAGAACCAAAATATACCAGGAAACATTGATTTAACTGTGAATATTCTGACGATGAGTTTTTGGCCAACCTATATCCCTAAGGAGATCCAGTTACCCCCAGATGTAAGAAATTCACTGTTTACATTATTATATTATATAGTAGATTAATTTTCAAGTACCTTTTAATCTTTTTTAATTTTTTTGTAAAAGTTTTTAATGTTTATTATTTTTGAGACAGAGACAGAGACACAGACAGAGCATGAGTAGGGGAGGGGCAGAAAGAGAGACACAGAATCTGAAGCAGGCTCCAGGCTCTGAGCTGTCCTCACAGAGCCCAATGCTTGGCTCGACCTCACGAACCATGAGATCAGGACCCTGGCCAAAGTCAACACTTCACTGACTCAGACACCCAGACACCCAGGCACCCCAGCCTTTACTCTTTAATAAGTCTTTAGGCCATACTTTACGTTCATATAAATGTCTCCTTAATGTTCTCTGTTTTGAAATGTAGTCATACAGTTTTTAGGGGGGCACACAGGTAAAATAGTTCAGTGTTAAATAATTCAGTAGTTCATAGTTTAAATAGTCTGTCTTTTTCATGTAGTCAGTTGTAGATTTTGAATCGACCAGCCTGGCTTCCTTTTGCTTTTATGCTTTGCATTTACTGGTATTGACTTCTATTTCTCTTACTGTGTATCAGTAAAAATATTTACTCATGTACCACATAAACATATGATAGAAAAAGTCATCAACAAATCACTCAGTATCTATTGATTGCTCCACTTAGTAATCATGGAAACCCCTCTCCAACTGCTACCGGTTTTTAGCTTTCTTACCATACAGCTTTGGTTTTAGCTTTCTCTTCTCCATAAATCAATTACCCATCCTGTTGGTTGTTCCTCTTACCGGGACCTGGTGGCACCTCAGTTGCAATTATCTTTACTTTCTTTCTCCATGGATTTATTTAATTTGTATAATTGTATTGCCATATTGGTGGATTTCCTGTAAGTTACTGAATGCACTACAGTTGAACTAGAAGAATCAACAGAGGTTGTTTCCTTGTTTCAGAAGTCTTTTTGGCCCCCACCCAGTCTTTTCTCCACAGAAATGTGTTACATACCCTTGGGGAAACCATGCATGGTCATGACATATGTTTTTAAATATAATATTCTAGGGCTGCAAGTAGGACTTTGATTGGTATACAGTATATCAATTTTTCTTTATTTCTTTCCTCCAGATGGAAAGACTTCAGAAAAATTTCAAGAATTTCTACTTAAGCAGACACAGTGGCCGGAAACTTCAGTGGCAGTCAACTCTTGGACGTTGTGTTCTTAGAGCTGAATTTAAAAAGGCAAGCAAATGATCTTTAAGATAGCATTTTACTTAGACTTCTAAGTTATAACAATTTTACCTTGATAAAGAATATTTACTTTAAATTTTATTTATTTTGAGAGAGAGAGAGAGACACACAGAGAGAGAGAGAGAGAGACAGAGACAGAGAGACAGAGAGACAGAGAGCACGAATGGGAAGAGGGGCAGAGGATAAGAGGAGGAGAGGGAATCCCAAGCAGGCTCTTTGCTTTCAATGCAGAGCTAGATGTGGGTCTCTGTCCTAAAAACAGTGGGATCAGGAGTCAGATGACACTTAACCAACAGAACCACCCATGGTCCCTGATAAAATATATTTTTAATACATACTTTATGGAGAAAGCTCATTTGTTGAATAATGGTGTGTTTATGCATTATGAGTATGCTGACAGATCAATCATTTGTGTATAAGTGAATTTTTAAAACATAGTACTTGCCATTTTTATCTCTGTGATACCAGTGCACATTGTTTGATCTCTGATGTCTCAGAATCCCAATCAGTCATCATTAGAGCCCTGGGATGTTAACCACCCGGGACTCACATAGCTAATGGACGCATGCACTGAGTTTGAGGCAATGGTGTGATGTTGTTATGACATAGTTGAGTGAACTGTTTTATTAAAACTATTTCTCAAGATTGAAAAAGAAAAAAGACCAGTACAAAAGCTCCTGGATTGTGTGGAATAGAGAAACACAGTAACATTCTGATGCGATGGCATAAATGAAGCACAGAAGAAAAATGTAGACTGATATCCCAGAGATCATTTCTTGATGTCTAGTGTGTAAGGAGCTGTTGGGATATAATAGGCGATGAACTCCCTTTGTGTCTAGTGGCATCCATTGTTGGAACTTCTGAAATAATGACACAGGAATTGGCTGGATGTCTCCTCGTATCCAGCGGCTTTGACTCTTACCCTGTGTTGTAGGTTGAAAATTGGGCCCCAAAGATAAGTCCGTAAACTTACTATGCTTTGGAACTAACGTTTCTATATTTTGAAGAAGGTTTTTGCAGATGTGGTGAAAGACCTTGAGCTGAGGAACTCATCCTGGACTATATGATGGGCCCTAAAATCCATATCAACTTTCCTTATGAGAGAGAGGCTTGGCAAGCTTATACACAGAAATCCACATACAGGGTGCCCGCCCCTTTGCCCCCCCCCCCACCCCCGAGACAGAGAGACAGAGAAAAGAAACAGAAAGAGAAGGGTGATGTAAAGATAGAACCTGAGGCTAGAAGATATTCTGAACCCTCTGAAGAGACTAAAGTCCTGCTACACCTTGATTCTTACCCAAGGATGCTGATGTGAATTTCTGGCCTTCAGGCTTGGAGAAAATACATTATTTGTGTCTTTTTAAACCACGATGTGTGTGGTAAGTTGTTACAGCAGCCACAAGAAGTTATACATCCTCATATGCACTTTACTGTGTGACTTAGTTTTTTCATAGATGGCCCAGGCACTGACAATCTATACATAAGTATGTCCAACATGTTTTAGTCAGCATTCAAAGAAGAGACTGAACCTGTTCCTTAGTGTCGAACTTCAGTATGGCGCCTCCGTGATCAAAGTATTAATGGATGAGAAAAGAGGTTTTGTTTTTAATCCTGCCTCTGCCGGTTTGGGGGTGGCCTTGCTGAAAGGTAATAACTAAAGTTTGATACAAGCAGAGGGAAAGAAACACATGTTTATGTTTATGTAATGACAATTAGATGCTTATGGTTCTCTACAATAACATGAGATTCACTTGATTCCCCCAAGGTAAAGTTGGGCCGAAATGATTTAAATTCTCAGGCTACACCTGAGTATTTAATGTTACTGGAGGAATTGAAGCAAGATAATAACTAATCATAACTAATTTTTCATGTATATGTGTGAATTCTTTATTACTTTTGGCCCTTAACACACGTGGAAAACTCAGTATATGCCAGTAGAACAAGTGAAATAGTACAGAGCTGTAGTTAAAAATTAAAAAAAAAATAATCTCAGTCCTTTCACTTCAGAATCCTGAAATGAATAAACAAGTTTATATACAACCATGTTGTTTTATGTGATGATGCAAACATGTAACACTTAGTTTTGTCTCATTTTACTGATTATTTACTGAGATTACTAGTGTACATGTCACACTGCTACTTCTTTTTATCCCTCTAATGGATTCATCATGAGCATCTATGCTAATTAAACTATGAAGATACCGTTTTTAATTGTTCTCTGTTATAATTCTTCTTAATATTTCAAATGATCTTCAGGGGCAAAAATCCCCAATTAGAGAACAGTAAGCATTGTTTGTAATACAATTGAAAAGGGAATCATGAAAGACTATATTTTCCTGAGTAGTTAAATGCTGATAATACCACACAGAAACAGTTTTCTTGTGATTAGGCACGTATGTTTTGGCTTTGATTTTTGAGAGTGCATATTTTCTATCTGTTTTTAAGTTGACTTATTTTGAGAGAGATGGAGGAGAGAACAAGCAGGGGAGGGGCAGAGGGAGAGGGTGAGGGAGAGGGAGAGGGGGGAAGAGGATCGAAAGTGGGTTCTGTGGTGACAGCAGAGAGCCCAGTGCTGGGCTCACACTGATGTGCCACGGTGATGACTTCAGCATAAACCCGATGCCTAACTGAGCTACCCGGGCCATCCTGAGAAAGCATATTTTCAAAACAGCTCCTCGTTTCATAAGAAAGATTCTTTTTTAGAGAGAGGACAGAGAAGGAGGGAGGGAGGGAGGGAGGGAGGGAGAGAGAGAGAGAGAGAGAGAGAGAGAGACAAAGACAGAGACAGAGAAAGAGAAAGAGAAAGAGCAAGAAGGAGAAGGGCAGACAGAGAAGGAGGGAAAGAATCTTAAGCAGGCTCCATGCCCAGCAAAGAGGCTTATGTGGAGATTCATCTCCTAACCAACCTTGTGATCATGACCTGACCCAAAATCAATAGTCGGATTCCTAATTGACTAAGCTACCCAGGTGCACCTCACCCCCTATTAAAAAAGATTCTAGCGTAGACAGCACATACATTCTCTTTAATTGAACAGGGTTAGAATCATAGCAAAATTGAACAGAAGGTACAGGGTCCCTCATTATGAACAACTCCAACCAGAGCAGTACATTTATTACAGTTGTTAGTATTCCATTGATGCATAATTATTTCTGAAATCCCATAGATTATTTTAGTGTTCAAGGTTGGCATTTTATGGGTTTGGACAAGGTATTATGACATGTATTATGTAGACTAGTTTCAAGTCCCTAAAATTCCTCAGTGTTCCACTTGAATTCCACATGTATTTTTACTTTATAATTTTGTGAATACATTATTTTTTTCAGAAGAGTTACATTTTCCCAGTAAAAAAATGTAAATGATGGTTTTGTTCCGTGTTTGTTTTTGTCTTATATAGAAAATTACACACATTTGACTCTTTACTAGGAAAATACCGTTCATCATTGTAGAGCATTTGACACAATATTCTAATGATGTAAAAGAATCAGCTCTTCTTAATTACTTTGGAAGTTCATGTAATCTTAACCAAATTTGTGAACTATATTGGTATCAATAAAACCTTAACATTTTTTTTAAGTTCATCTGAAAGAATATGTATGAGTAGTAAACAGCGAAATTCTAAGAGCAATAGGGAAAGTAGTTCTAGAGCCTATTTTTCATTACCATGATATAAATGATGCCCCTTGGAATATAGTAAATAATATTCATTTTTTCTAGAAATTTCCTATAGAAATATTCATTGCACCATATCACTGTTGACTCCAAGTACCTTTTTTTTTTTTTTCCAAAAATTTCTGAGGATGCCTTTCTCTAACATTTTGATTTGGGTTCCTAAGATTAAATCAAGTTATGATTGAGCTTTTTTTTTTCTTTTAAAACAATGAGAAATTAGAAGCTCTCAATAGGAAGCCATATTTGATAGGAGAAAAGAAGAATAGAGAAAATGAAGTATTTGAAATAAAGATTAATCAAAGAAACAGTTGAATAAAAATGTTGAGAATTGAATATGATTTATACATTGCAAAAGATTTACTCTGGTATTTTAATTTAAAAAAAAGATAAACTAGACCCCATCAAAGTATATTGTCATGAAATCTTAGATAAGAGACACAGAAAAATTTGTAAAGCCTTGAGAGAGTGAGAAACTAAAACTCATAGAATGTATGACTGGAGGCTACAAGGCATCTGATTGCTCAGTAGCAGGAACTTGAATATGATTACATTGTCTTCAGTTCTCTAAGGAAAATGATGTCCAGGTGCAATTTATGTGCTTAAGAAAATAATTATTCGGATATATACATGAAATTGTCCTATATCAGGCACACAAAGTCATAAAAATATAATTTCCATCTATTCTGTCTCTGGGAACTTTAGGAAATGTACTGCATCAAAATGACCGATTATAAGACAGATGTCATAATACGGGAATGGACATCCATCTGTGGAAACACAAAGGGAATCCATAGGGAGCCGGTGTGTTCAGAGGGTGTTGGAAAGATTGCCTTCTAAAAGATTGAATAAACTCAGTTATGGCACTGTAGATAAAATGTAAATAACCTTCTGCATGGTTAGAGCTTTTTAAACACATTTTGCTTAGACTAGATCAAAGAATAAGTCTGTCTTAAGACTTAAATGATGTCTGTATACCTAGAGTATTACCTGTGTGGAATTAGTTACCTTTTATATTTCAGAAGCAAGGATTTAGACTGTGATTATGGAGATGTTCCAGAATTTTAAGATTTCTGACTCTTACTGTTCTCCTGGAGACTGTTATCAAGGAGTAATAATTTTCATTGGAAAGTATTTGCTTCTCTCCCTGTCTTGGTGTAGGGCAGAGGTTGTTGCATATATAAGTCGTCACATTACCTTCTTCAAAGTTTCATCCCAAGATAAGCAAGGGTTGGGAGGAAAGGGAACTAGTGCAGTTTTTGATGGAACTCATAATTAGTATATCCATATCTATGGAAATCTGCATTCAGTATAACCTGAATAATACATGATATTATTAATATATAATAATATGAATGTAGGTGTTAAAAATTGTTTCTACATTCTGGTTTGTTTGAATACATTTGAAAGGAAATAGTACCTTTCTTGAAAGCTTGATGATGTATTGATATATGGAAAAGAAAAACAATATAAAAAAGTATTTAGCAGTAAATGCAAATTATAGTTATAATCAGCTACAATCATGATCCTGATACATAATCACCATATGTTATTTTTTCAGCCATAAATATAATTTACCTGTTTCAATATATATTTACTTAGCTGTATAACTTTGAAATTTCATCATTTTCTTTGAGAGTGGTTTCTAAATTGTGTAAGATTCACATGCCACAAAAGCTGGATCTATTCCTGTTTTGGACCAAAGTCTGAAGAGCATGGAAAAACATTAGAGAGAAAGACATAACTGGAGAATGGGGGATAAAAGGGAATGGAGAAGACTGGGGTAACAAAAAGTAAAGGCCTTTGGGGCTTCTGGGCGGCTCAGTTGGTTAAACGCCTGACTTTGGCTCAGGTCCTGATCTCACAGTTTGTGAGTTCAAACCCCACGTTGGGCTCTGTGGTGACAGCTCAGACAGAGCCTGGAGCCTGCTTCAGATTCTCTGTCTCTGTCTGTGCCCCTCCCCCTCTTGCGCATGCACTTGCTGTCTCTCAAAAATTATAAAACATAAAAAATTGTTTAACATAGAGGGCTTAAAGTTGGAGGAATGGAAATATCTGAATTTGAAGCAGGAAGAAAAGAAAATTGGTGGGGGAAACTGGAGGGAATCAAGATATAATAAATAAGCTGGCCGTTGAAACCAGTTAAAGTTTATAGTCTGACATCTAACTGTAGAGTTAAATGTTGACTATGGGCTTCTCCTTTGTGGCTTTTATTATGTTGAGGTATGTTCCCCCTCAGCCCACTTTGTTAAAAGTTCTATCAGGAATGGATGTTAACTATTTTCAAGTGCTTTTTTTTTTCCCAACTGTTAGAGGTGATCATGTGATTTGCATCTTTGATTCTGTTAATGTGATGTGTGACACTGATCGATTTCCATATGTTGACTCCTCTTTGCAATCCAGGGATGAATCCCATTTTATCATGGGAAATCTTTTTAAGAAGCTGTTAAAAATTCAGTTACCTGGTATTTAGCTGAGAAATTTTGCACACATATTCAAGGGCTATTGGCCTGTAACTTTCTTGTTATTATAAAGGTAAGAACGTTGGCCTAGTGAAATGAGTTTGGTAATGTTTCCTCACCTTCAGTTCTTTTGAGAAGATGAGAGTTTGAGTTTGAGAAGTTTGAGAATAATTGGCACTAATTCTTTGGATAGTTTTCCTCTTGTGAAGTCGTTAGGTTTTGGATTTTCTTGGTAGATAGGTTTTTGGTTAGCTATTCAATGTCCTTACCACTAGTTCGGTCTGTTCAAGTTTTTGTTGCTTTATGTTTCTTTGGTGGTAAGCTGTATATTTCTAGAAATTCAGTTAATTCTTACAGGTCGTCCAATGTCTTGGTGTATGATTGTTCGTAGATGTCTCTGTGATTCTTTGTATTTCTGTGGTATCTGTTGCAATGTCTTCTCTATAATTTTGTGTTCTCTCTCTTTCTTTGTTAGTGTATAAGAGGTTTGTCAGTTTTATTTTTTCAAAGGACCAACTTTTTGTTTTGCTAATGTTACTTAATTTTTTTTTTCATTCTCTTTCACGTATTTCTGCTCTGATATCCATTATATCCTGCTAACTTGGTCTTAGTTTTGGTTTTTCTGCTTTCTTCCAGTGTAATATTAGGTTAACTTGAGATACTACTTAATGTAGACATTTATTGCCATTAAGTTCCCTCTAACTTCTGTTTTAGGTACAGCCCTTTTAGTTTTGTTACATTTGTTTCCACTATCATTTGTCTCGAGTAATTTAAAAATGTCTCTCTCCTTTTTAGTTTTTAATCCATTAGTTAGTCAGGGTTGTGTCATTCAATTCCCATGTATTTGTGAATTTTTCTTTTGCCACTGATTTCTAATTTGATACCATTGTGGTCAGAAAAGAGACTTGGTGTAATTTGTGTCTTTTTGCAGTTTTAGAATTATTTTTATGGCATGCATGATCTGTCCTAGAAAAGATTCTTTGTATGCTTAACTCAGTAGTTTCGTTTGTTTTGTTTTTTGTTTTGTTTTGTTTTGTTTTTCAAATCTGTCTCCTAATTGATTTTCTGTCTGGATGAACTCTCTGTTTTGAAAACAGTGTATGAAAAGAAAGTTCTTAACTATTACTGTGTTGTACTTATTTCTCCTTTTAGTTCTGTCACTGTTTGCTTAATAGACTTAGATGCTCCAATGTTGACTGCATATATATATTTTAAACTGTTACATTCTTGATTGATTGGCCCATCGTTGTATAACATTTTGTCTCTCTGTCCATTTTTGGCCTAACGTGTATTTTGTCTAAAATAAATAGAGCTACCCTGCTTTCTTTTGGTCACCATTTGCTTGAAATATCTTTTTATGTCTTTTATCTCTCATTCTGTATATGCTGTGAAAGCTAAAATGTATTTTGGTATCCAGCATATCATTGGATCTTATTTTTTCGCCTCTCTGTTATTATTGATTATACATTATATTGATTATATTGTTTATATATTGATTATAATTATCGCTTGTTTGGAGACTTAGTTTTTTAAGTAAGTGTAAAGTAATTAGTGATTGATAAGGACTTAGTATTGCCATTTCATTGTTTTCCAAATGTTTTACAGATCTTTCCTTCTTGCATGCCCTTTGTGTTTGACAAATTCTTTTAGTGGTGCTTTCATTCCTTATCCTAATGCCTTATCTATCTGCTACATGTTTTTCCTTGGTGGTCACCATGTGGTGTTTACCATTGTGTATTAAACTGATAACATATTGATAACATATTGATAGTAATTTTTTTTGTTTTTTTTATTTTTTTTCAACGTTTTTTATTTATTTTTGGGACAGAGAGAGACAGAGCATGAACAGGGGAGGGTCAGAGAGAGAGGGAGACACAGAATCGGAAACAGGCTCCAGGCTCCGAGCCATCAACCCAGAGCCTGACGCGGGGCTCGAACTCACGGACCGCGAGATCGTGACCTGGCTGAAGTCGGACGCTTAACCGACTGCGCCACCCAGGCGCCCCAATAACATATTGATAGTAATTTTATACTTTTAGCTCTCTCCCCTCACATTTGGATTATTAATAGTTACAATTTACATGTGTATTCAATAACAAATTAATACATCTTGATTATTTTTAATATTCATGTTTGTGAACTTTATTTTAGAATGCTGAATTAAGCACTGTCATTACAATATTAGAGGATTTTCTTTGGTAAAGTATTTTCAATTACCAGGACATATCGTAAATTCTTATGTTTTCATGATATTAATTGGCATGTTTTATTTGGGATTGAAGAACACCATTTAGAATTTCATATAACGTAGATCCAGTGGTGATGAACCACTTCTGCTTTTGTTCAGGAAGATCTTTATGTCCTCCTTATTAAAAGGAATAACTTTGCTACTAATAGCATTTTGGTTGAAAGTTTATTTCACTACTTTGTGTATATCATGCCACTCTCTCCTGGCTTTCAAAATCTTGGTGAGAATTCTCGTATTCTTTTTTGGGCTCATTTAGATATTATGAGTTATTTTTCTCTTGTTGGTTTCAAAACTCTCTTTATTTTTGAAATTTGATAATGTAACTACAATGAATCTTACTATAGTCCTGAAAAGGTTCAACCTATTTGGGATTCTTTGGGTCTGGATGTACATATCTCTTGCACAGTGTAGGAAGTTTTCAGCTCGTATTCCTTAAATATACTTTCTGTCCCAGTGTCTCTCTCCTCTCTTTCTGGGATTCCTATAATCCTAGATCATTGATTCTCTATTCTGTGTGATGAGATGGCTGTTGAAGCTCTAATCTGAATAATTCAATCAGTCATTGTGTTATGCCACTGGAGAATTTGTTTTTTCTCTTTAATGGTTTCTGTATTTTTGTTGAACATACGTGTTTCATGTATTGTTTTCTTAATTTTCTTTTGTTGTCTTTCAGGATGTTTTTGTAGTTCAGTGAACTTCTCTAATAGTTCAGGATTATTCTGAATTCTTTGTCTTAGAGTTCATTTCTTTCACATCAGTTATTGGAGCTTTGTTTAGTAGCTTTTCATGGTGTAATGTTCACTGTATTAGTCACAATTCTTGATTCCTTGAATTACTACCTACACATTAGACTAAGCAGTTTCCTCTTACAGACTCCACTGGTTTGTTTTGGCATGGGGAGACCCTCACCAGGCAGCTCAGCTAGGTGTACTGAAAACTTCAGCTGTTAGCATATATGGGCAAAAAGGCTCAGTGTTGGGAAATTAGTAGGACACGGACCGTGCTCTGAGAATGGTGTGTACCATGGAAAACATTACGAGATCATAGAGTATTTTTTCTTTTTTTAATTAAAATTTTTTTAATTATTTTTTTTTAATTTTTAAATTTTATTTAAATCTAAGTAGGTTAACCTATAATGTAATAATGATTTCAGGAGTAGAATTTAGTGATCCATCAATTAATATTAATGTAAATGCCCATCCCAACAAGTGTGCTCCTCATTTCCCATCACCCACTTAGATAATTCCCCCAAACAACACCCCTGCAGCAACCCTCAGTTTTGTTCTCTGTATCTGAGAGTCTCTTACGGTTTTCCTCCGTGTTTTTATCTTATTTTTCTTTTTCCTTCTCTATGTTTCCTTGTTTTGTTTCACATGTAAGTGAAATCATACAGTATTTATCTTTCTCTGACTGACTTATTTAGCTTAACATAATACACACCAGTTGCATCCCAGTTGTGGCAAATGGCAAGACTTCATTCTTTTTTCTGCATCACAAAGGAGTGTTCCATTGTGTGTGTGTGTGTGTGCGCGCGCGCACGCGCGCGCGCGTGTGTGTGTGTGTATACATATGTATACATATATACAACGTCTGTTTTAATGTTAATGTCACTTGATGGACATTTGGGCTCCTTCCATAATTTGGCTATTGTTGATAGCACTTGTCATAAACATTGTGGCTCACATGCTCCTTGAGATCAGCATTTTTGTATCCTTTGGATAAATACCCAGTAGTGAAGTTGCTGGGTTGTAGGGTAATTCTATTTTTATTTATTTGAGGAACCTCCATACTGTTTTACACAGTGGCTACATCAGTTTGTATTCCCACCATCAGTGCAAAAAGGTTCCCCTTTCTCTGCATCCTCACCTACATCTGTTGTTTCCTGAGTTGTTCATTTTAGCCATTCTGATAGGTGAGATGGTATCTCAGTGTGGTTTTGATTTGTATTTCCCTGATGATGCATATTGTGGAATGTTTTTTCATGTGTGTGTTATCCATCTGGGTGTTTTCTTTAAAAAAGTGTCCATTCATGTCTTTTGTCCATTTCTTTATTGGATTATGTGTTTTTTGGGGGTTGAGTTTGATAATTTCTTTATGGATTTTGGATACTGTCTCTTTATCTGATACGTCATCTGCACCTATCCCCCAATTCTGTTGGTTGCCTCTTTTAAAACTGATTATTTATGTATCTTGAGAGAGGGCGGAGAGAGAAAGAGCAGAGAAGGGGCAGAGAAAGAGAGGAGAGGGTCCCAAGCCGGCTCCATGCTGTCAGCACAGAGCCCAATTTGGGGCTTGATCTCACAAACCAATTGCAAGATCATGACCTGTGCTGAAACCAGGAGGAGGATGCTTAACCATCTGAGCCACCCAGGTGTTCACCCTGCCATTAGTTGCCTTTTAATTTTGTTGATTGTTTACTTTGCTGCGCAGAAGGCTTTTATCTTGATGAGGTCCCAGTAGTTCATTTTTGCTTTTATTTCCCTTGCCTCTGGCGATGACCAGTAAGAAGTTTCTGCAGCCAAACAAAAAGGGGTTGTTTCCTATTTTCTCCTCTAGGATTTTGAGGGTCTCCTGTCTTACATTTAGGTGTTTCATCCAGTTTGAATTCATTTTTGTGTGTGGTATGAGAACATGGTGTAGGCTCATTGTTCTACATGTCACTGTCCAGTTTTCCAGTCACCATTTGCTTAAGGCACTGTCTTTTTACTTCGGATATTCTCTCCTGCTGTTCCAAAGATCAGTTGGCCATAACATTTGTAGGTTGATTTATGGGTTCTCTATTTTTTTTAAGTATGAAATGTATTGTCAGATTGGTTTCCATACAACACCCGGTGTTCATCCCAACAGGTGTACTCCTCAATACCCATCACCTACCCTTCCCTCCCTCCCATCCCCCATCAACCATCAGTTTGTTCGCAGTTGTTAAGAGTCTCTTATGGTTTGGCTCCCTCTCTCTCTCTACTTTTTTTTTCCTTCCCTCCCCCATGGTCTTCTGTAAGTTTCTCAGGATCCACATAAGAGTGGAAACATATGGTATCTGTCTTTCTCCGTATGGCTTATTTCACTTACCATGACACTCTTCAGTTCCATCCATGTTGCTACAAAAGGCCGTATTTCATTCTTTCTCATTGCCATGTAGTATTCCATTGTGTATATAAACCACATCTTCTTTATCCATTCATAAGTTGATGGACGTTTAGGCTCTTTCCATAATTTGACTATTGTTGAAAGTGCTACTATAAACATTGGGGTACAATTGCCCCTATGCATCAGCACTCCTGTATCCCTTGGGTAAATTCCTAGCAGTGCTATTGCTGGGTCATGGGGTAGATCTATTTTTTCATTTTGTGAGGAACCTCCACACTGTTTTCCAGAGTGGCTGCCACCAGTTTGTAGCCAACAGCGCAAGGGGGTTCCCGTTTTTCCACATCCTCTCCAGCATCTATAGTATCCTGATGTGTTCATTTTGGCCAGTCTGACTGGCATGAGGTGGTATCTCAGTGTAGTTTTGATTTGTATTTCCTTGATGAGGAGCAACGTTGAGCATCTTTTCATGTGCCTGTTGGCCATCTGGATGTCTTCTTTAGAGAGGTGTCTTACTGATGTTTTCTTCCCATTTCTTCGCTGTATTATTTGCTTTTTGGGTGTGGAGTTTGGGGAGTTCTTTATAGATTTTGGATACTGACCCTTTGTCCGATATATCATTTGCCAATAATCTTTTCCCATTCCGTTGGTTGCCTTTTAGTTTTGTTGATTGTTTCCTTTGCTGTGCAGAAGCTTTTTATCTTCATGAGGTCCCAGTAGTTCATTTTTGCTTTTAATTCCCTTGCCTTTGGGGGTGTGTCAAGTAAGAAATTGCTGGGGCTGAGGTCAGAGAGGTTGTTTTTTTTTTTTTTTTCCTGCTTTCTTCTCCAGGATTTTGATGGTTTCCTGTCTCACATTCAGGTCCTTTATCCATTTTGAGTTTATTTTGGTGAGTGGAGTAAGAAACAGGTCTAGTTTCATTCTCCTGCGTGTTGCTGTCCAGTTCTCCCAGCAGCATTTGTTAAAGAGACTGTCTTTTTTTCCATTGGATCTTCTTTCCTGCTTCGTCAAAGATTAGTTGGCCATACTTTTGTGAGTCCAATTCTGAAATCTACATCCTATTCCATTAGTCCATGTGTCTGCTTTTGTGCCACTACCATACTGTCTTGATGATTATAGCCTTGTAGCAGAGGCTAAAGTCTGGGATTGTGATGCCTCCCACTTTGGTCTTCTTATTCAGTATTACTTTGGCTATTTGGGGTCATCTGTGGTTCCATACATTTTTAGGATCCTTTGTTCTAGCTTTGAGAAGAATGCTGGGGCAATTTTGATTGGGATTGCATTGAATGTGTAGATTGCTTTGGGTAGTATTGACATTTTGACAGTATTTATTATTCCAATCCATGAGCACGGAATGTTTTTCCATTTCTTTGTATCTTCTTCAATTTCCTTCATAAGCTTTCTGTAGTTTTCAGCATACAGATCTTTTACATCTTTGGTTAGGTTTATTCCTAGGTATTTTATGCTTCTTCGTGCAATTGTGAATGGGATCAGTTTCTTTATTTGTCGTTCTGTTGCTTCATTACTAGTGTATTAGAATGCAACTGATTTCTGCACGTTAATTATGTATCCTGCAGCTTTGCTGAATTCATGTATCAGTTATAATAGACTTTTGATGGAGTCTCTCGGGTTTTCCATGTAGAATATCATGCCATCTGCAAAAAGTGAAAGCTTGACTTCATCTTTGCCAATTTTGATGCCTTTGATTTCCTTTTGTTGTCGGATTGCTGATGCTACAGCTTCCAACACTATGTTGAACAACAGCGGTGAGAGTGAACATCTGTGTTCCTGTTCCCAGGGGGGAGAGCTCTCAGTGTTTCCCCACTGAGAATGATATTAGCTGAGGGCTTTTCATAAATGGTTTTTATGAAGTTTAAGTATGTTCCTTCTATCCCAACTTTTCCGATGGTTTGTATTAAGAAAGGATGCTGAATTTTGTCAAATGCTTTTTCTGCATCGATTGACAGGATCATATGGTTCTCCCCTCCCCTCCCCTCCCCTCCCCTCCCCTCCCCTCTTTTCTTTTCTTTTTTCTTCCCTTTCCCTTTCCCTTTCCCTTTCCTTTTCCCTTTCCCTTTCTCCCTTTCCCTTTCCCTTTCTCCCTTTCCCTTTCTCCCTTTCCCTTTTCCCTTTCCTTTTCCCTTTCCCTTTCTCCCTTTCCCTTTCCCTTTCTCCCTTTCCCCTCTCCCTTTCCCTTTCTCCCTTTCCCTTTCTCTCTTTCCCTTTTCCCTTTCCCTTTCCTTTCCCTTTCCCTTTTTCCCTTTCCCTTTCCCCCTTTCCCTTTTTTCCCTTTCCCTTTTTCCCTTTCCCTTTCCCTCTCCCTCTCCCTCTCCCTTTTTCCCTCTCCCTCTCCCTTTTTCCCTCTCCCTCTCCCTTTTTCCCTCTCCCTCTCCCTTTTTCCCTCTCCCTCTCCCTCTCCCTTTTTCCCTCTCCCTTTTTCCCTCTCCCTCTCCCTTTTTCCCCTCTCCCTCTCCCTCTCCCTTTTTCCCTCTCCCTCTCCCTTTTTCCCTCTCCCTCTCCCTTTTTCCCTCTCCCTCTCCCTTTTTCCCTCTCCCTCTCCCTTTTTCCCTCTCCGTCTCCCTTTTTCCCTCTCCGTCTCTCCCTCTCCCTCTCTCCCTCTCCCTCTCCCTCTCCCTTTTTCCCTCTCCCTCTCCCTCTCCCTCTCCCTCTCCCTCTGCCTCTCCCTCTCCCTTTTTCCCTCTCCCTCTCCCTCTCCCTTTTTCCCTCTCCCTCTCCCTTTTTCCCTCTCCCTCTCCCTCTCCCCCTCTCCCTCTGCCTCTCCCTCTCCCTGTCCCTCTCCCTCTCTCCCTCTCCCTCTCTCCCTCTCCCTCTCTCCCTCTCCCTCTCCCTCTCCCTCTCTCCCTCTCCCTCTCCCTCTCCTTCTCCCTCTCCCTCTCCCCCCTCTCCCTCTCCCTCTCTCCCTCTTCCTCTCTCCCTCTCCCCCTCTCCCTCTCCCGCTCCCCCTCCCCCTCCCATGTATCACATTGATTGACTTGAGAACGTTGAACCAGCCCTGCAGCCCAGGAATGAATCCCACTTGATCATGGTGAATAATCCTTTTAAATGCTGTTGAATTCAATGTGCTGGTATCTTGTTGAATAATCCCTTTAAATGCTGTTGAATTCGAATTGCTGGTATCCATAGTCATCAGGGATATTGGCCTAGTGTTCTCTTTTTTTGCTTGGTCTCTGTCTGGTTTAGGAAACAAAGTAATGCTGGCTTCCTAGAATAAGTCTGGAAGTTTTCCTTCCCTTTCTATTTTTTGGAAAAGCTTGAGAAGGATAGGTATTTTCTCTGCCTTAAATGTCTGGTAGAGTTCCCCAGGGAAGCCATCTGGTCCAGAACTCTTACGTGTTGGGAGATTTTTGATGACTGATTCAATTTCTTCACTGTTTATTGGTCTGTTTCTGTTTCTTCCTGTTTGAGTTTTGGAAGCGTATGGGTGCTTAGGAATTTGTCCATTTCTTCCAGGTTGTTCAGTTTGTTGGCATATAATTTGTCATAGTATTCCCTGATAATTGCTTGTATTTCTGAGGGATTGGTTGTAATAATTCCATTGTCATGCATGATTTTATCTATTTGGGTCATCTCCCTTTTCTTTTTGAGAAGCCTGGCTAGAGGTTTATCAATTTTATTTTTTCAAAAACCAACTCTTGGTTGCCTTGATCGGCTCTACAGTGTTTTGAGATTCTATATTATTTATTTCTGCTCTGGTCTTTATTATTTCTCTTCTCCTGCTGGGTTTGGGGTGACTTTGCTGTTCTGCTTCTAGTTCCTTTAGGTGTGCTGTTAGATTATGTATTTGGGATTTTCTTGTTTCTTGACATAGGCCTGGATTGCAATGTATTTTCCTCTCAGGACTGCCTTTGCTGCGTCCCAAAGCGCTTGGATTGTTGTATTTTCATTTTCATTTGTTTCCATATATTTTTCAGTTCCTTCTCTAATTGCCTGGTTGACCCATTCATTCTTTACTAGGGTGTTCCTTAACCTCCATGCTTTTGGTGGTTTTCCAGACTTTTTCCTGTGGTTGATGTCAAGTTTCATAGCCTGTGGTCTGAAAGTGTGCTTGGTATGATCTCAATTCTTTTATACTTATGAAGGGCTGTTTTGTGACCCAGTATGTGCTCTATCTTGGAGAATGTTCCATGTGCACTCGAGAAGAAAGTATATTCTGTTGGTTTGGAATGCAGAGTTCTAACTATATCTGTCAAGGACCCTTCTTTCTTTATTGATCCTGTGTCTAGATGATCTATCCATTGTTGTAAGTGGAGTATTAAAGCCCCCTGCCATTACCGCATTCTTATCAATAAGGTTGCTTATGTTTGTGATTCGTTGTTTTACATGTTTGGGGGCTCCAGAATTTGGTGCATAGACATTTATAATTGTTAGCTCTTCCTGATGGATAGACCCTATAATTATTATATAATGCCCTTCTTCATCTCTCGTTACAACCTTTCATTTAAAGTCTAGTTTGTCTGATATAAGTGTGGCTACTCCACCTTTCTTTTGACTTCTGGTACTAGGCTAGTTCTCCATCTTTCAGTCTCATTTCAATCTGAAGGTGTCCTCAGGCCTAAAATGAGTCTCTTGTAGACAGCAAATAGATGGGTCTTTTTTTTTTTTATCCATTCTGATACCCTATGACTTTTGTGTGGAGCATTTAGTCCATTTACATTCAGTGTTACTATAGAAAGATAGGGGTTTAGAGTCATTGTGATGTCTGTAGTCTCATGCTTGTAGTGATGTCTCTGGTACTTTGTGGTCGTTGCAACATTTCACTTACAGAATCCCCCTTAGGCTCTCTTGTAGGGCTGGTTTAGTGGTGATGAATTCGTTCAGTTTTTGTTTGTTTGGGAAAGCCTTTCTCTCTCCTTCTATTCTGAATGACAGACTTGCTTGATAACGGATTCTCGAGGGCATATTTTGTCTCTGCATCACATTGCAGATTTCCTGTCATTCCTTTCTGACCTTCCAAGTTTCAGTAGCTAAGTCTGCTACTAGTCTTATGGGTCTCCCTTTATATGTTAGAGAGAGTTTATCCCTAGCTGCACTCAGAATTTTCTGTTTACCCTTGCATTTGCCAGTTTCGCTATGGTAGGTTGTGCAAAAGATCGATTCAAGCTACATCTGGAGAGAGTTCTCTGTGCCTCTTGGATTTCAGTGCCTTTTTCTTTCCCCAGATAAGGGAAGTTCTCAGCTGTGATTTGTGCAAGTACATCTTCAGCCTCTTTCCTCTCTCTTCCTCTTCTGGAATTCCTATTATATGGATATTGGTACGTTTGATAGCATCACTTAGTTCTCTAAGTCTCCCCTCATACTCCTGGGTTTTTTTCTCTCTCTTTTTCTCAGCTTCCTCTTTTTCCATAATTTTATCTTCTAATGCACCTATTCTCCCCTCTGCCTCTTCAATCCGAGCTGTGGTCGCCTCCATTGTATTTTGCACCTCATTTAGAGCATTTTTTAGCTCCTCCTGACTATTTCTTAGTCCCTTGATCTCTGTAGCAATAGATTCTCTGCTGTCGTCTATGCTGTTTTCAAGCCCAGTGATTAATTTTATGACTATTACTCTAAATTCTTGTTCACTTATATAGCTTAAATTGGTTTTGATAAATTCGTTAGCTGTCGTTACTTCCTGGAGTCCTTTGAAGAGAGTTCTTCCGTTTTGTCATTTTGGATAGTCCCGGGACTGGCACAGAACTGCAGGGCACTTCCCCTGTGTGCTGTGTGGAGTAACTTGTGTTGGTGGGCGGGGCCGCAGTCAGACCGGATGTCTGACCTCAGCCCACCGCCAGGGGCCACAGTCAGACTGGTGTGTACCTTATCTTCCCCTCTCCCAGGGGCAGGACTCACTGTGGAGTGGAGTGGCCCCTGTCGGGGCTACTTGCACACGCCAGGTTTGTGGTGCTGCTTCAGTGGGATCTGGTGTATTAGCCGGGGTGGATCCGCAAGGTGCATGGGGCAGGAGGGGCAGGCTTAGCTCGCTTTGCTGTCAGTGGTCTCCTGCGGGAGGGGCCTTGCAGCACTGGGAGGGAGGCAGGCAGGCAGACCCGTTGGAGGGATGGATCCACCAAAGCACAGTGTTGGGCATTTGCCAGGTGCAAGCAAGTTCGGTGACAGGAACTGGGTTCCCTTTGGGATTTCAGCTCGGGGGGGGGGGGGGAGAGGCAGATGGCGCTTGCCAGCACCCTTTGTTCCCAGGCCGAGCTGAGCTCTGTCTTCCGGGGCTCAACAACTCTCCCTCCCAGTGTCCTCTCACCCTCCCTGCTCTCCGAGAGCAGAGCTGTTGACTTTTAACATTCCAGATGTTAAGTGCCACTGGCTGTCAGAACTCACGTAGTCCAGCCCCTCCGCTTTTGTAATCCAGACTCGTGGATTCACCTTGCCAGGCGGGCTGCCCTCCACTGCCCTGGCTCCTTCCCACCAGTCCGTGTAGCGCGCACCTCCTCTCTGCCCTTCCTACCCTTTTCCGTGGGCCTCTTGTCTACACTTGGCTCTAGAGAGTCCATTCTGCTAGACTTCTGGTGGTTTTCTGGGTTATTTTAGCAGATGTGGGTGGAGTCTAAGTGATCAGCAGGTCGAGGTAAGCCCAGTGTCCTCCTACATCACCATCTTCCAGTTCTTCCATCTGGGCTCTCTGTTTTGTTCCATTGATCTGTGTGTCTGGTTTTGTGCCAGGACCATACTATCTTGACAATTACAACTTTGTAATAAAGCTTGATGTCCAGAATTGTGATGCCTCCAGCTTTAGCTTTATTTTTTTTACATTACTTTGGCTGTTTGAAGTCTTTCCTGGTTCCAGACAAATTTTAGAATTGTTTGTTATAGCTCTGTGAAGTGTGCTGATACTACTTCAATAGGGACTTCTATGAATATGTAGATTGCTTTGGATAGAATTGATGTTTTAATAGCATTTTTTCTTCCAATCCATGAGCATGGAACCCTTTTCCATTTCTTTGTGTCTTCTTTAATTTCTTTCATAAAGTTTCTATAGTTTTAAAGATTCAGATCTTGTACCTCTTCAGTTAATTTTATTCCTAGGTATTTTATGGTTTTTAGTGCAATTATAAATGGCATTCCTTTATTTTTCTTTCTGCTGCTTCATTATCGGTGTGTGGTAATGCCATTGATTTCTGTCCATTGATTTTATATCTTACAGCTTTGCTGAATTCATGTATCATTTCTAACAGTTTTTTGGTGGAGTCTTTTGGATTTTTCCATGTAGAGTAGACGAGTGAAGGTTTGAGTTCTTCCTTGCTGATTTTGATGCTTTTTATTTCTTTCTGTTGTCTGATTGATGAGGCTAGGACTTCCAACCCAGTGTTGAACAGCAGTAGTGAGACTGGACATTCTTGTCATGGTCTTGACTGTAGGGGAAAAGGTCTCGTTTTCCCCATTGAGGATATTAGTCTTTTATGATGTTGATATGTGTTCCTTTTATTTTTACTTTCTTAAGAGTTTTTTTTTTTTTTGTCAAAAAAGGGTGCTGTATTTTGTCAGATGCTTTTTCTGCACCTACTTAAAGGATCATGTTGTTCCTGTCATTCCTTTTATTAGTATGTTTTATCACGTTGCTTGATTTGTGAGTATGGAACCAATCCTGCAGCCCAGGAATAAATTCACTTGCTAGTGGTGAATAATTTTTTAAATCTGTTGTTGGATTTGGTTTTCTAGTATCTTGGGAATTTTTGCATTTATATTTACCAGGGAAATTGGTCTGTAGTTCTCCCTTTCCATGGGATGGTGTTTGTTTTTCTGTATCTTATTTCACTTACAGTTACGCTGTCAAGATCCATCTTTGTTGTCAGAAATGGCGTAATTCTCTCTTTTTTATTGATAAATAATATTCCATTGTTTCTGTATTATTATTTTTTTAAACTCTATTTATATATCTCTATACTGATCTTAACCTGTGTGTCTGTCATACCTATCTTACCTGTCTGTGTAAGCTAATCTATCACATTTTCTCTATACATTTTTCTGTTCATTGACACTTAAGTTGTTTCCATGTCATGGCTACTGTAAACAGTCCTGCAAAACAGCAGGTGCACATATTTCTCTGAGGTAGTGATTTTATTTTTTTCTTTCAACTATATCCTTAGAAGTAAAATTGCTGAATTGCATGTTAGTTCCATTTTTAATTTTATGAGGAACTTCCCTTTTGGATTTTCTATTTCCCTAACTAATGATGTTTTATACAGTTTTCATGTAGTTGGTCATTCACATAGCTTCTTTGGAAGAATGACTATCCAGGCCCTATGCCTATTTTCATTTGGATTTATTTTGGATTTTTTTTTCCTGTTGAGTAGTTATGAGTACTGTATGTATTTGTATATTACTCCTTATTAGATAGATGGGTTTGCAAGTATTTCCTGCCATTCTATAGGTTACCTTTTATTTTCTTGAAATGAAGAATGAATGAATTTATTTACTTTCCTGCACAAAAACTTCCATTATGATCTGGTCTATGATATGTTTGTTTTTTGTTTATTTATTTCTGAAATTTATTTTAATTCAAGTTAGTTAAAATAGCATAGTATTGGTTTCAGGAGTAGAATTCAGTGAATGATCACTTACGTATAACACCCATAGCTCACCCTGACAGTTGCCACCTTTAATGCCCATCCATCATCTAGTTAGCCCATGCCCCCACCCTACTGCCCCCAACAAACAAACCCTCAGTTTGTTCTGTGTATTTAAGAGAACTGTATTTACGGTTTGTCTCCCTGTCTGTTTTGATCTTATTTTTCCTTCCCTTCCTCTGTGTTCATCCTTTGGGTTCGTAAACGCCAAATCATATATTTTGGTATCATATCCAAAAAGTTGTTGTCAAGACCAGTGTCATGGAGTTTTCCCCTTATGCTTGAAACTTCAGATTTCACCTTTAACATTTAATTAATTTAAAGTTAATATTTGGAATGGTCTCAAATAGGAGAACAATTTTGTAATCTTTATTGTTACTGTCAGTGAATAGTGACTGAAAGAAGCATCTGGGAAATTGTTTACCCACTTTTAGTACCTTGATTATGAGTGGTGATAACACAAATATTTTTTCTGGGTTTTAAATATCTAATGTATTGTTAGTTCTAAAGTGGAAAGTATGTTTATTTATTGTGGAAACAGCCAATGCTGTTTTTTTCTGTTAATGTCTGCCACTTTTAGCTCTATTTTGACCTCAACAGGACTCAAGTTTCAATTACTATTAATATTTTAATATAATAAATAGCGAGGATTTTAGGTAGCTAAAATCATACCTACATCATCATTAAATTGGTATTTTTCTATAAGAAATTAATAGAATGTTGCTTTTAACAGGGCAAAAAAGAACTCCAGGTAACCCTTTTCCAAACATTGGTGCTGTTGATGTTTAATGAAGGAAATCGGTTCAGCTTAGAAGAAATTAAGGTGGCTACTGGAGTAGGTAAGTATTGATTGTAATTGTTTAACTCTGTGCTGTAATAAAAATGCTAAACATTTTTTTTTTCTCATTCAGAGGATAGAGAACTTAGAAGAACTCTACAATCATTAGCTTGTGGCAGAGCTAGAGTTCTTATCAAAAGTCCCAAGGGCAGAGATGTGGAAGATGGTGATGTATTTTTTTGTAATGAGGAATTCAAACACAAACTCTTCAAGATAAAGATCAGTGAAATCCAGATGAAAGAAACGGTACTTTTTTTCTCACTTTAATGTCACTTTAATTTTCTGATGCCTTTTAAGAAGTCTTTTTTTTTTTTTTTTTTTTTTTTTTTTTGGTTCAGTAGTTAGAATAATATGTTTTTTGTGTTTTGGTAAAAAACATAAAATTTTACCATCATGAGCATTTTGAAGTGTATGGTTCAGTAATGTTAAATATATCTACACTGTGTGCAACAGATATGCAGAACTTTTTCATTTCAAAAAATAGAAAATTTGTTTTAACAAGACTCTGTTTTCTTCATACCCCAGCCTTGGTAAATAACATTTTTATTTTATTTTAGTTGAATATGACTAATTTTGGTACTTTATATAAGAAGAGCCATAAGTATTTCAAGTATGTGTCTTTTTGTGACTGGCGTAATTCACTTAGCATAATGTCCTCAAATTTCATTAAAATACGTAGCTACAGAGCAAGTAAAAGGATTTTTTTTCATTTACAGCTGAATATTCCATTACATGAATATGTCACATTTTGTTTATCCATTCATTCACTGATGATCATTGGGTTGCTTCCACCTCTTGGCTGTTGTGAATAATGATGCTGTGAATATGAGTGTACATGCCTGTACAGAGATACAAGTATCTCTGAGGCTCCGCTCTTAATTGTTTGGACATTTGGCCAGAAGTGGGTGTGCTGGATCATAGAGTCATTTTATTTTAATTTTCTTTTGGGGAACCAGTATACTGTATTCCATAGAATTTTCTAAGTTTTACAGTCCACCACCAGTGCAGAAGAATACCAGTTTCTCCACATATTTGGCAAAAGTTATTTTCTCTCTTGATATTATTATTATTGTTAGTAGTAGTAGCAGTCGTCGTCTTAGTATTAGTATTAGTATTTATATTTTTATAGTAGATATTCTGCTAGGACAAAAAAGTGATATTATCATTTTGATTTGCATTCTATGAGAATTTATAAGTTTGAACAACTATTTATGTGCATTATGGCCGTTCGTATATCAATATTGGAAAAAATGTGTATTCAAGCACTTTGCCTTTTTTTTTAATTTGAGTTATTTAATATTTTTGTTGTTTAATTTTGGGAATTATTTATACCTCTGAGATATTAATGACTTATATGTATATGATTTACAAATATTTTCTCATTCTGTAGCATGCTTTTCAACTCTTGATTTTATCCCGTGATGCACAAAAAAGTTTAATGTAGTAACATTTGTCTGTTTTGCTTTTACCCGTGCTTTTTGTCAAATCCAGTCTCTTGAAGCTTTTTTCCTGTTTCCTTTGAGGAGTTTCTGTTTGTGTATTTGTCTTCTTTGTTTTGTTTTGTTTTCTGGTTTTAATTAAATTTAATTTTTGTGTGAGTTAAATGTCCACTTTCATTCTTTTGCATGTGAATATCTATTGAACCATTTTTTATTAAATTTTAACTTTTAATCCCGTTGTAGCTGACATACGTTAGAATATTAGTTTCACGTAGACGGTATAGTAAGTCAGCCCTTCCACACAACACCCAGTGCTCTTCCAGATGCCCTCCTTAATTCCCAACACCTATATATCCGATTCCCACAGGCACCCACCCGTCCTCTGGAAACCATCAGTGTGTTCTCTAGAGTTAAGAGTCTGTTTCTTGCTTTTTTTCTTTAACTTGTTTGTTTTATTTCTCAAATTTCACAAATGAGTGAAATCATACAGGATTTGTCTAGCTCCATCCATGTTGCAAATGGCAAGATTTTATTCTTTTTTAGGATTTCTGGTTGTGTGCGTGTATCACATCTTCTTTATGCTTCCCTGGACACTTGGGTGACTTCCTTAATTTGGCTTTTGCAAATAATGCTTCAAAAAACAGGGCTGCACGTATCCCTTTGAGCTAGTGTTTTGGCATTTTGGGGTAAGTACCAAATTGGTGCATTATAGGGTAGTTCTACTTTTGACTTTCTGAGGTATCTCCTTACTGTGTTCCAAAGTAGCTACACCAGTGTAAGAGAATTCCCCTTTCTCTGCATCTTTATCAGCACCTGCTTTTTCTTCTGTTGTTGTTTTTTTTTTTTTTATTTTAGCCATTGACTGTTTTGAGGTGATATATCATTGTAGTTTCGATTTGTATTTCTCTTGATGATCTATGATACTGAGCATCTTTTCACGTGTCTGTTGGCCATATGGATGTCCTCTTAGGAGAAATATCTGTCCAAGGTTTCTGCCTATTTTTAAATTGGATTATTTTCTGGATGCTGAGTTGTATCAGTTCTTTACATGTTGTGAATACTAACCCATTATCAGTTATGTCATCTGCAGTGATGTTATTGTGCCATTGAGTACATTGTCTTGTAATTTGTTAATTGTTTTCTTTGGTATGCAGAAGGTTTTTATTTTGATGTAGTCCCTATAGTTTGTTTGTTTGTTTGTTTGTTTGTTGTTTGTTTTCCCTTGACATAGGAAACCTCTCTGGAAAGCCCATGCTCTCTCTATGATTTTTATGGTTTCAAGTCTCATTTTTAGGTCTTTAATTCATTTTGAATGTATTTTTGTGTCTTGGGTAAGAAAGTGGTTCATTTTAATTCTTTTTCATGTCCCTGACCAGTTTTTCCATCAGTATGTATTGAAGAGACTTTACATATTCTTGCTTCCTTTGTTGAATATTAATGTATGTATGGTTTTATTTCTGGGTTTTCTGTTCTTTTTGCTCTGTTTCTTTTTGTTCTGTTCTTTCTACTTTTATGTAATTTCCTTGCTGTATTGATTATTACACTTTTATAATATAACTTAAAATCTGGAATTGTGATACCTCCAACTTCGTTCTTCTTTTTCGAGATTGCTTCACGTATTTGGGGTCTTTTGTGCTCCATATAGATTTTAGGATCATTGGTTTCAGTCCTATGAAAAATGCTCTTGGTATTTTGATAAGGGTTGCATTAAATGTAATGCATTTACATTGTTTAGGTTTTGGTTTTGGTTGTTTAGGATTTTAACAATATTTCTTCTTGCAATCTATGAGTATGGGATGTTTTTCCGTTTCTTTGTGTCCTCTTCAGTTTCTTTCATAAGTGTTTTGTGTTTTCAGAGTACAGGTCCTTCACCTCTTTGGTCAGGTTCATTCCTAGGGACTTAATTATTTTTCCTGCAATTGTAAGTGGGAGTATTTTCTTAAATTTCTCTTTCTGTGACTTCGTTTTTAATGTATTTAAATGCAGCCTTTTCTGTAGGTTGATTTTGTATCCTGCAACTTTACTGAATTCATTTATCGGTTTTAGTAGTTTTTTTCATGGAGATTTTAGGGTTTTCTGTATACAGTACCTCATGTCATATGCAAATAGTGAAAGTTTTCCTTCTTTACCAATTTGTATGCCTTTTGTTTTTGTTGTTGTTGTTGTCTGATTGATGTGGCTAGGACTTCTAAGTACTAATTTGAATAAAAGTGGTAAGAGTGGGTTATCCCTGTCTTGTTCCTCAACTCTCAGTTTTTCCCCATTGAGTATGAAGTTTGTTACAGGTTTCATAGGTGACCTTTATATGTTCTCTCTAAAGCTATGTTGTTGAGGGTTTCTATCATGAATGAATGTTGTACTTTGAGAATGCTTTTTCTTCATCTGTTGAAATGATCGTATGGTTTTATATTTTCTCTTGTTAGTGTAACATATTCCCTTGATTGATACGGGAATATCAAACTATCCTTCATCCTGGGAATGTATTTAACTTGATCATAGTGAATGATTTTTTATGTATTATTGAATTTTGTTTGCTGTTATTTGGTTGAGAATTGTTGCATCCATGTCCACCAGGGATATTGGCCTGTAGTTCTCTTTGTGTTGTCTTTCTTTGGTTTTGGATTCAGGGTAATGCTGGCCTTAATAGAGTGAATTGGGAAAGTTTCCTTCCATTTCTATTTTATGGAATAGTTTGAGAAGAAGTGGTATTATCCTTCTGTTTTGATAGAATTCACTTATGAAACCATCTTGTTCTGGAATTTTGTTTGTTGAGAGTTTTTAGATTATTGAGTAATTTCATTGATAGTAATCAGTTTGATCAAATTTTCTATTTCATCCTATTTTCAGTTTTGGCATTTTACGTTTCTCATAATTTATCAGTTATTTCTACAGTGTCTAATTTGTTGGCATATGATTTTTCATAATATGGTCTTCCAGTTGTTTCTGTGGTGTTGGTTATTATTTCTCCTTTGTTGTTTGTGGTTTTGTTAATTTGAGTGCTTTTTTTTATGGGTCTGGTTAGATATTGATCCATTTTGTTTATCTTCTCAGAGAATAAGATCCTGGTTTCACTGAACGGTTTGTTTTTTTTTCTTGTTGAACACACTTGTATCCTTTATACATTGAGGGGTGTTCAGTATTGTTCAAGATCATTTGACCATATATGCAAGTATGTTTTCTTTCATCTTCTGTTTCTATTTCATTGTCTATATTTCTCTGCCCTTTTACCATACTATTTGTATTACTATAGCTTTTGTAATATTGTGTAAAATCACAATGGGGGTCATCCATTGTTTTCTTCCTTGTTCTTTTCTTCTTTGTTCTTTTTTCATTATTCATTTTACTTTTAAAATCACATGATTTTAAAATCGTTTCTTATTTCTGCATCTGCAAAAATTTGATTTAGAATTTTGATAGGCATTACAAAGTATCTGGAGATGGATTAGGTATTATTGATACCTTAACAATATTCACCTAGTTGATGAATATGGGATGGATTTCCATTTATGTCTGTCATATGTATTTCTTTTAGCAATATTTTGTAGTTCAGTGGGTGTCTTTTACCAATACTCCACTAGTTTAACTCATAACTGTTGTTTTTACTTTTGATGCTTATGAAAGTGGTACATTTCTTTATTTCTTGTTTCTCCATTTTTACTAAGGTACAGTTGACAGTTAAAACTTGTATGATTCGTGCTGTACACTTGATGTTTTGACATAAATAGACATTGTGGAATAATTGCCATAATAAGGCTAATTTGACATATCCTTAAATCTCTCTCATATGTTAACTTTTTTGTGTGTGTGATTTTAGTGGTAAGAATATTAAATTACACTCTCAGTAAATCTCAAGCATGTCATACAACAGTTGTTAAGTATATTTAACATTGCTCTATATTTAATATGTAGGACTCATTCATCTTGCATAACTAAAACTATTTTTTTATTTCATGGGAACATGACCTGAGCTGAAGTCGAGTCAGACTTTCAACCACCTGTACTACCCAGGTATCCCCCACCCCATCTGTCCTTATCAACATTTTATTGTTTTGTGTGTCACATCTTTAATTTTAATTCATTTTGTGTATGACTTGAGCTAAGGGTCCAGTTTTATTCTGTTATAGATGGATGTCCCGTATTCCCAACAGTTATGGAAGAGATCCCTTTTCCCCACTGTGTTTTCTTGGCCTCCTGGCATAGTCTTGTGTTTTAGGGTATTTAATGGTCTGTCAGTTTTATTCTGTTGGCATATATCTCTTTTTATTCCAGTGTTGTAGACTCGTAAGTCTGAAGTTCTCTCTTGGCCAGCAGTAGAGCAGATTCAGGATGAAAAGTAGAGATGGCTAATGTCCAGGAAATGACAAGATCCCCGAATAAGGGTCCTTGCCCCGTATTTATTATTATCAGAAAGCTTACAAAAGTGATGGACACGCAGAAAGAGAGAGTGAATCTGTGAACATAAACTCATGGCATGAGGAGAAGGGGTTTTTGAAGATATCGGTGTTTGGGTTTGGGTCAGTATAAAACAAAATCATGGCGCCAGGCAGATGGATGTTAATGGCAGACAGGAGGTACCATGTCTGTTTATCTTAGCTAGCCTAGGGGATAAGACAGATAGAGCATGCAACCTCAGGGTTAACAAGGCACCTTTTCTTTTGCTAACCAGCTCCACTTTGGGCAGCTTAACCAGCATAGCAGGAATCTGTAGCCCCGTATACCTGTTTACCCAATTTGGTCCTTCTTTCCTATGAAAGCAGCTCTCTGCTGTAGTACTAAATTGGGGGACACTTTTACCCTGAATGCTTAATCTTGTTTAACTCATATAACTTTGTATTGGGAGCCTTTGCCCCCTCTCTGTTCTGGGGGCCTTTACCCACCCCTGCTCTATCCTCAGGTCCTAATCTTGTTTACCCAAGGTTGGGTGTGATCATGTTATGGCTTTGTAATTCTTTATGCCTTGTTAACCCATGGTGCAAGCCCAGGGAGTTCCTAAGTTTAATCCTCAAATTCCAGTATCCTACTATTTTGATTAGAGTAGTTTTTAGTATGTTTTGATCAGGGAGAATCATAGTGTTATCTCGGTGTTCTTTTTATTTTTAAAAATTTTTATGTTTATTCATTTTTGAAAGACAGAGAGAGACAGAGCAGGGGTAGGGCAGAGAGAGAGGGGGACACAGAATCTGAAGCAGGCTTCTGGCTCTGAGCTGTCAGCACAGAGGCCAGTACAGGGCTAGAACCCACAAACTGCAAGATCATGACCTCAGCTGAAGTCCAGCATCCAACCAACTGAGCCACCCGGGAGCCCCTAGGTGTTCTTAATATTTCTTAAATATTCTGGGTCTTTGTGGTTTCAAATACCTTTTAATAGGCTTTTTTTCTCTTTCTGTAAGACGTGACATTTTGATTTTGCTAGAGATTGCTTTGAATCTGAAGGTTGCTGTGGGTAGTGTGGACATCTTAATAATAAGTCTAACTTTTCAGAGACACAGGATGTCTATTTATTATAAATGTCTTTTGTGAGTTTTTCTAGTGCTTAGTATACAAGTCTTTCATCTCCCATTTAATCGTAAGTATTTAATTCTTTAATTACTTTTAAATTTGAATATAATTGACACAGTATTACTTTAGTTTCAGAATTACAACTCAGTAATTCTGCAACTCCGTATATTATGCTGTGTTCCACCACAAGTATAGGTATTATTTGACATCATACAATGCCATTACAGTGGCTTTGACTGTGTTACTTCTGCTGTGTCTTTCATTCTTATGAATTATTCATTCCACAACTGGACACCTGTGTGTCCTGCTCCCTTTCACCCAGTTTGCCCATCCTACCCATTCTCCACCCTCTTGCAACCTTGAATTCTCTGTGGAATTTATAGGTTTGATTCTGGCTTTTTGCTTTTTAATGCATTTGATTTTTAGATTTCACCTGTGAGTAAAATCATGTGACATTTGCCTTTCTCAGTGTGACTTATGATACTTAGCATAATATCCTCTAGTTCCATCCCTGTTGATAATGGCAAGAACTCATCCTTTTATATGGCTGAATACATGTTTATATACATACACACACCACATATTTCTTATTCATTCATCTATCAGTGGACACTTAAGTTACCTCCATATCTTGCTATTGTAAATCATGCTGCAGTAAACATAGGAATGCACGTATCTTTTTGAATTAGTGGTTTTTTTTTTTTCCTCCTTTGGATAAATACCCTATAGTAGAAATACTAAATCATACGGAATTAATATTTTAACCTGTAAAGGCACGTCCATGCTTTTTTTTTTACAGTGGCTGTACCAAATCATATTCCAACCAACAGTGTACAAAATTTCCTTTTTCTACATAATCTCACTGATAACTTATTTTTGGTCTTTGTTTCTGTCTTTTCTGATAGGTGTAATATATTTTATGGTGGTTTTGGCTTGCATTTCCCAGATGATCGGTGATTTGGGCATGTTTTCATGAGTCTTGGCCTTCTGTAGGTCTTCTTTGGAAAAATACCTATTCATTTCCTTTGACCATTTTTTAATTGCGTTTCTTTTTTACTGTTTTCATCATATATTTTGGATACTAAAACCTTATCAGATATATCATGACTCTTTTCCTGTTCAGTACATTGCCTTTGCATTGTGTTGATGGTTTCCTTCAGTGTGCAAAAATTTTAATTTTTCATGTAGTCCCAATAGTTTGTTTTGGCTTTATAATAATATTACTCTTGCTAGAGGAGATAAATCTAGCAAAATGTTGCTTTGGCCAATGTCAAGGGAAGTTACCACCTATGCTCTATCTATCCTAGGATGTTTATGCTTTCAGGTCTCATGTTTAGCTCTTTAATTCATTTTGAGTGTATTTTTGTGTATAGTGTAAGAAAGCGGTCCAGTTTCTTTATTTTACATGCAGTTACCCAGTTTTTTGAGCACGTTTTATTGGAGAGACTTGTCTTTTCCCTATTCGCATGTTCGTGCCTCTTTTAGAGGCATATGTTAATTGGCCAAATAATTATAGGTTTATTTTTGGGATTTATTCTGTTCTCTTGATCTGTATTTCTGTTTTTGACCCAGTATGGTACTCTTTTGATTACTACATATTTGTTACATATCTTAAAACCTGGGATTGTGATAGCTTTGTTTTGTTTCCTTTTTTTCTAAAGATTGCTTTAGCTATATGAGGTCTTTTGTGGTTTGAAGACATTTTAGGATATTTTGTTCTACCTCTGTGAAAATATATTTTGATTTCATTATATTTCTTTAAATCTGTAGATTGCTTTGGGTAGTGAAGGTATTTTAACCATATTTATTCTTCCAGTCCTATGAGTATGGAATGTTTTTCCATTTCTTTGTCTCCTCTTCAACTTTTTTAGGGTTCTCTGTTTAGTGTTTTTTGTTCTGTGTTTTTCAGAATTCAGGACTTTCAGGCTAAGTTTATTCTTAGGTGTTGTATAGGTTTGGGTTGCAATTGTAAATTGAATTATTTTCATAATTTATATTCTACTTTGTTATTAGTTACAAACAGTGCAATTTTATGGGTATTGATTTTGTGTCTTGGCACTTACCTAATTCACTAATTACTTCTAATCATTTTTGGTGGAGGCTTTAGGATTTTCTTTCTTCATTACCAATTTGGATGCCTCTTATTTTCTTTTCTTTTGTGATTGCTGCAGCTAGAATGTCTTCTTTTTTTTTTTAATTTTTTTTAACGTTTATTTATTTTTGAGACAGAGAGAGAGAGAGCATGAACAGGGGAGGGTCAGAGAAAGAGGGAGACACAGAATCCGAAACAGGCTCCAGGCTCTGAGCTGTCAGCAGAGAGCCCGATGCGGGGCTCGAACTCATGAATCTTGAGATCATGACCTGAGCTGAAGTCGGATGCTTAACCAACTGAGCCACCCAAGCGCCCCTGCAGCTAGAATTTCTTATGTTAGGCTAACTAAAAGTGTTGAGCTCCTAGCTGCCTAGAAGAAAAGCTTTGTTTTTCCCTATTCAGTGTGTTGATAGCTGTGTTTTCTCATAGATGATGTTTTATATTGAAGTATGTTCTCTTTAAACTGACTTTCTTGGGAGTTTTTTTCATAAATACATATTGAATTTTGTCAGAATTTTATGCATCTATTGAGGCAATCATACGATTTTTTTCGATCAATTTTTGATGTGTTGGGTATGACATTGACTGATTGCAAATATTGAACTATACTTGCATCTCTGGAGTTAATCCTTCCTAATTGTAGTAAATGATGTTTTTAATGTTTTATTGAAGGTAGTTTGCTAATGTTTTGTTGAGGGTTTTTGCCTCTGTTTATCAGGTATATTGGCCTGTAGTTTTCTTTTTTTGGAGTGTCTTTGGTTTGCATCAGGGTAAACCTGGCCTCATAGGATGAATTTGGAAGCATTTCTTCATCGTACGTGGTTTTTTTTTTTGGGGGGGGGGGCATAGTTTGAGAGTAGATATTAACTATTATTTAAATGTCTGGTAGAATTACCCTGTGAATCCATCTGATCCTGGGATTTTAATTTTTGGTAACTTTTAATTAACAGTTCAATTTCATTACTACTACTTGGGCTGTTAAATTTTCTGTTTCTTCCTGATTCAGTCTTGGAAGATGTTTTTAGGAATGTATCCATTTGCTCTAGGTTGTTCATTTTGTTGGGATTTTTTCATAACATTCTCTTATAATTCTTTATATTTGTGTCGTATAAGTTCTGTTTTGTTTCTCATGTTATATATTGGGTCCATTTTCTCTCTCCTATGCTCTCTTTCCCTTTTTGGTGAGCCTGGGTAAGGGTTTATCAATTTTGTTTATATTTTCAAGGATCCAGGCGTGGATTTACTTATTTAAACTTTCTGCTGTTTTCATAGTCTTTATTTTACTGATTCTGGTCTGCTTTATTTGTTTATTTGAGCTTTTTCTTATTTATTGAGGTAGTCTTGTGTTGCTATATATTTCCCTCTTAATACAGCTTTTGCTGTGTTCAAAAGATTTTGGATCATTTTGGTTTCATTTTCATTTGTTGTCACATATTTTTGTATATCTTCTTTGATTACTCTGTTGACACATTTAGTATCCTCTTGTTTAACTTTTGTGTGTTTGTGCTTGTGCCAGTTTTTTTTTCTTGTGATTGCTTTCTGGTTTTATCTTGTGGTTGGAAAAGTGGCATGATGTAATTTCAGTCATTTTAAATTTATTGAGATGTGTTTTGTGTTCTAACATCTGTGTATTCTGGAGAATGTTCAATGTGCCCTTGGAAATAAGGTGTGCTCTGTTATTATATCTTTTAAAGTCCATCTGATTCAGTCTGACATTGTTTTCTTACTGATTTTCTTCTTGGATGATCTTTCTATTGATGTAAGTGGGTGTTGAAGTCACCTACTATATTGAATTGCCATCAGTTTGTCTTTATGTCTGTTAATATTTGCTTTTTGTATTCAAGTGCTTCATTGTTGCGTGCATAGATATTTTCAATTGTTACGTGCTCTTATTAGGTTGATCCCTTTATCATTATGCGATGCACTTTTTTTCTTTTGCTGTAGTCTTTGTTTAAAGTCTGTTTGGTCTAGGGCACCCCAGATGGCTCAGTCAGTTAATCTTTCAACCTAGGCTCAGTTCATGATCTCACTGTTCAGGGGTTCGAGACCCGCGTTGGGCTCTGTATTGACAGCTCAGAGCCTGCAGCTGGCTTTGGATTCTGTGTTCCCCTCCCCCCCGCCCTCTCTGTCTCTGCCCCTCCCCGACTTGTGCTCTGTCTCTCTTTGTCTCTTAAAAATAAATAAACATTAAAAAACTGTAAAAACGATAAAAAAAAATAAAGTCTATTTCATCTGATATTAGTATTTCTACCCAGGCTTATTTTTGCTTCTATTTGTATAATTATTTTTTCCCAGCACTTCACTTACAGTCTGTATGTATCTTTAGGATTGAAATGACTCTTTTCTAGGCAGCATATGGACTAACCTTTTTAAATTCATTTTGCAACCCTTTGTCTTTTGATTGGAGTGCTTACACTGTTTACATTTAAAGTAATTATTGACAGAGATACCTGGGTGGCTTAATCATTTAAATATCTGATTCTTGATCTCCTCTCAGGTTTTGGACATAGTCATGAGTGCAAGCCCTGCATTGGTCTCTGAGCTTGGCATGAAGCCTATTTTACTTACTAGCTAACTAAGTTTATTGATACCTTTGTATCTGTTGCTATTTTTATTAGTTTCTTGATTTTTTTTTTTTTTTTTAGTTTTTCTCTGTTTCTGTTTTCTTGTCTTGTGCTCTTTGTGATTGGCGAATTTTTGTAGTGATATATTTGCCTTTCTTTTCTCTTTATTTTTTTTGTATCTCTCATAGGTTTGTAGTTTGTGGTTACAAAGAGGTGTACTATAAGGTCCTATGTAAGTAGAAGTCTGTATTAATTTTATAGTCATTTAAGTTGAAACACATTAATTTTTTTTTATTTTTACCTGTCTCTTACCATTGTCCATTCATTCTCCAACATTGTCATATGTTATGTGTTTTAATTCAGTGTCTACTTATAGCCGTTTTTTTTTTTTTTTCACTGAAAGAAGCCTGCTTAACGTTTCTCTTATGGCTGGCTTTGTGGTGATAAACTCATTTGTTTGGCAAATTCTGTCTCTCCTTCAAATCCAAATTATAATCTTGCTGGGGAAAGTATTCTTGATCGTAGTTGTTTTGTTTTGATTTCCCTTCAGCACTTTGAATATATCATGCCACTACTTTATGGCCTGAAAAACCTGTTGAAAAATCTGCTGGTTAGCCTTGTTAGTTTTCCCTATATTACAGGTAACTTTTCATTTCTATATTGCTGCTTTTGACATTTTCGCTTTATCTTTATTTTTTGATATGTCAATTATTATGTGTGTGGTATAGAGCTTCTTTGGCTCATCTTTGTGTGAGCTTTTTGGATTTGGAACCTGTTTAATTCCTTATGTGAGAAAATGTTTCTGGTATTATTTTGTTCAAGTAAGATTAACACACCTCTCTCTCACATTCTTCTCTGAAACCCCAATAATGTAAATGTTTGTTCCCTTGATATTGCCCATCCAAGATATATCTTAATCTATACTCATTTTTAAAATCTTCTGTCTTTTTGCTGTTCAGCCTGAATGTTTTCCATTACTTTCTTAGATCACTGGTACATTCTCCTAACTCCTCTGATCTACTGTTGATTCCCTGTCATGTTTTTGTTTTTTAGTTTCATTTATTGTATTCTTCATTTTTGATTGCCTCTCTTTAATATTTTCTGTCTCCTTACCGAGTCTCACTGAAATCTTTCACTGTTCTTTTGCAGCACCATGAGAATCTTTATGATCATTACTTTAAATTCTTTATCAGGCATATTGCTTTTCTCCGCTTCATTTGGTTGTTCTTCTGAAATTTTGTTGTTCATTCTGTTGGATAACGTTTCTCTGTCTTCGCATTCTGCTTGACTTTCTGTGTTTGTTTTTTGTATTTGGTGGAACAACCACTTCTTTTATTTTTTTTCTTTTGAATAGTTCCTTCTAATCTTGAAGAAATGGTCTTCTGTATAGTTGTCCCTCATGTAGACTGTGTAGTTGTTGACTTTTGCTGGCTGGCTAGAGCTATAATTTGCATGATTTGTAGTGGCACCCCAAAAGAACTACCATAGCTGATTTGGTCACAGATCCGTGTGGCCTCTAGGCTCTCCACACACTGGGTGTCCTCACAGAACAGCAAAAACTAAAGTGGGTCAAAGCCAGGTGTCCTATGGCTCTACAACCAGAGGGCTCCTTAGCATGATAGCTGAATATGAAGTAGGTGTTATTTGGAATGTAGCAGGACCCTCTGTATTAAATACACCCTCACAAGACAGCTGAATTTGAGATTCGTCCTCGGGAACTCTGTGCAGGGGATGCCTTTGCAGTTCTGCTGTAGCTAAAGCATTGTACAGGCAGGCCATGATGTTCTTGAGCTCTCAGCACAGAGGGTGCCCTAGTTAGATTGCTGAAAGTAAATTGGGGTGGGGGATTTTCTACACACAGAAAGTACTTTGGCAGGATCACTGAAGTGGATGTAGACTTGAGTATGCCAGGACTTTTCCACACAGACGGTGTACTCTTATGGTGACTGGAACTGATGCTGGCACAGGCTGAGGTTCTGGGGCACTTTGTGCTTAATGGGACAGCTGGACCTGTAGCAGACATTAGCTGAGAGGTCCCAGAGTGCCCCCGCCACCAGTAATTCCCTTGAAATCCACTTGAAGTGTAAGTGGTGCATGTCCTGGAGTATTCAGTGGTGCTTTGCTACAGTTTCACCTTTTCACGAAGTCTAGAAGTGTAGTAAGAATTAACCAGGAATATTCCAATATTCCTTTTGTAGGATGGCTGGGACTGGTATGGGTTGTTTCCCTGGGGCTCACTCAGGCAACAGACTAGTTAGGGTACCCTGGCAGCACTGTTATGTGCTCTCAAGATGGAGGGGGAGTATAGACATATCTGTCAACCTCTCCTCCCCGGAGAAAATTCTAGTAGGTCCACTTGCTATTTGGAGGAGTTCTAAGGGTGGTTCTCTAGTGCTAGTTGCTCTTTTAAACCACTGGATTTTAATTTTGTTTTTGTTTTTGTGTTTTAATATACCCAAGTGTGACTATGTCTGGAAATAGACTAGTTTAGACCTGGAGTTTGCTAAAGCAGTAAGCTTGTTATGGCATCCCTACTCATCTCTGGTTTGCACTTTCAAAGTGGGATGTAAACCATGTTTCTGTCCAGTTTCTCTGACCCAGAAGGAGTTTTAGCAAGTCCTCTGCCATTTGGCAGGGTTCTAGGGCTGTCTCTGTTATAAACTAGTTGTTGTTTAAAACTGCAGCTGTGTTCTGTGCCCAAAGAGGTTCTGTTTAATTTTTCTTTCCCCAACAAGGGATGATGGGGAAGAAACCCCATGCCTCTCTTTGAGAGTCCTTTCTCTGTTTGGTGTTACAAGGCCAAAAAACAATATCAAAGCCTAGTATTCAGGAGAACAAGCCTTATTTGTAATGGCCACAGCATGGAAAAGTGAGAACTGAGTTCACAAGTCAACTTCTCTTTTATGGTGAATTTGGGGTAGAATTTTATATCTACGTTTCTTGGAAACATTTTTCTAGATGTGTCTTTTGAGGCAGGGGGAACAAAAGCAAAAATAAACTATTGGGACGTCATCAAATTAACAAGATTTTGCAAAGCTACTGAGTGGGAGAAGTAATTTATAAACCTTCATATGTTTGTTAATGATATGTACAGTAAGGGGTTAATATCTCAAGTATGTAAAATAAAAGTATGTAAGGAATTATACAACTCAAACTCTACAACTCAACACCAAAAAAGCAAAGAATACAAATAAAATATGAGCAGAAGAACATTTTTCCAAAGGAGACGTACAGATGATTAACAAACACATGAAAAAAGTCTGAACATCAGTCATCATCAGGGAAGTGCAAATCAAAACCAAAAATCAATTAGAGATCACCTCTTACCTGTCAGAATGGGTAAAATCAAACACACAAGAAACAACAAATATTGACAACGAGGTGGGAAAAAGAGAATGCTCAGGCAGTGTTGATAGAAATGCAAACATACATCCATTATGGAATTTCCTCAAAAAATTAAAAGTAAAATTACTCAAGGAGGCATGGAAGATGGTGTAGGAGGATGGTGGGCTCACCTCGTCTTGCTGATCATTTAGATTCCACCCATTTCTGCCTAAATAACCCAGAAAACCACCAGAAGACCATCAGAATGGACTCGCCAGAGCCAAGCATAGACAAGAGGCCCACAGAAGAGGGTAGGAAGGGCAGAGAGGCAGTGCGCGTCACAGGGCCTGGCGGGAAGGAGCTGAGGTGGTAGAGGGGCAGCTCGCCCAGCGGGGTAGAGCCCCCGAAGTCTGCCATGCAAAAGCAGAAAGGTCAGAATCTGTGATTTCTGACAGCCAGTGGAACTTAACATCTGGAGTGTTAAAACGCAACAGCTCTGCTCTCGGAGAGCGGGGAGGACGAGAGGACGCTGGGAGGGAGAGTTGTTGAGGCCCAGAAGACAGAGCTGAGCTCGGCCTGAGAACAGAGGTGGTGGCCAGCACCATTTCCCTATTCCCATCCCCCAGATGAAATTCCAGAGGAAACCAGCTCGCGTCACTGAACTTGATTGCACCGCGCAGAAAGCCCAACGCTGTGCTTCTGTGGATCCATCCCTCCGGTGGGCCTGCCTCCATTCCAGTGCTGCAGGGCCCCTCCCTCCTGGGACCACCAGTGGCAAAACTAGCTTAGCCTGTCCCTCCTGCTGTTGTGAACGTTGCAGATCCACCCCCGCTAATGCATCCTTGGCCAGATTCCATGGAACCAGCACCACAAGCCTGGCAGTGTGCAAGTAGCTCAGACAGGAGCTGGACAGCTCACTGGACAAGTAGCCCAGACAACAGCAAGACACACCACTGCACACTGAATACTACCCCTGGGGCAGAGGAAGATAAAGAACACACCAGTCTGACCGTGGCCCAAGTGGTGGGCTGGGGGCCGACTTCAGGTCTGACTGTGGCCCCACCCACCAAAAGTTACTCCGGACAGCACAGGGTAAGTTCCATGAAATTTTGAACTACCAGGGGAACTACCCAAAATGACAAAACGGAAGTACTCTCTTCAAAAGAAACTCAGGAAGTAGCGACAGCTAACAAGTTGATCAGAAACTGATTTAAGCAATATAACTGAACAAGAACTTAGAATAATAGTCATAAAATTAATCACTGGGCTTGAAAAAAGCATAGAGTACATCAGAGAATCTATGGCTACAGAGATCAAGGGACTAAGAAATAGTTGTGAGGAACTAAAAAATGCTATAAATGAGGTGCAAAATAAAATGGAGGCGGCCATAGCATGGATTCAAGCCGGAGAGGAGACAATAGGTGAATTAGAAGATAAAAATATGGAAAAAGAGGAAGCTGAGAAAAAAAAAAATCCAGGAGTATGAGGGGAGAATTAGAGAACTAAGTGATGCAGTCAAATGGAACAATATCCCTTCGTAGGAATTCCAGAAGAAGAGAGAGAGAGAGAGAGAGAGAGAGAGGGGCTGAAGGTGTACTTGAACAAATCATAGCTGAGAACTTCCCTGATCTGAGGAAGGAAAAAGGCACTGAAATCCAAGAGGCACAGAGAACTCCCTTCAGATGTAACTTGAATTGATCTTCTGCATGACATATAGTGAAACTGGCAAAAAACAAGGATAAAGAGAAAATTCTGAGAGCACCTAGGGATAAACGGGCCTTAAACATACAAAGATAGACACATAAGAGTAGTAGTAGACCTGTCTACTGAAACTTGGCCAGCCAGAAAGCAATGACAGGAAATCTTCAATGTGGTGAACAGAAAAAATATGCCCTCAAGAATCCGTTATCCAGCAAGTCTGTCATTCAGAATAGAAGGAGAGAGAAAGGCTTTCCCAAACAAACAAAAACTGAAGGAACTCATCTTCACTAAACCAGCCCTGCAAGAGATCCTAAGCGGGACTCTGTGAGTGAAATGTTGCAAGGACCACAAAGTTCCAGAGACATCACTACAAGCATGAAACCTACAGACATAACAGTGACCCTACACCCGTATCTTTCAAGATTAACACTGAATGTAAATGGACTAAATGCTCCGACAAAAAGACATAGAGTATCAGAATGGATAAAGAAACAAGACTCATCTATTTGCTGTCTACAAGAGACTCATTTTAGACCTGAGGACACCTCCAGATTGAAAGTGAGGGATGCAGAACTATCTATCATGCTACTGGAAGACAAAATAAAGCTGGAATAGCCATACGTATATCAGACAAACGAGACTTTAAATTAAAGGCTGTAACAAGAGATGAAGAAGGCCATTATATAATAATTACAGGGTCTATTCATCAGGAAGAGCTAACAATTAGAAGTGTCTACGGACTGAATGTGGAAGCCCCCAAATACATAAAACAGTGAATCACAAACATAAGCAAACTTATTGATAAGAAAGTGGTAATTTCAGGGGACCTTAATACCCACTTACAACAATGGATAGATCATCTAGACACAGGATCGATAAAGAAACAAGGGTCCTGAATGATACATTGGATCAGATACACTTGACAGAAATATTTAGATCTCTGCATTCCAAACCAACAGAATATACGTTCTTCTCGAGTGCACATGGAACATTCTCCAAGTTAGATCACTTAACTGGGTCACAAAATAGCCCTTCATAAGTATAAAAGAATTGAGATCATACCATGCATACTGTCAGACCACAAGGCTATGCAACCTGACATCAACCACAGTTAAAAGTCTGGAAAACTGCCAAAGGCATGGAGGTTAAAGAACACCCTACTAAAGAATGAATGTGTCAACTAGGCAATTGGAGAAGGAATTGAAGAATATATGGAAACAAATGAAATAAAAATACAACAGGCCAATGCTTTGGGATGCAGTGAAGGCAGTCCTGAGAGGAAAATACATTGCAGTCCAGGCCTATCTCAAGAAACAAGAAAAATCCGCAATACAATGTCTAATAGCACGCCTAAAGGAAATAGAAGCAGAATAGCACAAAGACACCCCAAACCCAGAAGCAGAAGAGAAAGTATAAAGATCAGAGTCGATATAAGCAATATAGAATCTCAAAAAACTGTAGAGCAGATCAATGCAAACAAGAGTTGGTTTTTGAAAAAATAAACAAAATTATTAATTCTCTAGCCAGGCTTCTCAAAAAGAAAAGGGAGATGACCCAAATAGATACAATCATGAATGAAAATGGAATCATTACAACCAATCCTTCAAATACAAGCAGTTATCTGGGAATACTATGAAAAATTATATGACAACAAACTGGATAACCTGGAAGAAACAGACAAACTCCTAAGCACCCACACAATTCCAAAACTCAAACAGGAAGAAATAGACTTGAACAGACCCATAACCAGTGAAGAAATTCAATCAGTTATCAAAAATCTCCCAACAAAGAAGAATCCAGGAGCAGATGGCTTCCCTGGGGAATTAAACCAGACATTTAAAGCAGAGAATATACCTACCCTTCTCAAGCTTTTCCAAAAACTAAGGAAGGAAAACTTCCAGACTCATCCTATAAAGCCACCAATACGTTAATTCCCAAACCAGAGACCCAGCAAAAAAAGAGAACAACAAACCAGTATCCCTGATGAATATGGATGCAAAAATTCTCAATAAGATACCAGCAGGTTGAACTCAACAGCATATGAAAAGAATTATTTACCATGATCAAGTGGGATTCATTACTGGGCCTCAGGGCTGGTTCAACATTTGCAAGTCAGTGTGATACATCACATTAACAAAAGAAAAGAAAAGAACCATAGGATCCTGTCAATCGATGCAGAAGCAGCATTTGACAAAATTCAGCATCCTTTCTTAATACAAACCCTCAAGAATGTCGGGATAGAAGGAACGTACTTAAACTTCATAAAAGCCATTTATGAAAAGCCCTAAGCTACTGTCATCCTCAGTGGGGAAACACTGAGAGCTTTTCCCCCTGAGATCAGGAACACAACACGGATGTTCAGTCTCACCGCTGTTGTTTAACATAGTGTTGGAAATGCTAGCATCAGCAATCAGACAACAAAAGGAAATGAAAGGCATCAAAATTGGCAAAGATGAAGTCAAGCTTTCACTTTCCACAGATGACATATTATATGTGGAAAACCTGATAGACTCCACCAAAAGTCTCCTAGAACTGATAAATGAATTCAGCAAAGTCGCAGGAAACAAAATTAATGTACAGAAATAAGTTGCATTCTTATACAGTAATAATGAAGCAACAGAAAGACAAATAAAGAAACTATCCCATTCATGATTGCAGCAAGAAGCATAAAATATCTACGAATAAACCTAACCAAAGATGTAAAAGATGTGTATGCTGAAAACTTTAGAAAGCTTATGAAGGAAATTGAAGATGATACAAAGAAATGGAAAAACATTCCATGCTCATGGATTGGAATAATAAATATTATTAAAATGTCAATACTACCCAAAGCGATCTACACATTCAATGCAATCCCAGTCAAAATTGCACCAGCATTCTTCTCAAAGCTAGAACAAAGGACCCTAAAAATGTATGGAACCGCAAATTACCCCAAATATTATAGTAATATTAAAGAAAGTAACCAAAGTGGGAGCCATCACAATCCCAGACTTTAGCCTCTATTACAGAGCTGTAATCATCAAGAGAGTAGGGTATTGGCACAAAAACATGCATAGACCAATGGAATACAATAGAAACTCCAGAATTAGACCCAAAAAAGTATGGCCAGCTAATCTTTGACAAAGCAGGAAAGAATATCCAATGGAAAAAAGACAGTTTTTTTTAACAAATGTTGCTGGGAGAACTCGACAGCAGCATGCGGAAGTATGAAACTAGGACAGTTTCTTACACCATTCACAAAAATAAACTCAAATTGGAGGAAGGACCTGAATGTGAGAGAGGACACCATCATAACCCTGGGGGAAAAAGCAGGAAACAACTTCTTTGACCTCAGCTGCAGCAATTTCTTACTCTACATGTCTCTAAAGACAAGGGAATTAAAAGCAACAATGAACTATTGGGACTTCATCAAAGTAACAAGGTTCTGCAATGCAAAGAAAACAATCAACAAAACTAAAAGGCAACCGAGAGAATGGGGAAAATATTTGCAAATGGTGTATTGGATAAAGGGTTAGTATCTAAGTCTGTAAAGAACTTACCAAACTCCACACCCAAAAAAACAAATAATCCAGTGAAGAAATGGGCAGAAAATGTGAATAGACACTTTTCCAATGAAGAAATCCAGATGGCCAACAGGCACATGAAAAGATGCTTAACATCACTCCTCATCAGGGAAATACAAATCCAAACCACACTGAGATATCACCTCACACCAGAGTGGCTAAAATGAACAAATCAAGAGACTATAGATGCTGGAGAGGATGTGGAGAAACGGGAACCCACTTGCACTGTGGGTGGGAATGCAAACTGGTGCAGCCACTCTGGAAACAGTGTGGAGGTTCCTCATAAAATCAAACATAGATCTACGCTATGATCCAGCAATAGCACTGCTAGGAATTTACCGAAGGGATATAGGAGTGCTGGTGCATAGGGGCACTTGGCACCCCAATGTATATAACAGCACTTTCAACAATAGCCAGATTTTTGAAAGAGCCTAAATGTCCATCAACTGATGAATGGCTAAAGAATATGTGGCTTATATATACAATGGAATACTACATGGCAATGAGAAGGAATGAAAATACGGCCTTTTGTAGCAGCATAGATAGAACTGGAAAGTGTTATGCTAAGTGAAATAAGTCATACAGGAAAGACAGATACTATATGTTTTCACTCTTATGTGGATCCAGAGAAAGTTAACAGAAGACCATGGGGGAGGGGAAGGAAAAATAAAGTTAGAGAGGGAGGGAGCCAAACCATAAGACACTCTTAAAAACTGAGAATAAACTGAGGGTTGATCAGGGTGGAAGGGAGAGGAATGTGGGTGATGGGCATTGGGGAGGGCACCTGTTGGGATGAACACTGGGTGTTGTATGGAAATCAATTTGACAATACATTTCATGTTAAAAATAACAAAATAAAATAAAATTACTATATGAACTAGGAATTCCAGTGTTGTCTTTACCCTACAAATTTGGAAAGATTTATGCACCTCTGTGTTTATTTATGTTTATTTCTGCATTATTTACAACAGTCAAGATACAGAAGCAACTGGAGGGTCCATCAATAGATGAATGGGTAATGATGTGACACACATAAACACCTACACGTGAATGTTATTCTGCCATAAAAAAGAACGAAATCTTGCCATTGCAACCATATAAACGGAGCTAGAGTGTAAAATGTTAACGTGAAATAAGAGAAACGTGAAATAAGAGAAAGACAAATACCATATGATTTCCACAAGTTATATGAGGAATTTAGGATACAAAGCAAATGAACAAAGAAAAAAAGAGATTCTTCATCAGAGAGAATATTCTGATGGTCACCAGTGAACAGTTCAGTGGAAGAATGGGTGAAATTGGTGAAGGGGATAAAGGAGTACACTTAATGTGATCAGCACTGAATAGTGTATAGAATTGTTGAATCATTATGCAATACACCTGAGACTAATTTAACACTGTGTTAGTTATACTGGAATTTTAAAGAATTACAGATAACATTAAAAAAAAAATTCCCCTTGATTTCTTCTTTAGTCCATAGTTTGTTTTTTTTTCCTTAAGGAATGTGTAGCTAATTCCCATCTATTTGTAAGTTTGCAAGCTTTACAGTTGTTGATATATTGTTAATAATCATTGTGATCAAATAAGTACTTGATATGTCAGTCTTACTAAATTTGCTAAAATGTGTTTGTGGTCTATCATATCGTCCTGAAAAATATTCTATATGTATTTGAAAGAAATGTGTAATATACTACTATGGATGGAATGTATTTTTCAAGGTCAGTGTTTTCCTCTCAGTGTTCTGTTTGTATGATTTATTCACTGCTGGAAGTGGTTTTGAAGTGCACACTATTATTATTTATTATATCTTATTCTCTGTTTTCCTTTAGTATCTATTTTTTCCTTCAGATCTCTATTTACCTAATATATGTAAATGATCTGATCAATCTTGAATGTGTATATATTTGTCAATGTTGTATCTTCTTAATGACTTGTCTACTTTATCATTATCTGACACTGATTGGTTTCTTGTTACCATATTGGCTTATTCTGTGTGTGTTGCTTGATATTAATATAGCTACTTTGTCTTTCTTTTGGATTCCTGTGTATGGAATAACTCCACTTAATATTGTATCTAAGTCTTTAAATTGAATGGAATCTCTTGAAGGCAGAAAATAATTGGGTCTTATTTTCAATCTCTTCCACTTTGTAGATTCGAAAATTCAATCCATCTATATGCTGTTTATTGATACATACTAACTAATGCCATCTTGCTAATTGTTTCTGGTAGTGCTATAGTACCATTGGTCCGTTTTTCATCTATTACTGTCTTACCTTTGAGAATGGGTGATTTTTTACAGTTACATTGTCTGATTTTCTCTCTTTGTGAAACTAGTGTGGGTTTTTGATTAGTAGTTAATGGGCTAATATAAAATGTCTTGTAGATGTAACAGTAAATAATTCTATTGACAGTAACTTAAATTAGCATAAAACACTACCTGTTTAATCTGTCTTACTTTACTGTCATCGTCTGTCACAGATTACTCATTTGATTGGTAATTATTACAAAATTACAGTCACTGAAGTTATTTTTTTAATTTAAATTTTAGTTAACTTGCAGTGCAATATTGGTTTCAGGAGTAAAATTCAGTGATTTATAAACAACACCCAGTGCTCATCACAACTTCCATTTTAATACCCATCACCCATCTAGCCCATCTCCCACCCACATCCCTCCATCAACCCTCAGTTTGTTCTCTATGATTACATTTCTCGTGATTTGTTTCCCTCTCTTCTCTTTCTCCCCACCTTCCTATCTGGTCTTCTTTTCTATCTTAAAATCTACATATGAGTGAAATCATATGGTCTGTCTTTCTCAGAATTATTTCACTTAGCATAATACCTTCTAAGTAATGTTCCATTGTACATACATACTACATCTGTTTTCTTTTTTAATTTAAATGTTTATTTTTCAGAGAGAGAGAGAGAGAGCGCGCACAAGCAGGTGAAGGCCAGAGACAGAACGAGACACAGAATCTTCAGGCTGCAAGCTGTCAGCACAGAGCCTGACATGGGGCTTGAACTCACGAGTTGTGAGATCATGACCTGAGCCAAAGTCTGACGCTAAACCAACTGAGCCATCCAGGCACATCTGTACCACATTTTCTTTATCCTTTCTTTCATCAGTCAGTGAAACTGACTTGGGCTTTCTCCCTAGTTTGGCTTTATAATAAGCTTGGCTATAAACATAAGGTTTCATGGACCCCTTTGAATTTTTATTTTTGTATCCTTTGTATCCTTTGGGTAGTTCTATTTTTAGGTTTCTGAGGAGTTTCCATACTGTTCTCCAGAATGGCTACACAAGTTTGCTCTCCTACCAAGTGCAGGAGGGTAGTCCTTTCTCTGCATCTTCACCAACCCCTGTTGTTTCTTGTGTTAATTGTAGCCACTCTGACAGGTGTGAGGTGGTATCTCATTGTGGTTTTGATTTGTACTTCCCTGGTGATGAGGGATGTAGAACACCTTTGCATGAGTCTGTTCACCTTCTGGATGTGATCTTTGAATAGTTTGTATTGATGTCTTCTTCCCTTTTCTTAATTGAGTTGTTTGTTTTTTGGGTGTTGAGTTTGATGATTTCCTTACAGAGTTTGGATACTAACCCTCATCAGATACATTGTTTGCAAATATCCTCTCCTATTCCATTGTTGTAGACTCTGGGTCTGGAGCTCTTTCTCGTCTAGCAAGAAAGCGGGATGCAGGATTAAACTATGAGAGATGGCTAATGTCAGGGAGAAGACAAGAGCCCTGATTAAGAGTCCTTGCTCCATTTTTTTAGGATCTGAAGGCTTACAAACATTGTAATGGACATACACAAAGAGACAATGAGACTGTTAACATTAACTCATGGACATGAGGAAAAGAGGGTTTTGAAGATCTGTGGGGTTAGGGGTTTGGGCTAATACAAAACAAAACCCTGGCGCCCAGTGGCCAGGCAGAAGGTTGTTTACAGCAAACATGAGACATGGCCTCTGTTTACCTAAACTGGTTGAGGGGACAAGAAAGAGCATGCTACGTCAGGGTCAACAAGGCACCTTTGTTTTGCTCTTTAGCTCTGGTCTGGGCAGCTTCACCTCACAGTGATTTATCTCCCTATTTACCTGTTTACCTAGTTTACCTAATGTGGTCCTTCCTTCCTGAGAAAACAACTTTGTGCTATAGTACTAAATTGGGGGGCGTTTCTGCCCTGTATACCTAATCTTGTTTACCTCATATACCTTTGTTCTATATTTGGCCTTTGCCTCACCCTCTCTGTACAGGGGGCTTAGCCCCACCCTCCTTATGCTAATTACCTAATCTTATTTACCCAGACTTGGGTGTCAGCATCCTGTAGCTTTATAGTCCTTTATGCCTTGTTAATCCATCAGTGCAAGCCCAGGGAAATCCTGAGCTTATTCCCCAGGTTCCATAAGCTTCCTTTTAGTTTTGTTGATTGTTCCCTTTTGCTCTGCACAACCTTTTTATCTTGTTGAACTCCCATTAATTAGTTCCGGTTTGCTTTTGTTTTCCCTTCCCTTCCCTTCCCTTCCCTTCCCTTCCTTTCCCTTTCCCTTTCCCTTTCCCTTTCCCTTTCCCTTCCCCTTTCCCTTTCCCTTTCCCTTTCCCTTTCCCTTTCCCTTCCCTTCCTTTTTCCTTTCCTTTCCCCTTTCCTTTCCCCTTTCCTTTCCCCTTTCCTTTCCCCTTTCCTTTCCTTTCCCCTTTCCTTTCCTTTCCTTTCCCCTTTCCTTTCCTTTCCTTTTTCCTTTCCTTTTTCCTTTCCTTTTTCCTTTCCTTTTTCCTTTCCTTTTTCCTTTCCTTTTTCCTTTCCTTTCCTTTTTCCTTTCCTTTCCTTTCCTTTCCTTTCCTTTCCTTTCCTTTCCTTTCCTTTCCTTCCCTTCCCTTCCCTTCCCTTCCCTTCCCTTCCCTTCCCTTTTTCCTTCCCTTCCCTTTTCCCTTCCCTTCCCTTTTCCCTTCCCTTCCCTTTTCCCTTCCCTTCCCTTTTCCCTTCCCTTCCCTTCCCTTTTCCCTTCCCTTCCCTTTTCCCTTCCCTTCCCTCCCCTTTTCCCTTCCCTTCTCCCTTCCCTTTTCCCTTCCCCCTTCCCTTTTTCCTTCCCTTCCCTTCCCTTCCCTTTTTCCTTCCCTTCCCTTCCCTTCCCTTTTTCCTTCCCTTCCCTTCCCTTCCCTTCCCTTTTTCCTTCCCTTCCCTTCCCTTCCCTTTTTCCTTCCCTTCCCTTCCCTTCCCTTCCCTTTTTCCTTCCCTTCCCTTCCCCCTTCCCTTCCCCCTTCCCTTCCCCCTTCCCTTCCCCCTTCCCTTCCCCCTTCCCTTCCCCCTTCCCTTCCCCCTTCCCTTCCCCCTTCCCTTCCCTCTTCCCTTCCCCCTTCCCTTCCCCCTTCCCTTCCCTTCTCCCAACCCCATTTGTTGAAGGGACTGTCTTTTTTCCATTGGATATTCTTTCCTGTTTTGTCAAAGACGAGTTAATCATATAATTGTGGGTCTCTTTCTGGGATTTCTGTTCGATTTTGTTGATACACATGTCTGTATTTTGCGCCAGTACCATACTCTCTTGATGACAAAAACTTTGTAATCTTGAAATCTGGAATTGTGATACCTCCAGTTTTGTTTTCCTTTTTCAGGATTGCTTTGGCTATCTGGGGACTTTTCTAGTTTCATTTCTGGTGGTTTTGATAATAGCAATTCTGACAGGTGTGAGGAGATACGTCATTGTGGTTCTGATTTTCATTTCCCTGATGATGATTGATGTTGAGCCTTTTTTCCTGTGTCTCTTAACCATCTGAATTTCTTCTTTGAAGAGATATCTGTTCATGCCCTCTACCCTGTTTTTAGTTGGATTGATTGTTTGCATGTTTGTGGATACTGAGTTGTGTGAGTTCTTTATGTATTTTAGCTATTAATCCCTTACAGTTGTATCACTTGCAAATATATAAATTCCCTGAGTCAGTAGTGTCTTTTTATTTTGTTGGTGGGGTTTTGGTTGTTGTTTGTGTTTTTAGTTTTTTTTTTGTCTTTTTTTTTTTTTTTGCCATGGAAAAGAGTTTTAGTTTGATTTAGTTTCATTTGTTTATTTTTGCTTTTGTTCACTTTTCTGAGGAGGCAGATCAAATATATGTATATACACACACATTGCTAAGACCGATGTCAGGGATTTCTTCTAGTGGTTTTCTTCTAGTAGTTTCCAGTCTTATACTTAACTCATTAATCCCCTTTTAGTTTATCTTGTATATGATGTAAGCAAGGAGTCCAGTTTCAACTTTATTTGCAAGTAGCTGTTGAGTTTTCCCAACAACATTTGTTGAAGAGCCGGTCTTTCCCCAGTGTTTATTCTTGCCTCCTTTGCCAAAGACTAATTTACCTGTGTTAACATGGGTTTATCCCTGGGCTGTGTATTCCATGTATCTGTTTTTGTGCTAGTACCACCCTACTTTGATAACATATCCTTATAGTATAGTTGGAAATAAGAAAGCCTGATATCTCCAGCTTGTACTTCTTTCTCAAGATTTCTTTGATCATTCAAGGTCCTTTGTGGTTCCATATACATTTTAGGATTTTTCCCCCTAGTTTTCTAGAAGATACCATTGTTTTCAATAGAGATTGTATTGAATCTTTAGACTGCTTTGGGTGGCCAGGATATTTTAATAATATTTTTTTTTCGGTCCAGGTGCATGGTGTATCTTTCAATGTATTTGTGTCATCATCAGTTTCATTTACCAATCTTACAGTTCCTTTCCTCTGCTCCCTTTTTAGTTGGATTGCTTTTTTTTTAATGCTTACATTTATTTTATTTGTGTTTTGTGTGCAATTGTCAGTGGATTGTTTTCTATTTTTTATAGTTAACTAATATTGTATAGAACATAACACATAACTGGCTTGTAAATTGACTGAACTCATAACTTAGTTTTAATCATATTTTGCTGGAGTCCTTAGGGTTTTCTCCATATAGTATCATGTTGGTTTATGTAAATAGTGATAGTTTACTTCTCTTATAATTTGATTGCCTGTGTTTCTTTTTCTTATCTTATTGCTATGGCTAGGACTTCCAGTACTGTGTTAAGTAATAGCGGTGAGAAGGCATTCTTGTCTTATTCCTGATCTTACAGGAATAAGTTTCACCATTCAATGTGATGTTAGCTGTGTGTTTGTCATTCATGGTCTTTATTACGTTGAGGTACATTTCTCTCTATCCACCTTGTTGAGAGTTTTGGGCACAAATAAGTTTTGGATTTTATCAGATGCTTTTCCAGCCTCTGTTGATATGATCATGATTTTTGCCACTCCTTGTTTTCTTTGTCATCCATTTTAAAAATATTTTTCCTCGCCTTTATTTTAGAGAGAGAGAGAGAGAGAGAGTGGGGAGAAGATATAAGAAGAGAGAGAGAATCTTAACCTCAACCAACTGAGACACCCACATGCCCCATCATGCATTTTCAGTGTGTTTTGTTACAGTGATTGATATGCAGATGTTGAACCACCCATCCTGAATCTCTTAAATAAATCGCACTTGATCTTTTTCTACGATTCTTTTAATGTATTGTTGCATTTGATATGATAATATATTGTTGAGGATTTTTATATCTGTATTCATCAGGAATATTGGCCTATAATCCCTCTAACTTTACAGCAAAAAACAAGTGGATAGTCTTCAAAATACAACTTTTATTGAGTTGAGCTAAATCTAAAGAGAGGCAAAACACAAGTACAGACTCACGTTAGCCTAAAAGGAAGTAACCTCTATACCTGTGGGTATGATATTTTAACATACTGCTAAAGGCTTGATAAAATTACTATGAGATATAAAATACATGGAAATGAAGACACAGTAGGAGTTCACATTTATCCTACAGATCTCAGTAAGTGAGAACTCAGAGGAAAGGTTACACAGAAACCAGAGAGAGCTCTCCCCACGCAAGTTTCACTGCAAGAAATGCCTGGACTCTTCTTTTACAAATAAAATCCTAAACCACCAGGGGGAAACAGTAAACATTTAACTTTTGACATAGTAAAGGGAAAATGTAAGAGAAAACTTCTCTTAACTATAAAGAAGTAGAAAAGTATTGTACACTTAAGCCTTTTGAAGACATTTAGCAATTGCAGTGGGATAAAATGGAATAAAAGGGGCTACCTTCAAGACACAGGCACAAAAGGCTAACTTAAGTTTGACGGTGAGTCAGAAAAACAGAATGATCCCTTCCTTCTCCATCGCTGTGCTTTAGCAAGTAAAGAGTAAGACAAATGACAGTGTTACTGCTGGGGGTAGAACAAACTGCTGGGGGGAAAACAAAAGAATTGAGAGAGATACCCAGGAATGGAAGAGTCTTGGTAGAAGTCAAGGATTAACAGGAGACATTAATTCCACCTCTATGGTAGAGCAAAACAAAGATAAAGTAAGTTCGGATGCAGTGAAATGGCTAAGACAGGTAACATCACCTCTTCACTCAAGATGAGAAGCAGAAAAAGCTGAAAAGCTCTACCATGGTAGAAAGGAAGCCAGATGAGACGGTGCCCAGCTTCCCTAGTTGTGCAAGACTTTGGTAAAGAAATCCATCTTTTTTCCTAGTAAAAGTAAGTTTTACCTATTTTGCAAGTATTTTCAAATAACCAGCTTGTTTCACTGATTGTCTGTTTTATTCTTTGTTGTGTTTGTGTCTGATCTTATTATTTCTTTCCTTCCACTGGCTTGAGTTTACTTTTCTTTTTCTGGTTTCTTACGTTATCAATTTGAGATCCCCCTCTCTCTGTTAGGTGTGCATTTATAGCCTTAAATTTCCCTCTGAGCACTGCTATGCAGCATTCCATGGTTTTATTTTTGACTTCCTATTCTTTCTGATTCTTTTCTAAATATCTTCTGTTTCCCCTGATGATTTAGTTTTTAGTCTATTGGATATTTAAGCGTCTGCTATTTATATCCTTGTCATTTTCTTGATTGATTGATTGATTGTAGAAAATATTTTTAATGATTTTGCTCTCCTAAAACTTATTTTAAGTGACATTTTTTGTCCTAACATATGGTTTGTTCTGGGAAACATCCCAAGTGACCTCACAAAACTGTATTACTGCTTTGTTACCTGGTGTACTTCTTTCCTTTTTTTTTCTAAATTTTTTTAACGTTTATTTATTTTTGAGACCGAGAGAGACAGAGCATGAACGTGGGAGGGTCAGAGAGAGGGAGACACAGAATCTGAAACAGGCTCCAGGCTCTGGGCTGTCAGCAGAGAGCCCAACGCAGGGCTCGAACTCACAGACCGCGAGATCATGACCTGAGCCAGAGCCCGCCACTTAACCGACTGAGCCACCCAGGCGCCCCTCTTTTTTTTTTTTTTTTTTAAAGAGAGAGCACAAGCAGCAGGAAGGGGCAAGGTAGACAGAAAGAGAGAGAGAGAATTTTAAGCAGGTTCCACATCCAGCATGGAACCAAAAGCAAATGTCAGTCTCGGGGTGAAAGGCAAGATCATGACCTGAACTGAAATCAAGTGTCAAGTGGCTAACCAACTGAGCCACCTAGGTGGCCTCAACTTTGTTCCCTTTTTTATACATGAGTAATTTTACAGCAATCCACTGACGGACATTTGGGTTATTTTGTTGCTTAGGGTGTTTTATATATGCCTGTTAAATCTATTTGCTTATAGTGTTGTTTACATCTCCTATATCTATATTAATCTTTTATCTAGATGTTCTGTGTATTATTGAAAGTGTGGTATTAAGTCTCGAATAATTATTTTCAAATATTTTCTCACATAATTCTCTCAGCATTTGTTTCATTTTATTTTGTGGCCCTTTGGTATATATATGTTTAGGATTATTTTATTTTCCTGATGAATTGAGCATTTCATCAATGTAAATATCCTTTGGTCTCTTGTAAGTTTTTTACTTACAATTGAATATATATGTGTGTATGCATATATATGTGTGTATGTACTTATATTTGTGTATCTATGTATTTATATATATCTAGACATTATATATGCATATGTATGTGTATGTATATAACTGTATATATATTCCAGTTCACAGACTCTTAACAATATAAAAACATAAAAAATATAAAAAATAAAGAGTAATCTAGATAACAAATAAAGAACTTGATGGGGCGCCTGGGTGGCTCAGTCGGTTAAGCATCCGACTTCGGCTCAGGTCATGATCTCATGGTCCATGAGTTCAAGCCCCGCATCGGGCTCTGTGCTGACAGCTCATAGCCTGGAGCCTGTTTCACATTCTGTGTCTCCCTCTCTCTCTGCCCCTCCCCTGTTCATGCTCTGTCTCTCTCTGTCTCAAAAATAAATAAACGTTAAAAAAAAGAACTTGTGTAGATATTTCTTGAGAGAAGTTATTCAAATGGTACACAGACACATGAGAGAATGCTCATCATCATTGGTCTTCACATATACCTAAGTCAAAATTACAGTGAGATTCCACATTACTCCCAGATGGCTTGAATCGACAAATCAGATACAAAGAGGTTTTTAAAAGAAATATGAATCCTGTGCATTTCTGGTGTGAATATGTAGTATTGCAGCATCTGTGCAAAATAGTTTGAGATTTCTCAGTTAAACTCAGAGTGACCATTTGACTCAGCTATTCTCATTAACCATTAAAGAGAAAAAAATATATGTCCACTGAAGCTTGTCACAAGAATTTCTTGCAGAATTACCTATAGTAGCCAAAATGGAAATAACCCAGATGTCCATCATTGGATAAATGGATAAGTAAATTGTATTGTACACATACAATGAAATATTACTCATATATACAAAAGAAACAAAGTACCAATACATCCTTCAGTAAGAATTACCCTTCATTATGTATAAAAAGCATTATTTATGTGTATAGAAGTATTTTGTGTATAAAACCTTATGCTAAGTGACAGAAGGCAGACATAACAGGCCAGTTATAGTATAGTTCTTTCCATTATATTTGAAAAGTCATAAAATCCATATTTAAGAAGAGTAGTGGTAACCACATCATGAGTGAATGGGAAATGATGAAGGGTTACTTAATGTGCACAGGGTGTTTTCTTGAGTGGCAAAAATGTTTTGAAACTAGAGAGAGAGAGTGGTTGCACAACATTTTGAGTATGCTTAAATGCTTCCAACTGTATATTTAAAATTTTTAAACCATTTTAAAATTGTTAATTTTGTATTTTGTGATTCCACTTCAATAAAAAATGTATGTCTGAATGGTAGAAGATAAAGTAAGATAGTTTTATTAGACATAGTGTATTTAAAGCTTTACTGGTAAAACAGGAGTTGAGATCATCTTAAAAATGAGAAGTATAAAATGAGCATTTAAGAAAATCTAATGATGAAAGCACACACAGAAAATGAAGTAGTAAAAATGAAGAAAATACTGACAAATTAAAAATAAGCAACTCTTGCTTTGAGAATTTGGAAGGCTTTATTTGGAATTTGGAACCCAGAAGGCAATTCAAAAGATTCTATATTCCTGGAAACTCAGATGATTTGGAGGATCACTGTTGAAGGTTTAGGATATGAATGAAAAAATATTTGCAGTTAGAAGTTCAAAAAAATTTTTTTTTTTTTTTAGAATATACGTATAGGGTGCCTGAGTGGCTCTGTCCGTTAAGTGTCTGACTTCAGCTCAGGTCATGAGCTCATGGTTCCTGAGTTCAAACTCCCCGTAGGGCTCTGTGCTGACAGCTCAGAGCCTGGAGCCTGCTTAAGATTCTGTGTGTCTCCCTCTGTCCGCCCCTCCACCGCTTGCACTCTGTCTCTCGCATTGTCTCAAAAATAAATAAGCATTTTAAAAAATTCAAAAAAATAATATACATATGAAAATTAAAAAAAAAAACCAAACTTCGTTACACATATCCTTTTCCAATTGCCAGAAGTTAAAATAAGAAAAGTCTCTGAAATATATGATTTAATGTAAAGTAAAATAGAAAATAAAGCTTTAGCTTGAATAAATAGAATAATTGTTAATGGAGTAATTTTATATGTACAAGATAAGTTTTACTTTGTATCTATGACATGACATTTAAATATCGTATCTTGAAACCTATAACATAGAATTGCAAGAGCGTGTTTATTACCACCGAAGTCATACAACTAACTTGTTTAAAAGAACTGCTCAAATCATAGCACGATGCTTTCCTATTAATAGCTTTTCTGGTTAAAAGGACTCTAAAATTGAGGATGACTTAATACAAACTTAAATCCAAAAAGTGTAGTATATAAAAGGTTTGCGATAGAAGCAAAAGTGAATTATATATCGTTTCTGTTACTGGTTTTACAAAAAGTGATCTTTTGAAACCTTTAATTTTCATAACAGTTTAATTATTATTGAAATTTTACGTATTGTCATTTTAACTTTTAATTATTTTCATTAGATAGAGGAACGTACCATCACCACACAGAGAGTTTTCCAAGATCGACGATATCAGATTGATGCTGCAATTGTTCGCATTATGAAGATAAGGAAAACACTTACCCACAGTGTACTTCTCTCAGAATTGTATAACCAGCTAAAATTTACACTACAGGTAAACAAATCTACCAAAAATCCAGTGGCATTGAGTACTTTTGAATAAAACCATAGGTTTATACGGTAATTTCAAGTAAAAATTTATCTATGATATGGAGTAAAACTTGTGAGTGTGATTATCACAGGACTTAGGTCCCTTTTTGTGTTATGGTTTACTGGATTAGGTTATTAAATTTTATCAGTTTTATAAATAAAAAGTTGTAACATTTTGAAAGGTAACACAAAAAAATAGAAAAAGAAATTAGTCTCATGATCTATTTTAAGTATTTTCACTGTACCTCCATGGTTTAGATTCACTTCCTTGATGTATCTTCTTGATGAAGTACAGTTAGAAGTTGCCTTTATTTGCACTGCTTATGAGCAAATACTTCACAGTTCCTAGCAGAGTGGCCTTTGGTCTTACTATGATAGTCCTTTGTCTATTTTTACATCTTATAACGGTTGATCTTTGTGACATTATTAAATACTACAACCTAACAAATTGTTAACAATATTTGGCAAATTACCGCTTACTTAGCCATTTTCAAAAAGTCTTTTTAAACACAATATGTAGCTAATTTGTCTGATTCTTATAGGTTAGACATTTTAATAACTTTTTTCTGCCATAATTATTAAAAATGTCAAGCTATTGGTTCGTATGTCGTCATAAAATAAAATGAAAATTGTAGTTTTGTGTATCCTAAGTAATCAAAATAGAATTGCTACAAACACTTCGATTTCTAGTCTAGTGTTTATGGCTTGGTTCACAAAGCCTGTCAGCTATGATTTTTTTCAATCCTGCTTCGTCTCATATCTTTCTCATTTTCTGACTCTTGCCAAACTCTTTACATAACGCGTGTACCTCCACTTCCTCACGGAGGGTGATAATATTAACAACTCACTCAAATGTTACTAAGACAAAAGAGTTTCCTGAAGCATATAGTAAGTGCTAAGGAATTATTAGCTGTAGCTGCTACTTTATCAATGTTGTGATTTTTAAAATTTAAAAGCCGTTTTTTCCTTTGAGGAAAAAAAAAAAAAAAACTCTTCGAGTTCTCTGCAGTGCTCTACACATGGCTCAACTGGGGTGCTTATTATTTAGTAAATTATAGAATTACTTTCTTTAATGTGATTTCTGGTGAGTGCAATCCGTACACCAAAACTAACCATGTGCCTAATAGAAACATCAGTGCCTAGGGTATTGGCTGTCTTCTATATTTTAGAGCCCTCCTTATGGGGAATAGTTAATGAGTATAACTTCTTTTTTATTAAAGAAATTGAAAGTATGATTTTTTACCAAAATGCATCCCAGATGCATTTTATTCTATTCTTTATGTATTAGTTGTACTTTATTCCTAGTTAGCACCTTTCTAATGTATTTCGGATTTGATTATAGTAATTTTTTAGTTAAGAAATTTATTGTTTCCTGAAAATTATGAATAATAAAAATATGAGATACAAAATGTGATATATTTAGGATGAGAGTAGAAAATAAAATGCTGTGATTTCATTTTTATTAACATTAATAATTTATTTTGTAGCCTTCTGATCTGAAGACGAGAATAGAATCTTTAATTGACAGAGACTACATGGAAAGAGATAAAGAAAATCCAAATGAGTACAAGTATATTGCATGAACTTCTGGCCTTACTATTTCTACTTATAGTAGTTGACTCATAGTCCTGTTAATTGATTAAAATATTCCACTGACACATGAATAAAAGCGGTGCATTAAAATACAAATGCAGAATTAAATTTTCATCAACATTCTCAGTTAAAGTATACAGTTTTCTGAATGACATGTATTTTTAATGTTGCTATTAAACTATACATAATGATCTAAAACTCCCTGGAAAATTTCGTAATGTTTACTGTCTGTCCTTCATTTCAGTATATATTGATTACATGTAGTATGCATTAGTTTAATAAAGAATAAGTTTCATAAAAAGCAACATATATCCATAAATATTTAAGTGTAAAATCGCACTGTGAATTATACATCTGGATGATTTAAACTCTATTTCAAATTAAGTATTAAAGCCATTTATTTGTCCTTATATTGGTTTTTCTGTGTATTTGTCCTTATGTTGGTTTTTCGGTGTGAAATTAATCATATAACAATTTACTATTAACATATGTAAACCATGTTAAAATTTAACCTATAATAGAACAATCATTTTAGACATCTCTAAAACATTTAGTTCAGCTTATATTTATATATTTATATATGTATGTGTATATATATATATATAAAATATATAAATTTTTGTCGTGTTTATTTTTGAGAGAGAGAGAGAGAGAGAGAGAGAGAGACCGAAACAGAGCGTGAGTGGGGATGAGCAGAGAGAGAGGGAGACACAGAATCAGAAGCAAGCTTCAGGCTCTGAGCTATCAGCACAACCATGATGAGGGGCTTAAACCCATGAACCCTGAGTTCATGACCTGAGGTGAAGCCTGACACTTAACCACCTGAGCCACTGAGATGCCCCAATGTCAGCTATGTATTTAAACTTGTACTAAATTATATTTGTACTAAATATATATATTTTTTTTACATAAATGTACATATATATGTACTAAATATATATATAAACATATACATATAAACATATATATAAACGTATATATATATATATATATATATATATATATATATATATGTAGGTATATGTGTGTGTGTATATATATTTTTACATATATATACATGTGTGTGTATTTGTACTAAAATCTAATATTAAATTTGTCATTTTAATGACATTGTCTTTCATTTACAGTTTTTGGCTTGTAGTCTGTTTTGTCTGACAGTGGTTGGTGTCCCTGCCAGTTTTTAGTACATGTTTGCATGTACTATGTGTTGTATCCTTTTATTTTAGCTTGTGTGTGTCCTAAGGTGAAACATGAGTTTCTTATGGATAATATATAGTTGGAGACTTTTATTTAGGGAAATTTAAGTAATATACATTTAATTAATTACAGGTGTAAAATTGCTATTGCTATTTTCTTAATTATTTTCTGTCTTGCAGCTTGTTGTCCTTTCGCACCTTTTTTGCCTTCCCTCATGTTTCACGTATATTTTTGTAGTTACGTGATTTCATTCCCTTCTCATTTCTTTTTCATATTCTTTAGAGGTTTCCTTTTTGGTTAATGTTGCAATTATATGAAAAATCTTAAAATTAGTTTATTTTAACTGATATAAGTTTACCTTTCAAACACATGTAAAATATACTCTTTCACATTTCTGACTTATATACTTTTTATTACTTCTGTATTCACTATGTATTTTACATGGATCCATTAGAGTCACCTGGGTGGCTCCATCAGTTAAGCATCCAACTGTTGATTTTGGCTCAAGTCATAACCTCATGGTTCATGATTTTGAGTCCCACATCTGGCGCTATGCTGACAGTATGGAGCCTGCTTGGGATTCTGTCTCTTTCCCTCTCTCTGTCTGCACTTCCCCCACTTACTTTCTCTGTCTCTCTCAAAAATAAATAAAAAAATTATAAATACAGATCCATTAATCTAAATTTTTAATTGCATTATGCTTTTGTTTTTTTAAAGTTCTGTGTTACACTAACGTGGTTTACCCTTACATTGTAATATTCCAGAGTTCTGTGTTTTCTGTAAGTTTAACTTAACCTGGAAGAAATTTGAAGAACTACCATCACCATTTTGTAGTTCATGTCAGGCGGTGAATGATGTCAGCTTTTTATCTGGAAATGTATTAACTTCTCCTGAATTTCAGAGAATTATTTTGCCAGATATAAAGTTCTTAGTTGTTAGCATTTTTCTTTCAACACCATAATATATCATCCCACACCCTCTAAACTACATGGTCTCTGTTGAACATTCTATGAATACTTTTTTTTTTTTTTTTTTTAATTTTTTATTTTTGGGACAGAGAGAGACAGAGCATGAACGGGGGAAGGGGCAGAGAGAGAGGGAGACACAGAATCGGAAACAGGCTCCAGGCTCCGAGCCATCAGCCCTGAGCCTGACGCGGGGCTCGAACTCACGGACCGCGAGATCATGACCTGGCTGAAGTCGGACGCTTAACCGACTGCGCCACCCAGGCGCCCCTGAATACTTTAACAGTAGTACACCTGTGGGGCGCCTGGGTGACTCAGTTCATTGAGAATCCAAATTCAGCTCAGGTCATGATTTCCTGATTCTTGAATGCGAGCCTCACATTGGGCTCTGTGATGACAGTTTGGAGTCTGGATGTGCTTCAGATTCTGTGTTTCCCTCTCTCTGCCCCTTCCCTGCTCATGCTCTGTCTCTCTTCTCTGTACACATTAAAAAAAAAAAAAAAAAGAGTACACTTGTATATGACAAGTTGCCTTTCTCTTCAGCCTTGGAGATACGATCTTTCTTTTTTCTTGTGTCTTTTGACAGTTGACTTGTGATAAATATTTGTATAGATAGGTGTTAGGGATTTATCCTGGTTGGAGTTCAGTGAAATTTTTAATTTTACGTTAATTTTTCTAATGTTTGAGGATTTCTTGGCATTTCTTCAAACCTTCCAACACCCACATTCTTCTTTGTGACTTTCATAATACATATTTTGTTCTGCTTGATTGTGTCCCATTAGTCCTTTGGATATACTTCCCTTTTCTTTCTTTTTTTTTTAAGTTTGTTCATTTATTTTGATAGAGGGGGAGCAGAGAGAGCCCAGAGGGGAGAGAAAGTCTCAAGCAGCCTCTGCACTCTCAGCACAGATCCCAGCGCAGGGCTCAAACTCACAAATTGCAAGATCATGATAAGACGCTTAACCGTCTGAGCCACCTAGGTGCCCTCACTTTTCTTCATTCCTTTTTTCTTTTTTGTATCTCTGCCTAAGTTATTAGAAAAGTTTTTACTTTGAGCTTATTTTTGTTTCTCAGTATATGTATGTGTTAGAAATCACCACAGTATGTAGGTGACATTCACCATCACATGTTGAGCACTTTTTATCTTATGGTAAGAACTGTTAATATTTATTCCATTAGCAACTTTCAAATATACAATATGTTATAATTAACTGTAGTCACCATAGTGTGCATTATATCCACAGGACTTATTTATGTTATAACTGGAAGTTTTCACCTTTTCACCACCTCCACCTATTTCGTCCCCCACCCCAAATACTTTATTTGGCAACCACTAATGTCTTCTGTATGAGTTTGTGGGTTTTTTTCTTCCCTTTCTTCATCTTTTTAAGAGTTTAGATATAAAATACAACAAAAATATTAAAAAAATTGGCATTTTGTTTTCACTTAACATGGTTATGTCTACTGATCCATTCTGTCACAGAAAGCAGGATTTCCTTCCTTTTTTATGGCTCAGTAAAATATAATGTACATTTATATGCACATTTATTTTTATACATGCATGTGTTTATGTTTGTACTTATATCAAATTTCCCTGTCTCTTTCTCTGTCGATGGGTTCTAGGTTGTTTCCATAGTTTGCCTAGTATAAACCATGCTGCAGTGAATATATGGTGCAGATAGAAAATAAAATAAAATATAGCTTTTATTTCCTCAGATACAGAGCCAGAAGGGGAATTGCTGCATGTTGGGGGAGTTAGATTTTTGATTCTGGGAAATTCTATATTGATTCCCAAAGACTGTAGAGTCCACATTCACAATGACCACTCACAGCGTTTACTTTTCTCCACATTCTAACCAACACATGTTACTTTTGACTTTTGGTAGTAGTTTATCTAATAGGCTTGAGGTGTTATCTCCTCGTGGCTTTAATTTGCATTTCCCTCATGATGAGTAACGTTGAACATCTTTTCATGAACCTCTTGGCCATCTATGTGTCTTCTTGGAAAAAATGTCCACTAAGATCCTATGCTCATTTGTTAATAGTTTTTGTTTTCAGTATGGACCTGCATGCATATGATATGTATAATATATCCTAAAATACATATGTAAATTATATGTATATTATTTGGGGGAGATATTAACCCCTCATCTGATACCTGACTTGCAAATATTTTCTGCCATTCACTAATTTGCCTTTTATAGTTGATGGTTTTGTTTCCTGTTACTTTAGTACCACTTGTTTAGAATTATCTTTTTTTTTTTTTTTTTTTTTTTTTTGCCTCTGCTTTGGTTCACATCTAAATATTCATTACCAAGAGTGACATCAAGGTGCGTACTGCCTGTTTTTTTCTAGATGTTATGGTTTCAGGTCTTATGCTCAAGTCCTAATCCATTTTGAATTGATATTTATGTGTGATGTTTAGGCAGTGGTCCAGTTTCATCATTTTGCAAGTGACTGTTTCATTCTTTTAGTACCATTTATTGAAGAGATTATTTTGTTCCCATTGCACATTATTGATTCCTTGTTGTAAATCAGTTGATGATAATGTGTGTGGGTATTTTTGCAGACTTTCTATTCTATCATACTTAACTTGATTACTGTAACTTTGTCATATTATTTGAAATCGGAAAGGGTGATGCCTCCAACTTTGTTTTCCTCAGTATTGCTTTGGCAACTCAGAAATGTTTATTTTATATATTTTACAATATTTCTAGCTCAGTGAAAAATGACACTGACATTTTAATAGGAATTGAGCTGAATTCATAGATTTCTTTGGGTAGTGTAAACAACTTTACAATACTTATTCCTCCAGGCTATGAGATGGTATACCATTCTGCTTGTAGTGGCTTCAGTTTTACTCATTAGTGTCTTACAGTTTTAAGAGTATATAGGTCTTTGACGTCAGATAAGTTTATTTGTAGGTATTTTTCTGGATGCAGTTGTAAATGGGGTTATTTTCTTAATTTTCCTTCCTGATAGTTTGTTTTTAGTGTATAGAAACAAAGAGGTTTCTGCATATTAATTTTTGCAACTTAACTGAATTCATTTTTTGTCTGTTAGTTTTTTTGTGTGACTCTTCAGGGCTTTCTACACATAGTATCATGTCATCTGAAAGTGGTGATAGTTCACTTCAATCTGGACATGGTTATTTCTTTCTTTTGTATCTTTGCTGTAGCTAGAATTTCCAAGAATAAAGATGGTGAAAGTGGGCATTCTTGTCTTGTTCCTGTTTTTAAGGAAATATTTTCGGTATTTCATCAGTGAATATGATCTTAGCTGTTGGCTTTGGCATTATTATGGCTCTTTCTTCTGTGCCATTTTTTGAGAGTGTTTATCATGAATCATCACTGAATTTTTTTAAATCATTTTTTTCTGGAACTAGACAACATTATGTAACTTGTATGGTTCATTTTCTTAAGTTGTGTGTCATGTTATGTGATTCACAGATGTTGAACAGTTTTTGTATCACTAAAATAAATCCCACATTATGATCTTTTTCATTGCTGTTGAATTTATTTTGTGAATGTTTTGTTCAGGATATTTGCATCTATATTCATTAGGGATGTTGTCCTTCAGTTTTCTTATCTTGTGGAAACCATGTATAGTTCTGGTTTTAGGGCAATGGTGACCTTATAAAATGTTTTAAAAATACTCTCTTCCTTTGTATTTTTTGGAAAAGTTTGAGAAGCAGTCATGTTAATTCTTTCAATGTTTGGTAGACTTGAGCAGTGATACTGTTTGGCTCTGGATTTTTCTTTTCAGGGAGTTTTTGATTACTCATCGGTGTTCATATTTTATGCTTTATCATGATACTGTTCGTATATTGTATAATTTAGGTATTTATCATTTCTTTTCTGTCCACAAAATTGTTATGTGTAATTGTTCAGAATAGACTTTTATGATTCTTTGTGTGATGTCAGTTATAGTGTCTCCTTTTTCATTTACGATTTATTTTGTGTTTTTTATTTGTTTGATTTTGTGAATCAAACTTAAGATTTGGCTTTAAAATAGCAGAGCTCAGTTTATTATATTGATTCTTTCTGTTGCTAAGAGTGGGATGAGAAAGGAAGGAAGCATTGGTTCTTTTTTTTTAATCTTTTTTTAAACCTTTATTTATTTTGGAGACAGAGGGAGACAGAGTATGAACGGGGGGAGGGTCTGAAAGAGAGGGAGACACAGAATCTGAAACAGGCTCCAGGCTCCAGCCGTGACACAGGGATGAAACTCACAAACGGTGAGATCATGACCTCAGCCGAAGTTGGACGCTCAACTGACCGAGCCACCCAGGCGCCCCAAGAAGCATTGGTTCTTAATTGCTGCCACAGTCGGGAATTACAGGACACCAAAATGCAAGTAAAGCAGAGCAAAGTTTTATTATAATACACTTCAGGGTAGGAGCACGCTAGTCAAAAGAGACTGGCCCAGAGAACTCCAGGGTTTGGGCTTATGTCAATTTTGACGTGGGGGCGGGGTGGTCATAGGTTTGTAACATTTATGACTGACAGGCCTGGGTTATATAATAATTAGCCAGGTAAGCATGTCCTTTAGGGGGCTGTATTTGAAATGCCTGCATGGGTAGGAAACTGCAAATTTTCTCTAATTTAGAAAAAGTGATACAAGAACAAGTCAAATAAGAACAAGTGGACTGCTTTTGTGCACAAGTACAACAAACATAACAAATTTAACTCTTCCTCTGTGGGGATGTTGGATCCAAAGGCCCACTGCCAGATGGGTGGAACGCGTGACTTCTGGGCTGTCCTTGCTTGGTCCTGTTACCAAAACATCTAAGGTCCATCCTTCTGCCACTCATGCCTAGTTTCCTGCCTATTGTATGTGAGTATTTATAGCTTTCATTTCTATTCTGGTCTCTATTTCCGGACTTCTAATAACTTGGGACTTATTTTGTTCTTTTTCTAACTATTTGAGCTTTAGGTTGAGTTAGACTGGTTATTTGAGATTTTTCTTGTGCCTTAATGTAGGCCTTTATCACTTTCCTCTTAGAACTGCTTTTGCTTCATCCCATAATTTGTGGTATTTTGTATTTACACTTCCATTTGCCTGAACAAGTTATTTTTTTCCTTCTTTGACCCACTAGATACTCAGTTGCATAGTGCTCAGTCATCACATTTCAGAATTTTTGAACTTTCTTTTTGTAATTGATTTCTAATTGCATACCACTATTGTCAGGGTATATGCTTGATGTAGTGTCAATATTATTAAATTTGTAAGAATTCTTTAGTGGCCTTACTTCACTTCATCCTGGGAATGATCTGTTGGACTTGAGAAGAATGCATAATATGTAGAATGCTTTTGGGTATAGTGTTCCGTATATATCTGTTAAGTCCATTTTGTTTAATGTGTTGTTTAATTTTTTATTTTATTTTATATTTTCTTTTTATTGATTTCCTGTCAGAATGGTTTATGTCTTGATGAAAATAAGGCATTACGTCATATGCTATTAGTGTAGTTCTACCAGTCTATATCTGGTTTTGTGTCAAATCTGCATTTGGTGTCAAATCCAAGAAATCATTGCCAACAATAATTTGTCAGAGGCTTTCCCAATTTTCCTCTTATGAATTCCACAGTTGTAAGTGTTACTTCACAACTTGCAGTTTATTTTTATGTTTGATGTATGGCATGGGGCCAAATTTATTATTTTGTAGGCTCACATCCACTTCTCAACACCATGTGTTGAAGAGACTGTCCTTTCACCAATGTGTATTCTTACCTCCTTTGTAGAACCCATTGTTTTGGTGTGTGTCTGGATTCTCAATTGTGTTCTCAACTCTATTCTATTCCATATTGTTTAGATTATTATAGCTTTGTGATATGTTTTTTGTGCTGACATATGAATTTTAGGGTTTTTCTTTTCTTTAAAAACCAGCCCAGTGATGCCAGCCATGGCAGGTTTCTCAAGCCTGTCTGTGGGGAGGGTGTTGGAGTAACACATATTGTAATTGGCATTTCCTGGTGAATTGCTCTTTCAATTATTTAACCGTGTCCTTTGTCTCTCAAAAAAATTATCTGATGTCTTTTTGTCTATATAAACATAGCTGCTTGTGCCCTCTTTGGCTTATTTTTTTTAATATTTTTTCATCTGTTCACACCCAACCCATGTGTCTCCTTAAGTGAAAGTTCGTGCCTTATTTGGCAAAGATCCCAGACATAAATTCTTCTTGATCATGTTTATGATGTTTTAATATCCTGGGGATTTTTGTGAATAAAGTTGACATATAACACTCTTTAAGGTATATACAATGTGTTTGTTTCACTTCTATATTGCAAAATTATTAACAGTATAGCATTTGCTAAAGCTGCGACTCATCACATAATTCTTTTTTTTTCTTTTTTTTTTCTGGTGAAAATGTATCTACACTTAGCAACCTTGACATATAATAATATAATATATAATATAATACAATATAATATAATATATACATTATAATACATATAATATAATATTATTATCATACATTAGTGTCAGCTATAATCACAGTACTCTTCTTGTATCACCCATATCTTAGTCATCATATAAACAGGAATTTTGCAAACATTTACCAACACTCTCAATTCCTCAATTCTTGAGCACCCAATAAGTAGCAAAATGGTTTCTACTCTGTTTCTGTGAGTTCTTAGAAGCTATATATAAGTGATATCATACAGTCTTTAAGTTATTCACTTACCAGCACACACTTATGTTTTATCCACATTTTTGTAAATATCAGATTTCCTTCCTTCTCATGGATGAATAATATTCCCATATATGTACCCAATATCTATATAATTAATACATTATATAATTAATAAACTTTCTAAAAATAAATAATTAATGAATTGGCAGTGTTTAGGTTGTATCAATTTCTTGACTATTGTGAATAATGCATAATTTTTGATATTGATATCACAATTTTTTCCCATGTTGGAGGGATACAGACAATTCTTAAAGTTTTTGTTTAAATACCAGTTAGGTAACATACACTATAACATTAGTTTCAGGTGTACAATATAGTGATTCAACACTTCCATACACCTGGTGCTCATTACAAGTGCACTCCTTAATCCCCATCACCTATTTACCCACCCCCTACCCACCTCCCCTCTAACCATCAGTGTGTTCTCTATAGTTAAGAGTCACTTTCTTGGTTTGCCTCAATCTTTTTTTTCCTTTTCCTAATTGGTTTCTTTCTTAAATTACACGAATGAGTGAAATCATGTGGTATTTGTCATTCGCTGACTGACTTATTTCACTTAGAATTGTGTCTAGCTCCACCTGTGTCATTGCAAATGACAACATTTCTTTTTCATGCCCAAGTAGTATTCCATTGTCTCTATATGTGTTTGTGCATCAGTGTGTGGTGTGTGTGTGTGTGTGTGTGTGTGTGTGTGTGTGTGTGTGTGTGCGCATATATCCACTTCAGTCAGTGGATGCTTGGTCTCTTTCTATAATTTTTCTATAATTTAGCTATGTTGATAATGCTGCTGTAAACATCCAGAATGTATGTGTCCCTTAAATTAGTATTTCTGTATTCTTCAGGTAAATACATAGTAAGTAGGACGTAGTAAATGCGTAGTAAGTTAGTGACATTGCTGAATCATAAGACAGTTCTATTTTTTTAACTTGAGAAATCTTCATACTATTTTCCAGAGTGACTACCCCAGTTGCATTTTCACCAACAGTATAGGAGTGTTCCTCTCTCCCCACATTCTTTCCAAAACCTGTTGTTTCTGTGTTGTTAATTTTAGCCATTCTGACAGGTGTAAGGTTGTATACCATTGTACTTTTGATTTACATTTCCCTGATGATGAGTGATGTTGAGCATCTTTTCATTTGTCTGACCATCTGGATGTCTTTCTGGGAGAAATGTGTGCCCAAACTTATGTCCCTTTTTAAATGGATAATAGGTTTTTAGATGTTGAGTTTTAGAAGTTTTTATACATTTTGGATATAAATCCCTTACTGGATTTGTCATTTACAAGTATTTTCTCCTATTGTGTAGGTTGCCTTTTAGTTTAGTTGATTATTTAATATGATCTGGAGTTTTTACTTCGATGTAATCCTAAAATTTATTTTTACTTTGTTTCCGTTCCCCCAAGAGACATACTTAGAAAAAAGTTGCTGTAACCTGCATTAAGTGATTATTGCTTGTGTTCTCTGTAGGATTTTTATGTTTTTAGGCTTCACATTTGGGCCTTTTAATCCATTTTGAATTTATTTTGTGTGCGGCATAATAAAGTGGTCCAGTTTCATTCTTCTGATGTTGCTGTCCAGTTTTCCAAACACCATTTGTTGAAGAGACTTTTTCCTATTGTATATTCTTCACTGGTTTGTGTAAGATTAATTGGCAATATAGTTCTAGGTTCATTTCTGGGATTTTTGTCCTCTTCCACTGATCTATGTGTCTATTTTTGTGCCAGCATGATTCTGTCTTGATCAAGATACTTCTAACATAACTTCAAGTCTGGAATTATGATGCTTCCAGCCTGCTTTGGCTATTCAGGGTCTTTTATAGTTCTATACAAATTTTATGTTATATATGTTTTATATATATACAAATTCTATACAAATTTATATTATATATGTTATATGTATATTAATATATATTATATATATTAATATATATAATATATATATAATATTATATATATATATATATATATTATATATATATAAAACAATGCTTTATTTTACAAAATGCTTTTTCTACATCTATTGACAGGGTCATATGTTTCTTGTCCTTTCTCTTATTAATGGGGTGTATCGCATTGATTGATTTGCAAATATTGAAAGAGCCCTGCTGCCCAGGAATAAATCCCACTTGATCATGATGAATTATTATTTTAATGTATTGTTGAACTTTATTTGCAAGTATCTTGTTGAGCATTTTTGCATCCAGTTTCATCAGGGACATTGGTCTGTAATATCTCTTTTTTAATGAGGCCTTTGGTTTAGGAATCAAGTTCTAGAATGAGTTTGGAAGCTTTCCTTCCACTTCTATTTTTTGGAACGCTTTAAGAAGAATACTTATTATTCTTTAAATGTCTAGTAGAATTCCACTTGGAAGCCATCTGACGCAGGGCTACTCTTTGTTGGGAGATTTTTGATAACTGATTCATTTCTTTGCTGGTTTTATGGGCCTGTTCAAATTTTCCATTTTTTCCGGTTTCAATTTTGGTAGAGTGTGAGTTTCTAGTAATTTCTACATTTCTTCCAGATTGTCCCGTTTGGTAGCATATAATTTTTCATAGTATTCTTTTATAATTTCTTGTATTTCTGTAGTGTTTTTTGTGATGTGTCTTTCATTTGTGATTTTATCATGTTGGGTCCTCCCTTTTTTCTTTTTGAGAAGTCTGTCAAAGGAGTTATAACTTTTGTTTATTCTTTCAAAAAACCAGCTTTAAATGTCAATGATCTGTTCTGCTGACTCTTTGTGTGTTGTATCTGTATCACTTATTTCTTGTCATAGATTGTGGGTCTAAAGTCCTCTTTTGACCAGCAAAAGAAATGGATGCAGGATGAAAAATGAGAGATGGCTAATGTCCAGGAAAAGACAGTTGCCCCAAATAAGGGTCCTTGCCCATATTTATTAAGATCAAAATGCTTACAAACATGATGGGAGTGCACAGAAAGACAATGAATCTGTGAACATGAACTCATGGGCTTGAGGGCAAAATGGTGTTTGTGGTTTGGGTCAATAAGAAACAAAATCCTGGCACCAGGCAGATGGGCAGATGGATGTTAACGGCAGACAGGAAGCACAATGTCTGTTTATCTTAGCTAGCTTAGGGGGTAAGATAGAGGACACAACCTCAGGGTTAACAAGCCACCTTTTCTTTTGCTAGTCAGCTCCACTCTGGTCAGCTTAACCCACAGTGCAGCAGTCTGTACCCCCATTTACCTGTTTACCTAACTTGGTCCTTCCCTCCTGCGAAATCATCTTTATGCAATAGTATTAATTGGGGGGCCCTTCCACCCTGAAAACCCAATCTTGTTTATTTCATATACCTATGCACTGGGTGCCTTTCCACCTCTCTATTCTTTCTGCCTTTGCACCTCCCTATTCTGGGGTCCTAGCTTTGTTTACCCAAACTCCAGTGTGAGCATCCTATGGCTTTGTACTTCTTTATGCCTTGTTGACCCATTGGTGTAAGTCCAGGGGATTCCTAAGCTTTCCCCCTACAATTTCTGCTCTAACCTTTATTATTTTCCTTTTTCTGCTGGTCTTGGTCCTCATTTACTTTGGGTGTAAGGTTATGTGTTTAGTACCTTTCTTGATCTTGATATAGGACTAAATTGCAAGATACTTCTCTCTTAGGAGTGATGTCGCCAGATCCAAAGAGTTTGGACTGTTGTGTTTTCATTTTCATTTGCTTTTGTGTGTGTGTGTGTGTGTGTGTGTGTGTGTGTGTGTGTGTGTGTGTGTCTGTTTAATTGCTTCTTTAATTTCCTGGTAAACCCATTCATTTTTAGTAGAATGTTCTTTAATCTACATGTTTTTGAGGGATTTCCAAAATTTGCCTGTGTTCTCCTATAGGCTTCTTATGGTTTCAAGCCTCACATATCGGCCTTTTAACCCATTTGAGTTTATTTTTATGTGTGATATAAGAAACTGGTCCAGTCTCATTCTCCTGCATGTTGCTGTGTAGTTTTCCAACACCATTTGTTGAAGAGACTTTTTCCTATTGGATATTCTTTGTGGAAGATTAATTGACAACGACATAGTTGTAGATTCATTTCTGGGATTTTGGTTCTCTTCTACTAATCTGTGTGTCTATTTTTGCACCAGCATCATTCTGTCTTGATCAAGACAGCTTTCTAACATAACTTGAAGTCTGGAATTGTGATGCTTCCAGCCTGCTTTGGCTATTCGGGGTCTTTTATAGTTCTATACAAATTTTATGATTGATTGTTCTAGCTCTGTGAAAATTCTTTTGCTGACTTGAGAGGAATTACATGAAATGTATAGATTGCTTTGGGAAGAGTAGACATTTTTTTTCTATTTTCTTTTAATTTATTTAAGTTCAAGTTAGTTAACATACAGTGTAGTATTGGTTTCAGCAGCAGAATATCAGGAGCAGAAATTCATCTCTTGCATATGACACCCAGTACTCATACCAACAAAGGCTCTCTTTAATGACCATCACCCATCTAGACCATCGCTCACCCACTTCCCATTCACAATCCTCATTTTGTTCTCTGCATTTAAGGGTCTTTTATGATTTGCCTTCCTATCTGTTTTTATCTTATTTTTCCTTCCCTTCCCCTATGTTCATCTGTTTTCTTTCTTAAATTCCACATGTGAGTGAAATCATATCATATTCTATTTGTCAGTCTCTTACTTCCCTTAGCATAATACAACCTAGAACCATCAATGTTGTTGCAAGAGGCATGATTTCATTATTTTTCATCACTGAGTAGAGTGTGTGTGTGTGTGTGTGTGTGTGTGTGTGTGTATGTATGCATGTATGTGTGTGTACTGTGTGTATGCTATATATAGAGAGACAGTATATATTCCACACCTTCCATATATATACCATTGTGTATGTGTGTGTGTATATACACACACACACATACATATATGTGTATATATATATGTAAACACATACACTATATATATATATATATATTTTTTTTCAACATCTTCTTGATCCATTCAGCAGTTGATAGACATTTGGGCTCTGTCTGTATTTTGGACATTATGGACAGTGTTGCTGTAAACATTGGGGCACAATGTATCGATTCAAATAAACAGTTTTGATCCCTCAGATAAATACCTAGAAGTGCAATGGCTGTATTGTAGGGTGGTTATATTTTCAAAATTTTTAACGTTTTATTCATTTTTGAGAGACAGACACAGAGCACAAGCAGGGGAGGGGCAGAAGGAGAGGAAGGCATAGATTATAAAGCAGGTTTCAGGGTCTGAGCTGCCAGCACAGAGCCCGACATAGGGTTCAAACTTACAAATTGTGAGCGAGAACATGATCTGAATCAAAAGAGAAGCTCAAACGACTGAGCCACCCAGGTGCCCCTGTTTAAAAATTTTTGAGTAACCTACCTACTTTGTTCTTCACAGTGGATGCACCAGTGTATGTTCATACCAATTTCACATCTTCACCAGCATTTGTTGTGTCGTCAGTTGTTATTTTAGCCATTCTGACTGGTGGGACATTGTATCTCAGTGTGGTTTTGATTTGTATTTCCTTGATGATGAGTGATATTGAGCATCATTGCATGTGTCTGTTAACCATCTGGATGTCTTCTTTGGATAAATACCTATTCATGTTTTCTGCCCATTTATTCATTGGGTTTTTGTTCTTTGAATGTTGAGTTTGATAAGTTCCTTACAGATTTTGGATACTAACCCATTTTCTGATATCTCATTTGCAAATATCGTCTCCCATTCCATCAGTTGCCTTTTAGTTTTGTTGATTGTTTCCTTTGCTGTGCCAAAGCATTTTTACCTGATGAGATCTCACTAGTACATTTTTGCTTCTATTTGCTTTTCCTTTGAAAACACATCTAATAAAAATTTGCTGTGGCCAAGGTAAAAGAGGTCACTTGCTGATTTCTCCTCTAGAATTTTGATAAATGTATAATTTTTCTTGTGGTTGATTTCAAGTTTCATAGCATAGTTTTTATAAATGTGCATGGTATGATATAGATCTTTTTATACTTGTTGAGGGATGATTTATGACCCAGCGTGTGATCTATTCTGGAAAATGTTCTATGTGCACTTGAGAAGAATGTGTATTCTGCTACTTTAGGATAAAATATTCTGAATGTGTCAGTCAAGCCCATCCAGTCCAGTTTGTCATTTATATCTGTTATTAATTGATTTATATATTTTTCTGCTTCCACTTTGGGAGTATAGTTACAATGCTTAACTCTTCTTGATGGATTGATTCCTTTATTATGATGTAATACCCTTCTTCATCTCTTATTACAGTCTTTGTTTTAAAATCTAGCATGTCTAATATAAGTATGGCTACTCTGGCTTTCTCTTGATCTCCATTGGCATGAAAGATGGTTCTCCATCCTCTCACTTTGAATCTGAACGTTTTAAGATCTAAATAGAGTCTTCTATAGGTAGCATATAGATGAATATTTTTTAATGCATTCTGATATATTGTGTCTTTTGATTGGAGCATTTAGTCCATTTACATTGAGTGATTTCGAAAGGTAGAATTCAGTGCCGTTGCATTACCTGTAGCTGTGGTGTATCTGGTGATGTTTTCTGTCCTTCGTAGCCTTTGTTCCTTTGGTCTTTTTTCTTCATGCAGAGAGCCCCCCTTAAAATTTCTTGCAGGGCTGCTTTAGTGGTCATTAACTTCTTTCGTTTTCGTTTGTCTGGGAAAGTCCTTACCTCTCCTATTCTGAATGACAGCTTTGCTGGATAAAGGATTCTTGGTTTCATATTTTTTGTTCCTATTCAGCACATTGAATACTTCCTGCCACTCCCTTCTGGCCTGCCAAGCTTCAGTGGACAGGTCTTCTGTTAACCTTCTTTTGTCCCTAGCTGCTTTCAAATTTTTCTATTTTTGTATTTTGTAAACCTCGCTATATGTCATTGTTGACCTGTTTTTATTGATTGTGAAGGGGATTGTCTGTGTCACTGTGCCTCTTTGACTTCAATCCCTTTTCCTTCACAGATTAGTGAAGATCTCAGCTGCGATTTCCTCAAATAAGCCTTCTGCCCCCATTTCTTGCTGCTGCTGCTGCTGCTGCTGCTGCTGCTGCTGCTGCTGCTGCTGCTGCTGCTTCTGGGATTAGTATGGTATGGAAATTGTTTTTTGTCATGGAATCACTAAGTTACCTAAGTCTTCCCTTACATCTAATGGATTTTTTTTTTAGCTTCATTACTTTCCATAATTTTATCTTCTAGTTCACCTATTCTCTGCTTCTTCAATTCTCATTGTGACTGATGCAGTTGTTTTTTCATCTCCATCCTACTATTTTTTCATTCATCCTGACTAGTTTTTAGATCTTTGCTCTCTGCAGCAAGGGTTTCTCTGGTGTCTTCTATGCTTTTTCAAGTCCAGCTAGTAGTCTTATGATTGTTGTTCTAAATTCTTGTTCAGATATATTGTTTACATATGTTTGCAACAAGTCTCTTCTGTGATTTCTTCCTGGCATTTCTTTTGGAGAGAATTTTTCCATGTTGCCATTTTGACTAAATTTCTGTCTTTTGCATGTTTTGAAAGCTTGTTATGTTTCCTTCATCTAAGAGTACTGCTATGTTGGAAGGTGACATACACTGTCCAGATCCTGGCACTTCAGGAAGTGTTTCTGGTGTTTGCTGTGTGCACTGTGCTGTAGTGTGTTGTCTGCTCTTTGCCACTTGTCCGTGCTCTGCAGAGCTCCTTGGTTGCAGTGGGGAGTATTTCGACATTCAACTAGGTGTGCTTTCATGTGTTCATTGAAGTGAAAATAACCCTGAAAACAAAGGGTGGGGAAGCCTGATTCCATAAAAACAGAAAAGGAAAGGGAACAGAAACAAGCAAACAAACATAGAATCAAAAAAACTTTGGGGAAATGCTCTCCCTGTGTGTCCTACCCTTTCTCTCTCTTCTCAGTGACCACAACTTCCTCCCTTCCACAGAACCTGGGCCCTGTTTCTTCCCTACACCATGTCTCCACAAGCCCTGCTTTCTGAAGTTTGACTTCTGCTCTCGCTTACACCGGGAATTTTTTCTGTCGTTCTTCAGGACGATTTCTGAAATACTTAAGATGAATTCAATTATCTAGCTGTGTTCATAGAACGAGGTGGGCCTAGGGTGCCATCGTCTAACCCCCTAACTAAAGACTGGGGTTTTAAAATCCAGTTTGCTTGGCTGTGGTAGAGCCCCCAAGGAAATTGGGATGCTCTTGGAAAAAGGCAAGGTAATAGCCTGGGAATATACAGCAGGGAAGCAGTGATCTGAAGAGCACATGAAGCACACAGTGGGGAGATTAGGTGCTTGTATTAGAGAGTGCCCCAGAAAAGGGGTGCTCACAGAGTGGCCCCCCTGCAAACAAAAGGACTAACAGGTATCATTTCCCTTCACTACCTTTCAGCATAAGCAAAGGGCCACTTGCAGTAACTAGTGCAGCATCAATATATGCTAGCTAACTTCCTTACACTAGCCCCCCCCCCCCGCCCATACTCCAAGGGAACAACACCTTCCCAATCATTCTTCATTGAATCCTAGTGGGTTGAGCCTGATTAAACCTCATTGTGACTGATGTCTCAAACCCCTGCCAACAACTGACTCATGGCACAAGAGTCTTGTAAGCCCTCATTTTATCATTTATCAGGTATCATTGTATAAGTGGACCAGAGCAGAACTATTTAGAATGTGTCACATTCAGGCCGTGGACCAGATGTTGAAGCAAAGACAGCCTCTAAATATGACTTATATAAAGGATGGACTGGCTAGAGAACAATACAACACATATAGCACACATTGGAGAACCTTCTGAATGTGCTAGGCCCTAGCGAATAGGGAGAACTACACAACAATGCACTATAAGATCTGTTCTTCATTAGGTTAAAACCCTCTGGAAATAGAGACATAGCTTACTAACTTTCATCAATATGAACAAAAGAGAAAAGAAAATTATGCAGAATTAGAATAGACTTGGGGAACTCAGTGACTCCACAAAATATTATAATATTCATTAATATTCACATTATAGGAGTCCCAGAAGAAGAGATAGACAAGGTGGAACAAAATTTATTTGAAGGAATCAAAAGCTTAAGACTTCCTTATTCTGGGTAAGGAAATATATCCATATCCAACAGGCACAAGAATGCCCAACAAAATTCAGCAAAGCAGACCTGCATCAAGGAATAGTGCAATTAAGTTGGCAAAATATATTGATAAAGAAAAATTTTAAATCAGAAAATCCAAAGAAGTAGAAGTGAATTCCAGCAAGGCTATTGGGGTTTTTCAGTAGAAATATGGCAAAACATAAGGGAGTGGCATGTTATATTCTAAATGCTCAATGGAAAAAAATCTACAGCCAACAGTATTCCATCCACAAGGCTAACTTTTAGAATAGGTGAGAGAGAGTTTCACAGACAAAAGTAAAGGAATTTATGACCACTAAGCCAGACCTTCCGGAAATATTAAAGGGGACTCTGAGGAGAACAGGAATGACCAGAAGTGACAGTCTCAATGTAGGAAACACAGAATTAGAAAAACTGAATATTTCTGTTAAAAAGCCCTCAAGGAACTCACAAAATAAAACATGCAAAACGTAACATGTATCTAAAATGTAAGGAATGCAGGAATAAAGAATGAATTTAATTTAAATTACCGCCAACTTAGGCAGATGGAAGCCTAAGACAAAGAAAGGGTGATTGAGCACATATCTGTGAGGGAACAAACTTCCTGTACCAGAAACTATAGAGAGCAGGACGAAGCCATCTTCACATCTAGCACACCCACACTGATTTACCCCAGGGAGCTAAGCGTCACCACCAAGTGAAGAATGGAACTTTTACACCCACCAGCGCCCTCCATGCACATCCCCCAGAAGACAAGCACATTTCTCTTTCACTTACTTAGTATATGGACCATAGAGAGTGTGCTGCAAAGTTTTAGTTCTCAGTACTGGATCTAGCTTCCTATGGATTTAATTTTGTTTGCTTATCCATTTGTTCATTTTATTTACTTCTGTTTTTCTGTATATTACTTTTTTTTTATTCCTGGGATACTGAAAGAACAAATATTTTTATTATATTTTATTTTCTTCATTTTAGAGTCCATTGTTTTAATTTTTTAATTTTTATTTTTTAAATTTCTCTTTTCTCTCTTTTCGCTCTTTTCTGTCAAGCTTCTCTCAACAAAGTAAGGAGACCAAAACAAATTGAGAATCCAGTATCCTTTGTTTGATTTTTAATATTTATTTGCTTGTGTGTTTGTTTGTTTGTTTGTTTGTTTGTTTGCTTTTAATGTGTAGAGTTTATTTCTTCCTCCAAAATGATAACATGGAAGAATTCATCCCAAATGAAATAAGAGGAAGAAATGACAGCTAGGGATTTAATCAACACAGATGTAAGTAAGATGTCTGAACTGGAATTTAAAACCACGATTAAAAAATAACTAGCTTGGGTTGAAAAAAAAAAAACCTAGAACACTAGAGGATCCCTAGGGATAAAAAGTAAAATCTAGTCAGGCCAAAATTAAAAATAATACGAAAATACAATCTGGAATATATGCTATGACAGCGAGGATAGATGAAGCAAGGCAGTGAATCAGTGATAAGAAGATAAAATCATGGGAAACACTGAAGCAAAAAAAAAAAAAAAAAAAAAAGGAGAAAAAAAGGCAAAATATATGCAAGACTTAGAGCATTCAGTGACATATTAGAGAGGAATAACATTTGTATCAAAGAGGTCTAGACGATGGAGAGACAAGGGTCAGATGGTTTGTGTGAGAAAATAATAGCAAATACTTCGGGAATCTGGGGGAAGAAACACACATCAAAATGCAAGAAGCACAGAAAACTCCCGTTAAATTTAACAAAAACCAACCATCTCCAAGGCATGTTATAGTCAAAGTCACAAAATACACAGATGGGGAATGAATTATGAAAGCAAGGGTGAGATGTGTCTTTAACCTACAAGGGAAATCAGATCAGGTTACCAGCAGATCTATCCACAGAAATGTGGCAAGCCAAAAAAGAGTATCAGTAAATATTCAATGTGCTGAATGGAGAAACTCTGCAACCAAGGATTTTTTGTCCAACAAGGCTCTCCTTAGGAATACAAGAAGAGATGGAGCGCTTGGGTGGCTCAGTTAGTTAAGCATCTGAGATTGCCTCAGGGCATGATCTCATGTCCTGCATCGGGCTCTGTGCTGACAGGTTGGAGACTAAAGCCTGTTTCGGATTATGTGTCTCCCTCTCTCTCTGACCCACCCTGTTCATGTTCTGTCTCTCTCTGTCTCAAAAATAAATAAACGTTAAAAATTTTCTTAAAAGGAATACATGAAAAGATAAATACCCAGACAGAAACTAAAGAGATCCATGATCATTAAACCAATCCAGCAAGAAATATGAAGGGGGATTATTTAGAGAAACAAAGCAAAACAAAATGTACAAAAGCAACAAAGACTAGAAAAGACCAGAGAACATTAAAAAACAAAAAAAAAAAACAAAAACAAAAAAAAATCAAGTCTACACACAACTCAATGACACTAAATTCATACTGTCCAATAACTGGCCATAGCAAAAATTAGAAATAGCACAAATAATTGGAGAATACAGAACATTGCACTAAAGAATGAATGGGTTAACCAAGGAGTTGAAAAGAAATTAAACAAAAAAAAAGATGACAATGAATATGAAAACACACCAGTCCAAACCTTTTGTGCTACAGCAAAGGAAGTCTTAAGAGGAAAATATGTTGCAATGCAAGCTTCCCAAGAAGCAAGAAAGTTCCCAAATATATATAACTTAATCTAAAGGAACTAGAAAAGGAACAATAAAGCCCTAAATCAGCAGAAGAAAAGAAATAATAAAGACTAGAGCAACGATTAAAAATTTTGAAATTTAATTTAAAAATCAGTAGAATACATCAATGAAACAAAGTGGTTCTTAGATTCACAAAATTGATAACCAGCCAGATAACTAGCCAGATTTATCAAAAAGAAAAAGGAAAGAACCCAAATTATAACATAACGATGGAAAGAGGAGAGATCACAACCAACATCCCAGAAAGATAAATGATAATAGAATATTATGAGCAATTATGTGCCAACAAAATGGGCAATTTTGAAGAAATAATTCCTAGATACATATAAACTACCAAAAAGAAAATAGGAAGAAACAGAAATTTTGAACCTACCTATACCAGTAAAGAAATTGAATCAGTAACCAAAAATTTCCCAACAAGGGGCCCCTGGGTGACTCAGTCAGTTGCCTGTCTGACTTCAAATCAGGTTATGAGCTCATAGCTCATGGATTCATGCCCCACGTTGGGCTCTGTGCTGAAAGTTAAGAGCCTGTAGTCTGTTTCAGGTTCTGTGCCTCTCTCTCTCTCTCTCTCTCTCTTTGTGCCTCCTCTATAGCCCTCTCCCTCTCCCTTCCCTCCCTCCGTCTCCCTCCCTCCCTCTCTCCCTCTCTCTCTCTCTCTCTCTCTCTCTCTCTCTCTCTCTCTAACTCTCTGAAAAATAAACATTAAAAAATGTCCCCCACAAAAAAGTCCAGAGCCAGATGGCTTCCCAGAAAAATTCTACCAAACATCTAAAGAAGACTTAATGCCTATTCTTTTCAAGATGTTCTACAAAAATAAAAATGGAAGTACACCTTCCAAATTCATTCCATGATACCAGCATTACTTACCTTGAATTCAAAATCAAAGTCCCAACCACAAAGTACAATTAAGTCCAATTTCCCTCATGAACCTGGATGCAAAAATTCCCAACAAGGTACTAGCAAGTCAAATGAAACAATACATTAAAAAGTTATTTACCAAGATCAAGTGGGATTTATTCACGGCCTGCAGCGTGGTCCAACATCTGTAAATCAATCAACATAATGCACCACATTAATAAAAGAAAGGATAAGAAACACATGTTCCTATCAATAAATGCAGAAAAAGCATTTGACAAAATACAACATCCTTTCTTGACAAAAACCCTAAAGAGAGTATAGATAGTATGTATCTCAAATTATAAAGACCATATATGAAAAAAAACACAGCTAATATCATCCTCAATGGAGGAAAACTGAGAGATTTCCTCCTAAAATCAGGAACATGAAAGGAATGTCCACTCTCACCACTGGTATTCAACATAGTGCTGGAATCCTGGCCTCAGCAGTCAGAAATCAAAAAGAAATAAAAGGCATCCAAACTGGCAAGGAAGAAGTACAGGTTTCAGTCTACAGAGATGAAAAGATACTCTGAATGGAAACCCAAAGGACTCAACCAAAAAAACTGGTTAGAATTCATACATTCAGCAACGTTTCAGGATATAAAATCAACATACAGAATTTGGCTGCATTTCTATATACCAATAATGAAGAAGCGGGAAGAAAAATCAAGGAATGGAACCCATTTAGAGTTACACCAAAAAAACCATAAGATACCTAGAAATAAACCTACCAAAGAGTCTTGTAAAATATCTGTATGCTGAACATTATAGAAAGCTTATTAAATAAATTGAAAAGGTCAGAGGGGAAGATGGCGACATAGGAAGATACTGAGCTCACCTCATCCTGCTGATCGCTTAGATTCCACCCACATCTGCCTAAATAACCCAGAAAACTGCTAGAAGACTAGCAGAATGGACTCTCCAGAGCTGAGCATAGACAAGAAGGTATGAAGGGCGGAGAGGTGTTGCACGCTACACGGACTGGCGGGAGGGAGCCAGTGCGGTGGAAGGGCAGCCCACCTAGCAAGGCAGAGCCCCCCGAGTCTGGCTTGCAAAAGCAGAGGGGGTGGACTCTGTGAGTTCTGACGGCCAGCGGGACTTACATCTGGAATGTTAAAAGGCAACAGCTCTGCTCTTGGAGAGCGGGGACACTGGGAGGGAGAGTTGTTGAGCTCCAGAAGACAGAGCTCAGCTCAACATGGAAACAAAGGCGCTGGCCAGCGCCCTTTCCCTCTCCTATTCCCCAGCCGAAATTCCAAAGGAAACCAGTTCCCGTCACTGAACTTGCTTGCACCGTGCAGAAAGCCCAACACTGTGCTTCTGTGGATCCATCCCTCCAACAGGCCTGCCTCCCTCCCAGTGCTTCAGGGCCCCTCCCTCAGGGCACCACCAATGGCAAAGTGATCTAAGCCTACCCCTCCCACCCCTGTGCATCTTGTTGATCCACCCCCATTAATACGCCCTTGGCCAGATCCCATGGAACCAGCACCACAAGCCTGGCAGTGTGCAAGTAGGCCATACAGAGGCCACACCACTGCACAGTGAGTATTATCCCTGGCACAGGGGAAGATAAGGAACACAGCAGTCTGACCATGGCCCAAGCGGTAGGCTGGGGGCAGACTTCAGGTCTGACTGTGGCCCCGCCCACCAAAAGTTACTCCAGACAGCACAGGGTAAGTTTCATGAAGTTTTGAGCTACCGCAGGAACTACACAAAAGGACAAAATGGAAGAACTCTCTTCAAAAGAAACTCCAGGAAGTAGCTACAGATAAAAATTGATCAAAACTGATTTAGAATTAACTAAACAAGAATTCACTAAACAAATAACTGAACAAGAATTTAGAATAATAGTCATAAAATGAATCACTGGGCTAGAAAAAAGTATAGAGGGAAGCAGAGAATCTACTGCTACAGAGATAAAGGGACTAAGAAATAGTCATGTGGAACTAAAAACTGTTACAACTGAGGTGCAAAATAAATTGAAGGCGGCCATAGAATGGATTCAAGAGACAGAGGAGAGAATAGGTGAGTTAGAAGATAAGATTATGGAAAAAGTGGAAGCTGAGAAAAAGAGATAAAAAAATCCAGGGATATGAGGGGAGAATTAGAGAACCAAGTGATGCAATCAAATGGAACAATATCCCTTTCATAGGAATTTCAGAAGAAGACAGAGAGAAAGGGGCTGAAGGTATACTTGAACAAATCATAACTGAGAACTTCCCTGATCTGGGGAAAGAAAAATGCATTGAAACCCAAGAGGCACAAGAGAACTCCCTTCAGACATGACGAATCGATCTTCTGCATGACATATCATAGTGAAACTGGCAAAACACAAGGATAAAGAGGAAATTCTGAGAGCAGCTAGGGATAAACATGCTTTAACGTATAATCAGAGACCCATAATACTAGTGGCAGACTTAGCTACTGAAACTTGGCCGGCCAGAAAGGAATGACAGGAAGTCTTCAATGTGATGAAGAGAAAAAATATGTTCCTGAGAATCCTTTATCCAGCAAGTCTGTCCTTCAGAATAGAAGGGAAGATAAAAGTCTTCCCAAACAAACAAAAACTGAAGGAATTTATCACCACTAAACCAGCCCGACAAGAGATCATAAGGGGGATTCTGTGAGTGAAATGTTGCAAGGACCACAAAGTACCAGAGACATCACTACAAGCATGAAGCCTACAGACTTCACAATGTGTCTAAACCCATATCTTTCAATAATAACACTGAATTTAAATGGACTAAATGCTCCAACCAAATGTCATAGGGTACCAGAATGGATTAAAAAAAAAAAAAAAAAGGACCCATCTACTTGCTGTCTACAAGAGACCCATTTAGGCCTGAGGACACCTTCAGATTGAAAGTGAGGCGATGAAGAACTATGTATCATGCTACAGGAAGACAAAAGAAAGCTGGAGTACCCATATTTGTGTCAGAAAAACTGGACTTTAAATTACAGGCTGTAACAAGAGATGAAGAAGGGCGTTATATAGTAATTACAGGGTCTATCCATCAGGAAGAGCTAACAATTGCACATGTCTATGTGCCCAAAACAGGAGCCCGCAAGTATATATAATAATGAATCACAAACATAAGCAACCTTAAGGATAAGAATGTGGTAATTGCAGGAGAGTTTAATATTCCACTTACAACAATGGGCAGATCATCTACACAGGATGAATAAAGAAACAAGAGCCCTGAATGATACATTGGATCAGATATACTTGACAGATATATTTAGAACTCTACATCCCAAAGCAACAGAATATACTTTCTTCTCAAGTGCACATGGAACATTCTCCCAGATAGATCCCATACTGGGTCACAAAACAGCTCTTACTAAGTATGAAAGAAATGGGATCATACCATGCACACTTTCAGACCACAAGGCTGTGAAACTTGACATCAACCACAGGAAAAGGTCTGGAAAACCTCCAAAAGCATGGAGGTTAAAGAACACCCAACTAAAGAATGAATCGGTCAACCAGGCAATTAGAGAAGGAATTAAAAAATATATGGAAATAAATGAAAATGAAAATACAACAATCCAAACCCTTTGGATGCAGCAAACAAAGGCAGTCCTGAGAAGAAAAAAAAACATGGCTATCGAGGCCTATCTGAAGAAACAAGACAAAATCCCGAATACAAAAAGCTAACAGCACACCTAAAGGAACTAGAAGCAGCACAGCAAAGACACCCCAAACCCAGCAGGAGAAGAGAAATAATAAAGACCAGAGCAGAAATAAACAATATAGAATCTCAAAAAACGGTAGGGCAGATCAATGCAACCAAGAGTTGGTTTTTGAAAAAAATAAACAAATTGATAAGGCTCTAGCCAGGCTTCTCAAAAAGAAAAGGGAGATGACTCAAATAGATACAATCATGAATGAAAATGGAATTATTACAACCAATCCCTCAGAAATACAAGCCATTATCAGGGAATACTATGAAAAATTATATGCCAACAAACTGGACAACCTGGAAGAAATGGACGTATTCCTAAGCACCCACACACTTGCAAAACTCAAACAGGAAGAAATTGAAAAGACCCATAACCAGCAAAGAAGTGGAATCAGTGATCAAACGTCTCCCAACAAATAAGAGTCCAGGACCAGATGGCTTCCCTGGGGGATTCTACCAGACTTTGAAAGCAGGGATAATACCTATCCTTCTCAAGCTTTTCCAAAAAATAGAAAGGGAAGGAAACATTCCAGACTCATTCTATGAAGCCAGCATTACTTTGATTCCTAAACCAGACAGAGACCAAGCAAAAAAAGAGAACTACAGGCCAATATCCCCGATGAATAGGGATGCAAAAATTGTCAACAAGATACTAGCAACTCAAATTTGACAGCATCTAAAAAGAATTATTCACCGTGATCACGTGGGATTCATTCCTGGGCTGCAGAGCTGGCTCAACATTCGCAAATCAATCAATGTGATACATCACATTAATAAAAGAAAAGATAAGAACCATATGATCCTGTCAATCGATGCAGAAAAAAGCATTTGACAAAATACAGCATCCTTTTAATAAAAACCCTCAGAAAAGTCGGCATAGAAGGAACATACTTAAACATCATAAAAGCCATTTATTAAAATCCCACAGCTAATATCATCCTCAGTGGGGAAAAACTGAGAGCTTTCCACCTGACATCAGGAACACGACAGAGATGTCCACCCTCACTGTTGTTGTTTAACATAGTAAGAAGTTCTAGCATCAGCAATCAGACAAAAAAGGAAATCAAAGGCACAAATCAGAATTTGCAAAGATGAAGTCAAGCTTTCACTTTTTGCAGATGGCATGATATTCTACATAAAAGAGCCAGTACACTCCACCAAAAGTCTGCTAGAACTGGTACATGAATTCAGCAAAGTTGCAGGATAGAAAATCAACGTACAGAAATCAGTTGCATTCTTATACACTAATAATGAAGCAACAGAAAGGCAAATAAAGAAATTGATCCCATTCACAACTGCACCAAGAGTCATAAAATACCTAGGAATAAACGTAACCAAAGATGTAAAAGATCTGTATGCTGAAAACTATAGAAAGCTTATGAAGGGAAATGAAGAAGATACAAAGAGATGGAAAAACATTCCGTGGTCATGGATTGGAAGAACAAATATTGTTAAAATGTCAACACTTACCCAAAGCTATCCACACATTCACTGCAATCCCGATCAAAATTGCACCAGCATTCTTCCCTAAGCTAGAACAAGCAATCCTAAAATGTGTATGGCACCACAAATGACCCCTAATATTACAGTAATATTAAAGAAAATAACCAAAGTGGGAGGCATCCCAATATCAGGCTTCAGCCTCTATTACAAAGCTGTAATCATCAAGAGCATACGGTATCGGCACAAAAACAGATACATAGACCAATGGAATAAAATAGAGACTCCAGAATCGGACCCTAAAATGTATGACCAACTAATCTTTGACAAAGCAGGAAAGAACATCCAATGGAAAAAAGACAGTCTCCTTAACAAATGGTGCTGGGAGAACTGGACAGCATCACACAGAAGGATGAAACTTGACCACTTTCTCACACCATTCACAAAAATAAACTCAAAATGGATAAAGGACCTGAATGTGAGACAGGAAACCATCAAAACCCTAGAGGAGAAAGAGGGAAAAAACCTCTCTGACCTCAGCCGCAGCAATTTCTTACTTGACACATCGCCAAAGGGCAGGTAATTAAAATAAAAAATAAACAGTTGGGACCTCATGAGTTTTAAAAACAACAACAACAAAACAAAACAAAAACAAACAAAAACAAACAAACAAACAAACAAACAGTTCCTTCTGCACTGCAAAGGAAATAATAAACAAAACTAAAAGGCAACCAACAGAACGGGAAAAGATATTTGCAAATGACATATCGGACAAAGGGCTAGTATCCAAAATCTGTAAAGAACTCACCAAACTCCACACGCGAAAAGCAAATAATCCAGTGAAGAAATGGGCAGAAAACGTGAATAGACACTTCTCTAAAGAAGACATCCAGATGGCCAACAGGCACATGAAAAGACACTCAACATCGCTCCTCATCAGGGAAATACAAATCAAAACCACACTGAGATACAAACTCACGCCAGTCAGAGTGGCTAAAATGAACAAACCAGGAGACTAGAGATGCTGGAGAAGATGTGGAGAAACGGGAACCCTCTTGCCCTGTTGATGGGAATGCAAAGTGGTGCAGCCACTGGAAAACAGTGTGGAGGTTCCTCACAAAGCTAAAAATAGATCTACCCTATGAGCCAGCAATAGCACTGCTAGCAAATTACCCAAGGGATACAGGAGTGCTGATGCATAGGGGCACTTGTACCCCAACGTTTACAGCAACACTTTCAACAATAGCCAAACTATGGAAAGAGCACAAATGTCCATCAACTGACGAATGGATAAAGAAATTGTGGTTTACATACACAATGCAATACTACGTGGCAATGAGAAAGAATGAAATATGGTCTTTTGTAGCAACGTGGATGCAACTGGAGGGTGTTATGCTAAGTGAAATAAGCCATACAGAGAAAGACAGATACCATAGGTTTTCACTCTTATGTGGATCCTGAGAACCTTAACAAAAAACCATGGGGGAGGGGAACGAAAAAAAAAAAAAAAGTTTAGAGAGGGAGGGAGCCAAGCCATAAGAGACACTTAAAAACTGAGATGAAACTGAGGGTTGATGGGGGCTGGGAGGGATGGGAGGGTGGGTGATGGGTATTGAGGAGGGCACCTGTTGGGATGAGCACAGGGTGTTTTATGGAAACCAATATGACAATAAATTTCATATTAAAAAAAAAAAAGAAGTCTGCCTTAGGAGAGAGCAACAAGAACGGAGAAGGTGTATCCATAAGGTCTAAGGAAACTTCAGAAATTCTAGCAGGGCTCAAAGACGGTGTCTCCCTACTGAATACAGTTAGTAAACAGTAGAAGGGGTGGCTGCTATTTCCAATGGCAATAAAACAATGCAAAACTTCTAGGAACATGAAAAATAAGGACCCATGACAAACCAGAAGAGCACAATAAACTGTTGTAACCAACTTAAAGGCATAGAAGAGACACGTGGTTTTAACCGAGAAGAATTCAAAAATCACTTTGTTAAGAAAGTCAATAGGCTACCAAAACCCCACAAGGACAAGGCAACAAATCAAAAACCTCATAACAAAAATGAAAATTGAGTGAAGAGATAGGTGTCATAAAAAAGAACCAAACAAATTCTGGAACTAAATAGTTCAATGAATAAAATAAATATCCAATAAAGAGCATAAACAGCAGAATCAAGAATATTCTATCTAGAACATATACTCTTCAGAAATGGAAAGATAAGAACTTTCCTAGTAACACAAATGTGAGAGAATTCACCACTAGATTTGCCTTAGGAGAAATGTTAAAAAGAGTTCTTTAAGCAGAGATATAAGGACATTCATTATTCACTAAGGGGACTAAAAGTAATATAAAAACACAGCTAAAAGCAAGTTTATACTGAAGTGCAAAAACTGTGGCATATAACACGACGGTTACTAACACAATTCTAGTGTAAAGATTAAAAGACAAAAATATCAGGGACACCTGGGTGGTCAGTTCGTTAAGCATCTGACTCTTGGGTTCATGAGATCGAGCCGCATATGGGGCTCCAGGCTGACAGTGCGGAGCCTGCTTGGGATTCTCTCTCTCTCTCTCTCTCTCTCTCTCTCTCTCTCTCTCTCTCTCTCCCCGTCCCCACTGTCTCTGCCTCTCTCTCTCAAAATAAATAAACTTCTTTTAAAAACACAAAAATGTTAGAAGATGGCATCAGTGTAGGAAAACCCTAGGCTAGTTTTGTCCCACAAACACAACTGTATAATTATCATATCATCCTAAATACCCCCAGAAAACAGCTGGATGACTGACAAAACAAACTCCACCCCTAGAGACAGAAGAAGCCACATCGAGGAAGGTAGGAAGTGTAGAGATGTGGTTTGGGCGAAATGAATTGTGGATGCTACAGAGGGGAAGGATCCCTGGTCACAGAGAAGAATGAGAGAGAGAGAGAGAGAGAGAGAGAGAGAGAGAGAGAGAGAGAGAGAGAGAGAGAGAGAGATATGGAAGGAGAGGAAGAGAGAGATGGAGGGAGAGAAAGAGAGAGAGGGAGGGAGGGAGAGAGGGAGGGAGGGAGGGAGCGAGGGAGGGAGGAAGGGAGAGGGGGAGAGGAGCACATCGGGGATTTCAAAAGCAGGATGGTTCCTCAAAGCCATTGGTAGGAAAAAAAAGAAAGGCTGATTTTCAAGAGTTCTTACAACCAGTGGGGCTTGGAGCTTGGGGTTTCATAGGTCAGAATACTGGGCTGGGATAGAGCCCTGAGGGCACTGCCCTACTACTAGAGTAGGCAGTTAGTGTGATCTAAGGCATGCCTAGGGCACACAGTGGGGATTATTCACTCTTCTTGGATAGAATCACTGTGAGGTAACATTCATGCAGATTCCTCTCTGGAAACAAGGTAACTGGCTGGAATCATTTCCCTCCCTATCCCTGCAGCATAAACACACAGCTGTATGAGGGAAGAAGCGCAGAGTTGAACTAGCTGCTAAATGAATGATACAACAGGTCCCACACCTTGCGTTGTGGTGGAACTGCCCTTTTAAGTCATGCTAGCCTCAGTCACAGAATGTGCATGCCCCTTCCCCAGAAGACCAGCACAAAGTCCCGCCCATGCCATGTCCTGACCAGAGAGAACTCTTCAGGCCCTTAGTTCTAGCTGAAGGAGCATCAGGAGCACTGGGGGAGGATGTTGAGGAGGATGAGAGCAGAGGGAAGAGGAGGAGGAGGAGAAAAGAGACAACCAGGGCTGGAAGAGCAGTAGCAGAAGAGGAGGAGCAGAAGGATGAAGAGGCCAAGGAGGAAGAGGTGGAGGGGGAGGGGGAAGAGGTGAGGAGGAGGACGAGGAGGTGGCGTTGAAGGAAGACGGGTGGGAGGAATTAGAGTAGGAGCATCAGGAGGAGGAGGGGGAGGAGGGAGAGGAGGAGGAGAGGAGAGGAGGAGGAGGAGAGAGGAGGTAGAAAGGAGAGGAGGAGGAGGGGAGAAGAGGAGAAGAAGGAGTGAATGACTGGGTGTAGGAGAAGGAATGTGGAGGAGGAGGAAGTCCAGGACAAGGGGGAAGAGGTCTGGAACCAAAGGAGCAGGAGCATTGGGGGAGGATGTTGAGGAGGATGAGAGCAGAAGGAAGACGAGGAGGAGAAAAGATAGAGCCAGGGCTGGAAGAGCAGTAGTAGAAGGGGATGAGCAGAAGGATGAAGAGGCCGAGGAGGAAGAGGTGGAGGGGGGAGGAGGAAGAGGTGAGGAGGAGGACGAGGAGGTGGCGTTGAAGGAAGAGGGGTGGGAGGAATTAGAGGAGGAGCACCAGGAGGAGGAGGGGGAGGAGGTAGAGGAGGATGACAGGAGAGGAGGAGGGGAGGAGGACAGAGTAGGTGGTGTGGGGAGGAGGAGGAGGGGAGAAAGTAGACGAAGGAGTGAATGACTAGGTGTAGGAGAAGGAACAGTGGAGGAGGAGGAAGTCCAGGACAAGTAGCAAGAGGCCAGGAGCCAAAGGAGCAGGAGCATCGGGGGAGGATGTTGAGGAGGATGAGAACAGAGGGAAGAGGAGGAGGAGAACATATAGAGGCAGGGCTGGAAGAGCAGTAGCAGAAGAGGAGCAGCAGAATGACGAGGCAGTGGAGGAGTTGGAGGAAGAGTTAGGGAAGAGTTACAGGAGGAGCAGGAGGAGGAGGGGGACGAGGAGGAGGGGGGAGAGAAGGAGAAGGACGAGGAGGAGGAGGAGGAGGAGGAGGAGGAGGGGGAGAGAATATCTGGGTGCAGGAGAGGGAACAAGTGGAGGAGGAGGGAATCCAGGACAAGGGGGAGGAAGAGCATGAGCCAAAGTAGCAGGAGAAGCTGGGGGAAGAAGTTGAGGAGGACGAGAGAAGAGGGAAGAGGAGGAGATAAATAGAGCCAGGCCTGGAAGAGCAGTAGCAGAAGAGGAGGAGCAGAAGGATGAAGAGGCCGAGGAGGAAGATTTGGAGGAGGTGGAGGAAGACGTGAAGGAGAAGGATGAGGAGGATGAGATGGAGGAAGAGGATTGAAAGGAGTTACAGGAGGAGGAGGAAGATGACTGATTGGGTGCAGGAGAGGGAACAAGTGGAGGAGGAGGGAGTCCAAGACAAGGAGGAGGAAGAGCCTGAGGCAAAGGAGCAGGAGCAGCTGGGGGAAGAGGTTGAGGAGGAGGAGAGCAGAGAGAAGAGGAGGAGATAAATAGAGCCAGGGCTGGAAGAGCAGTAGCAGAAGAGGTGGAGGAGAAGGCGGAAGGGGCGGAGGGGGAGTAGGAGGAGGGGGAGGAGTAGGGAGAGGAGAGGCATGAGCGAAATAGGGAACAGATGAGTGCCCTTACCCAGGCTTCCATGGCTCCTGGGCCAAGCCTGTGTCCTTCTTGCTTCTGGTGGACGGTCCAGATGGGACTGGGCTTGTGCAAGAGCAAGGAAAGGTAGGTGACATTTACAGGAATGTAGTACAGCGAGTGGTGAAAACCTCCGCTCCAGTGGGCAGGAACGTGCCAAGGGGATCCCATCCAATGGTGCTGGCTCTGGAATGAGTGTGGGGGGAGGGGAGTGCAGGGGCGGTGTAAGCATGTGTGCTTTAGGTCCCACCTGGCACTGAAGCACCACTGGGGCCGTGGGGACTGGGTGTGGAGGTCCAGGCCAGACTGGGGCCTAGACCCAGGGCTTCTTCCCACACAAAACAGCGTGGGGGCACGCTTCTGGGTCCCCTAAGCATCTTGCTGCGGGGAAGGCGGTGTGAATGCCCAGTGGTCAGCGTGAGCCCAGGTGTGTGCTGTCTGGCTGTGTGTGAGTAAGCGTGCTCAGTGTACTCATGAGCACACAAGGATAGGCGTGGATGGGGGTGTCTGGGCATGCACAGCCTCCCGTGGGTGTGTAGCAGAGCCCTGCAGAAATCTGAGACCCCGTGGGCCTAGGGGCAGCCTGTGGGGAGGACGTGAGTCCCTGGGGGAGGACGGGTGAGAGCAGTGCCAGGCTGGGAACCCCCCTAGATGTCAGCACGGAACAGGAAACAGCTGAGGACGTCCTTCGCTCCTTGTGGAACCTGAAAGGCTGGCTGGAGAGCTGGAAGCTGTGTTGGGGAATGGGTGGCTGCGGACTGAAGGTGGTAGGGCATGAGATGTATTTCTGAATTCAGGTGGGGGCAAGTCTCCTGGAACAAGATCTCACCTTGTGCCCGAACTGTATGCCAGCAGTTGGAGGAACTCAAGCTTCCTGGGATTGCTGCAGGATCCCACTCTTCTTTGGCAGGAACTCCTACTTCCACAATGAAGTCGTTGCTATGCAGGATGCCCTTACCCTTTCTAGCAAGAGGCCTCCAGCGCCTCCTCACCTACGCGTCTTCCTGCAGGGCTTTCGGCGTCTCATTCCGTCTCATCCAGTGCTACCCAAATAAGGACACAGGCACGACAACAGCCGCCTCCCCTCCTTCAACAGGTTCAGGACCCACAGCATTGCCGGCCCTAGCAGGAGTGCTGAGGTGGGGCCTTGTGACAAGGGAGGTGATTTTGATGGGTTCTCCAGCTGCTTGGGATACAGATCTGAGCCCTGGCCTGTCTCCCCTGCCAGATCACGATAGAGGAACATTGGCCCAAACCCCTGCAGTATTCAAGAGGACAAAGGCCCCAGGATTGGGAACTGAGAGGGAGACATGTGAGCAGAGGAGCGAATGGGCACTGAAATGTGTCCCGCAAGTTCCATGGCACGGTTGTGTTCCACATGGGGAATGTGAGCCTCGCAGGACGAATGGGATTGACCCTAGGTTAAAGAGCGTCTGCCTGGGACACGGAGTCTTCAGACATGAAGTGACATCGAAGTTTCGTGTCACTGGGGAGGCTGAAGGTGGGCAGTGGCTAAGCAACATGAAGGAGCAGGTTGGACATCAAAATTGGGTCATCACATACCCCTGTGACAATTGTGATTCCAGGACCATGAACCCCACCCTCAGGACTCCTAACGCCGTCTTACATGCTGGCTGACCTGTGGTGCCACCTGTCACCGTGGGCACAGTTTACCACCCCATCTCATCACGTTGTTGGTGTGACACACTCCAGCAGCGTTCAATATAGCCAATATTGGACACTCACCTGTTGAGTGTGTGTGTGTGTGTGTGTGTGTGTGAGTGTGAGTGTGTGTGTGTGTGTGTGTGTGTGTGTGTGTGTGTGTGTGTGTGATATATTCCAGGGATCTGCCAGATCTTGCGAAGACTATGAAGGAGCATCACACTTCCCCACCCCCGGTGGAAACCCTTCCGATGCACGCAGATGGTCAGCAAGATTCTCCTGCTCATGAAATAAGGACAAGTGTGGCAGTGAAACGTGGGGCAGGGAGGGGTTCCAATACATTTGAACAAACATGGAATGGGAGATAAACAGCATGAAGGGTTTGTGTGGGTTTCCTGCTTGTGTAGCGTTTGGGGTGTGTCGGCGTATACATGCAGCTGTCTGTAGGTGTATGAGTTCTGTGCCTGCACATTGGAATTGCAAGGAATGGCAGGACTAGGACATTGTCCATAGGCATGGGTCGCACTTTGCTACCGCATGTGAGGACATCAAGATCTAACCAAGAGGGAGTTGAGTGAGGGAGGACACGGCAAAAACCTGAGAGAAAGGCCAGTTTTCAGATTCAAATCTTTCCTGGGAAAGTGCGCCTTTTCAAGGGAAGGGAGAAGCCAGCACAGGCCAGGGATGTCCAAGACTGAGGGTTTCGAGAGGACTATGGGAGTGCCCCCAGAATCCCGCGTGGTGACGTCCTCAGGCACGTTGGCTGAACCGCCACAGAGGGAGGAGTTCCCAGGGTTGATTCCACTGTGGTCTTCAGGCAGCTGTGAATGCAGAGTGTCTTGGAGAGAAGGTCAGCATCTCAGGACCAGCCATATTTGAGGGAGCCTGAGCAGGCTGTCGGATTGGTGTCCCGGGGAACGAACCGTGGGACCAGAGGGACAGTGGGTGGGTAAGACAGATGATGTTCTGGTTCAGGCAGAGGTGACAGGGAGAGAGTACACGCTGCTGAGGAAACAGCCACTAGAGCCTCACGCACCTCCAAAAACACACCCAAAATGTCTAGTCCCCCTTCCTCAACTCGGGCCCCCCACACACTGCTTCACTGACTGTCAGGTACTTACCCACATACACACAACCACACCATAGAGACAAACAGTCACTCCGTCTCACACTCACACTCACAAGGAGGACTCTTGAAGGAGTGGTAGTGCTGATGCCCTTGAGAGAGGTCCGCTGTGTCTGCAATGGTCTCAGGTTAGGAACTGGTGGCCCAGAGTGCAAGTGGACACAGGGCAGGGTCGTGGGGACGGGGGGCTCTGCTCTCATGATGAGTTGGATGCTGCTGTTCCTCTATGTTATACAGGCTTAAGCCCTTTGCCCAACACGCCATGTGAGGGAAGACTCCCAAGCGCAAACACCAACAAGAGGAACTCATTGATCTAGCATTGTCCCAGGCAACCTGTGTCCCCGCGGCTTACTTGACTAGACACAGGCTGGTTCCTCATGTAGACACCAAGAAACTTCTGCGGCCTTCGTCTTCTGTGCAGAGGTCCTGGGAAATCCAGGAACTCACAGTGCACCAGGGAAAACCTCACCCTGGAAAAGGTGAGCGCTGGGGTGCTCCTTCCACAGCGGAAGGCAGCTTGCCACACATGCCTCTGCCTAGGGAGAGGCAAAAGCCCTATTGTGCAAGCAGAGAAGTAGACATACTTCTGCGTTGTCCATAGGAGGCTCTGGTCTCTCCACGAGAGTTCCTCTTTGCGGGCATCCTCATTTTTGTTGAAAGCTAGAGTGTTGGACCAGAGAACATTGGTATCCCCAAACACTACCTCCCAACCTCACTGGGGCTCCGTAAGGAGTCCAGTCAGGCACCAGGTGCCGGAACTTGTCCGGGCTGTGCTCTTTGCTCATGTCAGCGCAAAATTTTCTATTAGCTCCTTTCATGTAAGGCCATGGAGGTGGGGTGGGGCTGCGGCGAGTGACCCTGGATCCTGGTGGCGCCCACAGCATCCTGGTCCCCACCGTGAAGGCAAAGAGGAGAAACCCTGTAGACAGCGGTGTGGCCGCTGTTGTAGCAACACCTAAGGACTCCCCAGTGCGGCAGTGAGACTTGTGGTCTTGAGAGCAAACGTGGCCCAGTTGGGAGGGACTCAGTGTAACCGCTCTGTTCTCCACTAGATGGCACTGCCAGCCCACTGGGGTGGATGGTTGAGGCTCTCCTTGCCGTGTATGCACATGCACGAGAGTGGTGAAAATGGTGTCACCCAGGTACCTAGTCTGTTCTCCTGGGTCAGCAATCGTGCACTGTCCTCTGTCTCCAGCTTCCGTCCACTGCCCGCTTTTGCACTCTCCGTGACCAGGCCCCAGGGAGTACCTCTCTCCTGAGTTTTGTCTCAGATGTGGTTGTTTTCCGTGGCCCCTTTCTTCTGAAGGCCTGCGGCTTTGACCTGCT